>NC_043747.1:16673042-16985542 GCF_902148845.1 Salarias fasciatus
GAAATGAGCGTCAAGGACGGATCCGCCGCCGGCGTGGGCTAATAACTCCGCAGCCTCGCAGGTGAGTACCACAGAGGAAGAGAGTTTCACCGTCCAATAACACAAAGCTGCAGATCTTTTTTAAACTCCCACAAAGAGAATCCCTCTTTCTAAATCAAACCCAAACTGCACAAGTCTGTGCTGGTTTTGAGAGGACGGCGTCTTCATTTACGATCCGTTTTTATGGTTACTCAATGAATTCCACTGTTGACCTTTAAGCACTGAATTTTTCATCATTTTTGTGAGCATTATGCACACATGAGAGTCTCTTAACGTACATATACTCTTCCTGTAACGGAATATTCTCTTTGTTGCTTTGAGCTGATTCTTATCAAACGCGCTCTGGAATGACTGCACTCTTCCCGTCACGGGCTTCTCCACATGTCATCTTCTCACTGGTTAACATCCATTTTTCTTGGATCCTCCAACAGATGAAGAGGTGTGGACCTCCACTGGTCTCTGATTGGCTGAAGACACACCCATCTGTAGAAAAGCAGGATAACATTGGCGTTTCCATAAAGACTGTGGCGTTTTCTCTTTTTAATTAACAGAATTTCTTTAATAAAGTTAGGAAAGGACAACTTGAGTGAGCTTTAAAGTTTACGTTGTTTTTCAGTTGTAATGGATAGAGATACATTACAGCGTTTATTGTTATTACCAATCTGTGAATGCACAGTCGCAGCGTTTCAGAAAAGTTGCGTTTTCCCCCGTTTACACGGAGGCAGAGTCGGAGTGTTTATTGTCCAATAAACGTACCCATAAAACGCATCAATAGTTTTCAGTTCACATGATAATATCTTGTGCGTGTAAACAGGGCCTGAGAGATTCATCACAGTGTTGCCATCTGGAAGTTTTTTCCAAATGTTATTTGAAACGATTTCAGTCGACTGCTGTTGTATAAACACAGCCCGAAGAGCTGAGGACAGGTTTCCAGGCCGTCACATGGCAAACACATATGTATTTAGTATCAATTATGCACATTGTTTCATGCATAAGTCACATAAGATTGAAATATTAATATATAGGAGAAGCTTGCTTGTGTCTGCAGCATTTAGGGATTGTAAATAATCTACACACACATGCACACACTCGCGGTTTGGAGACACTAATTACCTCCTAACCATGTCTTCACACTGCACCAATAAGCCTCTCCAGGTACAGTCTGAATTTCAGTATTAAATTACTTCAGGATTGCTCTTTTCTATTTTTATTTTCATTTCATTTGAACTCCTCTGTTATATATGACATCCGCAGCAAACCGTTTATGCTGCCGAAGTGAAATCCTCGTTCCCGCCACAACCTCTCACAGCCACAGGACTTTGATACATTTCATCAAAGAAATACTTTGTCAATTGTGCAAAACGTTTTTTTTCTTTTTTCCCATTGAAGGAGACAGAACATCAGAAGAATGGTTCCGATGCTATCCTCCCTGACAAAGCCCCATTTTGACAGCCAACCGCTGATCTGCTTCATGTGGAGCGACAAACACTTCCACAATTTGGACTTGTTCTTTAATGTTGCAGCCAAAGCTCCTCTTGTTGTTCGCGGAGCTCGAAAGGTAAAACGCTGGAGGACTCTCCGGATTGAAAGACACACAGAGGTAATCATACAGTGTACTGGTGCGTCGTGATGGTTCAATTCTCATGCTAATTATCTCAATCAGTGCTCAGAACGCCAGTGCTTTTCAAACAGGCAACACACACACTCACACACACACACAGAGTGGTAAACAGAAACTGCACACCCACAATTACAACCGCCTCTACCTGACACGGCTCCATGTTTCCTGGATAATCAGACAAAGATTGGATAATCCTGACAGAAATCCTTTTCATTCCCCCAGCCCCCCTGCAAATTCTCATTTTGCAATATCATTTTCAGTCAATACACCAACAATCAAATGCATTTCAGGGATTTAAAATTCCTCGACTGTCAAATCTGGCCCATGGGGGTAAACAGTTTTTTTTTTTTCTTTTATTATTATTATTTAAAAACTTTATTCTAAACTTTCCGCATTCAGTAAGAATTAAGTTACTATGATCTACCCCCTGTGACTCCGGAGGGGAGAGTTGCAGCATAAATATGCATGGAAAAGGAGAACACAAGTTATATTATAGCTGGTGGGTATACATTTTTCACTCCCGTGTCACGCTGAGTGCCAGCAATCATGCAAAGCACTCATTTGGATGTGAGCTGGGCTGCACCCCAATCACTTCGCGCTCGCTCGTTTGCGACACGCTCCCGGAGATCAATAGGCCCACAATCAACACGTGCATTAATGTACACAGGCTAAAAATGTGTTCCAGCGCGAGAAATACATGTGTGAGGGAATCAGACAACACCTCACGTCGCCTCTCACACACCAGGCTTGTGTGATGTGCTCTTCTCTTGTTTTGCTCACCTTCTCTGTTTCCAGTTAGCTCATTATTTCGCTGTTTTTCCTCCGCCGTTTCCTCTTCCCCGTCTTGTTTATCTCCTATTTAAAGGCTAATGGAGGGCTGCGTGGAGCCGCCACTGGGTACAGAAACGGCGTTTTGATGATTTCCAGCGATTTTTATTTATGCTGATACCAGATGTTTCCTCAGAACAGTGAAGTTTGAAGCCCTGGTCTCACTCGAGCAGCGGCCTTTAAAGTCACTCATTATACCTTATGAGCTTCCGCGGTGTTTCCTTCTCTCTTCAGTCATCCACTTGTTGTCGTCTTATGACATGTTGTTTCACAACATGGTGTTATTTTGTAACTTTTTAAATCCCGAGTGGTTGGCACTGCATGTTCGAGATGTTTCCCAGGCGGTGACGGAAACTTTCAGGATCTTTATGATCCAGAACTGAAGCGTCAGAGGAAGCAGAGCTGCTGCTTTCAGATCGTATTCAACAAGACAGACGTCTTATAGACAGAGCTCAAGGAGGGGACAGTGGTCGTTTATGTAGAAACAATGACAGACAAAAATATTGAGGCCATAGAAGACACGTAAACAATATCAATACAGAGTTTAATCAGGCTTTATTCTTGATTTTCAATCATCTTGTGCTATGTGATGTGAGATCTTTTATTGAATCGTATTTCATGTGTTTCAATGTACTTTTCTTGACGTTTCTTCAATCTGATATTTTTTCATTGATGCTATCAAACAACAAAAACAGCAGCGGAGGGGATTTTCTACCCGATTTAAACAAGTAGAGCAGGAATTATGTGTATCTGGAGTCAGCAGTCGGTGCCCTCTCTGGACTTTAGGGAAGACTGGATCCGATTTGAACGGATCCCTGCTTGCAAACACTCTTCTTCCAGCTTGAGAAACACCCACAGAGTGCTTTGGAGTAGTGGGAAGTTTTTTTTTAGTTTTTTTTTTCTTGTCCATTGCTGCTGAAGTTGTAAACACTTTAGCGTTCCCCCACTGAGAGTTGCAGATTGAAATCCATTCTGATCTCCGTGCAGAGAGTGAGTTATATATTTCGCTCCATGTATCTCAACAGCTGTTTTCCTCCAGCTTTTGTCGACTCAGAAAAATCTGAAGCGAGAGCCCCTCTGTCGGCGCTCCTCGCAGTTTCTCTTCCTGCGTTTTGTAGGTATGAGAACGCCAGTCAGCTGTGCTCTCTTAAAATACAGCAGCTGCTGTATTTTGATTGCAACACAATCCGTTTTTCTGAGCATTATTTTGTGTTACCTTCCCCGAGTGTGATCCAGTAAAACCTTGCATGATGTTTTCTGTTATTTTTGAGTATATAATTTATGTTGTCGATGGGTTACATGTGGAAGAAGGCCTACAGCACAGCCTTGAGGAGGCCACTGAGAAAAAGAGGCCAGCGGAGTGTGTGTGTGTGTGTGTGTGGATGTGTGTATGGTGCTCTTTGTCTTTCCATTTGTCTCTCCGGGGGATGCTGTCTGAAAGGTCACACTGACTTTATCTCTTGATCTGTGATTTTCTGTTCAAAACAGCACTGAAGCTCAAGCATCTGCTTCCTGGCTGACTCTTTAGAGTTTCTCATATAATGAGGCACCGCGCTCGCCACCTCTCACCTTCAGCCTTCCGCACTCTTCATAGGCTTTTCTATCCTCTTTGTACCTCCATCATCTCTCTCTCTCCTTCAATTTCTAAACACTCTCCTTCAGCTTTTATTTTAACCTTCCATTGTGCTGCTGTTTTCAGCGTCACTCAAGCCATCGCCTCGGAGCCCTTTGACCAATCTGGACCCGTTACTCCTCGGTGTCTCGCTTTCTCTTCATCTCTTCAGAGCGGAGAGCCGCCGAACGCTCGGTAAATGAGGTTGGAAGGATCCTTGAAGGCGGCGTAGCGGAGTCAGGTGCAGCCAGAGGTCAGGCAGGTTAAGCTTTTACAGAGCAACAGGTGGAGTAAATGTTTAAAATCTTAATTCTTGATGGAAAATATGGCTTATGAATCCAGTCCTGTCACCAAGGCAACTTAAATCTAACTTATTGAAACGTGAAAATAACACGCTAAGTGGCTGCTCATTGTATGCAATGGAAATGTTTCACAAATTTAGCTGTGGTTCCATCAACAAGTGTGATTGTTGAAGTGCATTACATTAAAATCATCTATACAGTCTAAATCCAACTCAGTGCAGGGATGCGGCATGGCACAATGGACAGTCGGCATCTTGGCATCTTGTATCAACCAATAATATCAGAGTCATGGTCTTTTTCAGTGTAATTAGACCCATAAAGTCAGAACTTGCCAAGAGTAAAGTAAGATATTTGATCCTTGCCGCAATGACATTTTGTCAGTAATTAAATAAGCTGCACATGATTGAAGTAGAATTGTAAAAAAATGGAATCAAAGCTTCTTTTTTTGCACTTCTTGTGCAGGTTGCTGGTGAAAAAATAGTTGTGGTGGGTAGGATAGTCATCCTCTTCATGCATCCTGTGCAACTCACTCTCTGTCTCAATCATTGTTACAAAAAAAAACCTTTTATTTTGTCCATTATTACAATATTGGTAGCCACATGGATGGGGGATATTTATGCGTTTTATTTAAAGTGCACAGGGGACACAGGAATGCCTGAATAAAAATCCAGGGGGAACATGCAAACCTCACAAAAAAAGTCTACAAACCCAGATTCAAACAAGTGATGTTTTTAATTACAATATGAGATCGTAAACTGCGGCACCTCCAATCTGCCCCTAGGCACCTGATCACACATCAAAATTAAAGTTTCATTTTTTTGAAAGGCAGCTTTCAAAGTGCTTTACTGGATGCTGGTTGTAGCTGGGAGCAACGTGCACGGCTAAACGGCGCACCACATATTGGCTGGTATAAACCCACCGCTGAAGCACAATATGATGAATTATGGGCAAACAGAGAATATTGAGGCCTTATCCGCCGTGCTTTACAGCTCTGAGTTGGCTTAGGCAGCTAAACAATCCATTTAACACCGCAGGGCCGAGTCTGCCCAGCAGCACCTGCTTAGATGTGGATTTTAGGCACTCCATGACTGATGACACTGGGCTCTCGCTCAAATCACACACTCTTACCTCGGTGTATACCGGCGGATGAAGCCAGTATTTTGAAATTGTTTCTCAAAAAAAAAAAAAAAAAAAAAAGGTATTTAGATGGGCATCAGTGAGGGATGCTGAGCAAAGTCTCATTATGTTCACATCCAGAATGCTGTAGAGCGACTATCAGCGCTTCTCTTTGTATTGAACAAGACGTTTGCCATTTATCACTGGAAGAGCAGAATACCTTCAGATCAGAGTCGCACCGACAACTTTATACACGCAGTGCAAAAAAAAAAAATGAGATGTTAGGACTGGATTCCAAGTTAAAAATGTCCATTCAACTTATTTAACCTCGCATTTCATGCATTTATAGATTATTCCTGATCTGTGCATTTAAGGTGAAGATAATTTAGTTTGATTTTAACTTTGGATAGCAGAATCTGTGAGCAAGAGGTGGATAAAAGCCAAGCTGACAGGATTATAAATGGAGTTTCCTGTGAGATAGAATTCGATTTCTTTTTCGGTAATGCGCTGATTTGATTAAAATCAGATTGATTTTTGGTTAAAAAATACAATTAGTAGGATAATTTACGTATTTAAAAGTTTGTGATTGAAAGGTGAGATTGAAGATAATTTCGTAATTATTTCAAACTTGGTAAATTAGTTATTTCATTAAGTACAAATATTTGTTTGGAATCATTGTCAATCATGGTAAAATAAAGTTTATGGCTGGATGTTTGAGTGCTCAGTATATCAAATTTCAGTTTATTGATTAGACTGAATATTATTTAACATGATTATTAAAGGAAAATGGAGGGTAAAAAATGAATGTTGTTCAGCATTCTTCTGAGTTTAGGCAGGCAGAAGACCAAAATAACTCTACAGGTACGGTTTCCTCTGTGACTCTCACATGAAGAGAAAAATGAAAATTATCTCTCATTGCTGTACTTTGAAAAACAACCATCTGATCTTTGAATAGAAAAAAGAAATGGCTGATTTGACAAATATTTCATGAGAAGTTCTGCAGATACGTTACTCTCTGATGTAAAAACTTTGTCGAAATTGCCACTGAAGGAGATCTAATTGGAGTTATTTAACGAACTCACTCGTCTTTCATGTCAGTCAGATCCCATGTTCATTGTTCTTATTGAAATCTTCAGTGTTGAAAATTCAAAAAGTCATATTTTCTTCAACCTCTTGATAATATAAAGGAAGTTTTCCTGTGAAGGTAAAGTGGTGATGCTAAATGATAGATGCTAAAGAGAAGCCAATTTTCTCCTGGCAGCTTTAGGAAATATAATGTCTCCATTTCCATCATCTACTCATCTCTCAACTTTATGAAGTTTTGAAAAGTTTCCCTGCTCAGATCGTATGAATGTCTGGACTATCTATATCTCACCTTCCTCTGTTCGTCACTTTATGAAATTGCTTCTCATAAATGGAATCAAACGTACAGTTAGACATAATTACCGTTTCATACTTGTATGCCTGCACAATCCGGCGGAGTTGGAGTTGATGTAGCTGTTTATTCAGACGTCGGTTATGTATGCAAAGGATTCAGATTTTAATAGAAAAGCTTTCAAGTATATTTTCTTTGGCAAAATATGAAAGCTACTTGCTAAAGTGCACAATGTGTTTAGTGGAGAAAAGAAAAACATGAAGTTTTTCTTAGACATTATTGTTGCAGAAGAATAAGAATGACTATCAGAAAGCTTCTTGACATGAGATACAATGGAAAACATCTTGAATAACATTCATACGCAAGATGTCTTTGGTCTGCGTCAAACATGTTTTGTGTTACTGAGTCCAAACAGCTCTTGTCTTTGGTGGTCCGGAATATACTGTTTTTAAAACGTCTGTTTTCTGTCAGCATGTTTGGTAGAAAACCAGATCGATCCAGTTGTTCAGAAAAGACTTTTTTCGCGGAAATGCCTCACATGCAATTTTGTGCTGATCGTGGACAAATGTACTTTGACACCCTGAGTTGTTGGAGCTACCTGCTGGTCCTTTGATTTGACGTCTGGACTCTGGAGAGCTCGCCTTCGCATCGAACGGTCGGCCGTTGGCGCGAATTAGCTGCGACAGACAGACCTCAACAAATCAGCAGCAGACCCCCCCCTGCAGATCATCCTCATCACAGCGGAATGGATGATTCTAATTCGGTTAGAGACGTTGGAGATCCCATCCCAGGCTGAGAGACGGCCACACGTTTTCTCATTTAACGTCTCAGAGAGCCTTTTGGCTGTTTGTGCCGTGGCACAGCGGCGGTTTCATGAAACCAAGACCGAATCCTGTGATGATCTGAAAACATTTAACACGTTTTAAGTTTGTGTAACCATTTTACCGCTTGTTATGTGGGATTAACGTCCATGTGAGTATTGACCAGAAGAGTAGGCTCAGAATTAAAACAAATCATATGACATTCAAATTCACTTAAATTGACCTTTCACTCCTCATTGGCGGTGAAATCAATCACATCTTGACCACACATGTACACGGGGATATGGACTACGTGTGTCCGACGGACCACCAGAGACCCATGTTTAGATCAAAGCTGCTACAAAACGCCAGTCAATCCGCTCCTCGACTACATCAGTGAGAGGATCAATAGTCTCTGCAGTCCCGATCATTTCTCCCTTGACCTTCCTTTGGTCTGAATGCTTTTACGTTCCATTACTTTCGCACAGTTGTTAATGTCCACATATAGTTTTGTCAAGCCGTCCGGCTTCGATATTTCAGACGTCATTGTTGGAGGCAATTAAGAGATGTTCAGAGTCCTTCAGTGGAGCGGCCCTGCGTTCCAGAGATAAGTCGGCGGTACAATGCTAACAGATGACCTCTCGCTGTCAGAATATCTTTTCTCTGGTTGATCAGCTCTCCACTTGGATTAGGTTTTTCTTTTTTTCTTTTTTTTTTCTTTTTGTCTTGTTCTGATAAGGCATCGCCACCGCCGAAGCTCCGTCTGGCTCATCCTGGGTGTTCAGACATCGGGGTTACAATACCCTGAGAGGGAGCGCGGCGAATCGACGGCCCCGTCTCTGTTTCCATTACCCCAGTGCTTTTCATTTCAATTGACAGCTCCACAGACCAAGGGAAAAATGTTTAACCTCAAATAATTATGTTCTGAACCCTCATTGTTACCACCATTTGCTGCCCCGTTGCATGACTTCTCTCTCTTTTATGTGCGCCTTCGTTTCGGCGTCCTCCTCGTCTTCCTCCTCTCTGCCCCGTCTCCCTCTCCCATCCCTTTGATAATACATCAAGGCGTGCCGGCTCAAACAAAACATTTGCTGTAATTATTTTCTGAGTGCGGACGTGGCTGCGGTGATCTGACAGCTCTGGCTGCCGTCAGCCGGCTCGCTGCTTTCAGAAACGGCCAAGGTGCCTGGAAACCTCTCCGACAAACCAGACGAGAGTCGGTTTCGGTAAGTGAAACGTTAGGATGGTGACAGGACTTCACTCACTTTGAGGAGTGAAGGAACTTTTTCTGTAATCTACATGGGAGTCTCGGCCTTGAGGGCCTCTCATCCGGTCGCATCTCCGTCATCTGACTGGATGTTTTGACATTTCCTGCTGCTCTTCGGCGAGGCGGCTTTATTTCAGCCCTCTGAGTCCATTCAGACTCGGGTTGATTATTTCTAAAGACTGAAGAGAAAAAAAATGGATTTTGAACATTCAGGTGTCAAAAGCTGGCAAAAACTAAGATAAATGGATTTAATGAGTGTGTCTTTTTATTTTTCTCTAGTGGAACGCTCAGTATTTGCATTGGGATGTGTTTTATATTGGCCAATATCTCTACAATTATATTTATGTGTCAACACACACACACACACACAGCAAATCCCCTACAGCACAGCAGACTGGTAAATTACATTTTTGTTATTCCTTTTATACTTTATGCTTAATTGAAATAGGTTGAAACTTTGTTCTCATGTTTACATTGGGAAAAGTGTATTTTCTGACTGCATCGGTGACTGACTGAGTGGACTTAGAAAGGCAAAAAAACACATAATTTCCAAGACCGACATACTTATTTCTGCAGTTATATCGACATTAATATATAAGAGAAGGTGATGAGTCGGACTGTAGCAGCGGCGACGATACAGCCTGGGTGTCAACAGCTGCGAAAAACATGATTTAAAAAAAAATAAAAAATCTTTTACTGCAGTGCATTTAAAAGTGTGGGAGGATGATTCATCAAAGAATTATTCATTTTTTATGATTCAATCTCAGAAATCAAAAGAGACATTTTCCTGCCAAAAGGCATCTACCTCAACCCCGGATTTTTCCTGCAGCAGCGACCTCTGGCTTTTTTTTTTTTTTTCCTTTTTATTTTAATAAGGACATTTGCTTGTTGTAATGCTGCAGTGAGTAACGGAAATAGAGAGCAGCTCTGTAGATAAATGCACTGTTTGTTATGCATTATAGGGTTGCCAGGTCTGTAAATCAAACGTACTTCAAACCAGAAAGAAATCAAAATACGACCACAAAAACATGAAGTCCAGAGACGGTGTTGCTGCCACTGCAATCATTTTCTTTTTGCTAATATTACCAAAATAACATAATTATTCAGTGTGTTGGCTTAAAAGCATTTCCTTCCACCCAAAAAAAAAAAAAAAAAAATCTCTCTCCCAGTGCCAAAAAAGTCTTTTTGTAATTACATTACATTTTTTTGGAGCAGTAGACTCAGATTTCCATCCGTCAAATCAGAATGCACTTTCAACCATTCAAAATTCTTTTTCTCCAGTTTTCTTTCCTCTCATATAGACAGTCAACACTTTTTACTGAATCACCGTATTTCTAAAGGGGACATATTATGCTATTTTTCAGTCACGTCATATCGGTCTCAGAAGCCCAAAAACATAATATTTAAGTTTGTTCGCCCCAAATTCATCCTATGTTCGGAGTTTCAGTGGTCTAAAAAGTCACTCTGACGAGCTGCCTGCTTCCCGGTATGCACATGAAGGCGTCTGGCCACGGCCACTCTCACACACACACACACACACAGGATGAGGGGCACAGTCAGGGGGAGGAGCTACATCTGCTTATTTCAGGATAAGCAGACCCAACTCAAACTCGACCGTTTCAGCAGGCGTTTTCACAAAATGTGGTGACAAGACAGGGAGGAAACAGATAATTTTCAAATCTGAACGTCATAATGAGGCTACGGCAACACATACCACTATAAGAAACTCTTCACAAAGTGAAAAAAGCATAACATGTCCCCTTTAAATGGACCCTGGTAAGAAGTGTCAGTTGTTGTTTTTTTCTCTCCATTTGTTGGCATTTTAACATGTTATAAACCAGGAGGGGAAAAAACGGCTATGATGTTCTCTAATGGAAATAATGACTTTAAATGCTTCGTCTGACTGCATCCAGTGTCTGCAGCAGAAGAAATACAGAGTGGTTAAACTTGTTACTTTTTACTTTACGTGTCCTCTTCTGTGGGTCCAAGTATCAAAGACACATTTGAAGGATTTTCATGCTGAATGAACACCGAGTGAAAGCAAGGAGTTCATAGTGGAGGTCACGTGTTGGACAATCCATCCATTCTCCATTCATGTATCTGTTCATCCGTCCCTCCAAGTAGAACATGCAATCTCCGCACAGAACGGAGCTGATTGTCAGGGGCTCAAACCGTCTATTTGACTCAAGAGTGGCAACCACTACACCAACATGCTGCCCCCATCTGGTGTAAGTAGACATAATGGAACAACTTCTTCACCTTCGACCTTTCATACGGCATTATTGAGCTTTACCGTTCAAAGATTTGTTGGAAAGAACAGAACTGACTGAAATCAGACATGTTTCACCCTTTATCGGTGTAAAATGAATGGATATCTGTTGAAGATCTGCAGGATAGTGGTGGTAAATTGTACCAAAGGAGGCTAAAATCCGACTTATTACGTTCACTGGACCTTTGAAAGCTGATTCACTGCCACACTAACAAGACGGTGAGAAATTCAGAAGTTAAATAACTGCACATTATGGACACTTTGCTATTTATTGGGCTTCATAAATGACACTGGGGAAAAAATCTTTTATGGATATAGTAATAGTTTGATGATCCTCTTGACAGTGTCTCCAAGTTGAAATGGACACCCGTGTTTTAGAATTACTCAGAAGATGACAGAGAGAATGTGAGTGTATAAATGAGTGAAAATATAGTTGATGCCGGGTTTTGACTTGACTCTTCTTGAAACATACTATTAGGCAGCACTTTGTCCTGAAACGTATTTAGAAGTCAGAAGATTTTAAACTGTTGAAATTTTGTTGAACCGCAAAATAATCAGTCTCTTTGAGAACAAAATGTACCTAGAATACACAATGCTGGAAATGAGAAACTAAAATAACGGTGCTTTTGAATATAAATAATTTAACAGTGGTCCTATTGCCTGAAAGGAAACGGCACAAAAGGGCAGCAATTATAATCCAAACAAGACAAACAATGAACATAATGGAAAAAAGAAAAAAAAAAAAGCTTTAAAAAAGAAAGAGAAAAATATGATTTCCCCTGTGGTAGCTTAGCTCAACCTTCATGAGAGAAACTCTAAAAGGTCCCAAAATGTTTTCAATCTAATTTATGAAAATGAAGGTCCCCTAAAATGCTTAGTATGTTATTTTCCTCCGCTGATTAACTACTATCAGTTTGTGCTTCAATTTACGACCAACCCTTTAATGACCTTAAAGCAGGAAGCAGAGAAAAAATGTTCCAAAACGCTACGAAATTCTGAATGAGAGGCAAACTCTAAAAGCTAGAACTTTATTTAATCTAAACTCTGAATTTAAATTGTTCAGACTGGATTATTTATACGGGCGATGGAGCTGGATGTGTTGAGGATGTGATCAAACACAATATTATATGATCTGAAGGCAACGCTGTGAGAAAACAAAGAGCAACAGAAGAGATTGAGAAAAGATTATTCAACACAACAACGAAAATATCTGAAAGTTCACACGCAGAAGCCGTGGGGAGCCAGGTGGGGATTTACCCTTCACTGATTTCTAACACCTTTTCAAACATGTTGACGCTATAAATCACATCAATTCGAAGAGTTTAGCTTAAAGAGTCTCAAAATCAAAGAGTCAAGTAGGAGAAAAAGTGTGTCATGTTATTATCTTTGGAAATGAGTGAATTATTCCAGTTTTTTCAGAGAAAAGAGCAGGATTAAGCCACTCATTGGGATCATTATTTCTCCACATCATCACATGAAGACATAATGTTCCCATTTTGTGGCTTCATTATTTGTAATTTTAACACTATTTCCCATTTCAGTCTTATTTTGTTGTGATTTTTTTTTTTTTTTTGACTTCAGTAAAACTAAATGGCAGAACAGAGCGCTCGTTAGTTTTTTTATCATTATTTCCAGCAGTGAGATTGATTCTGGTAAAACACACATTACATACGAGCAGACAGTGTCGTACAAGTGTGAAAGAAACACAGATCCTAAAACAGTGTGTGTGTGTGTGTGTGTGTGTGTGTGTGTGTGTGTGTTTTCTGCTGCTGCACTGATGAGAGGCTTTGCGGGGATCCAGACCTGTGGCTCACCGTTCCCAGACAGATGCAGCGGCTCCTCGCAGCATCGTTTCTGTGCCCCCCCCCCCCCCCCCCCCCCCCCCCCAGCTGTATGAAATAATAGAGATGGAAAAAATCTTGTTTACTTTGTGCGGAGAGAGGATTTCATCAGCCGGCCGGCCTTCGCCGCTTCTCTGGCCGGACCACTGATGTGGTTTCCATTTGTGTCTGATGTTTTTTGGCTAATACCTTCTAATCAGAGTCCATTTCTGTGACGGGAGCTTGTGCGGTTGTCTGCCTCTCTTTGTGTGTGTGTGTGTGTGTGTGTGTGGTGTGTAATTTGTTGTGTCCCCCGTTTCTTTCCCCTGACTGTGCGGGTCTGCATCGTATCCTGTGTGCGACTTGCCGCTGCCCCCTCTTTCTCCTGCAGGGCCTCAAACGTTTTCTTCATTTGTTGCAGCTTTGTGTTTCTTCCCCTACTTTACTTTTTTTTTTTTCGTCTTTCTCTCTCCCCTCTTTCTTTTTTTGCACCGGGGAACACAATGTCTGGTTTAATATCATTTTCCAATCACCGGAGGCTGCAGGGCAAGGACTTTTGACTGGGCCGCTCGGTTCCAGCTAATACCAAAGAGAGAGAAGGGGGGAGAGAAAATAACAACCCCAGCGGTTGATAATAGCTGCAGTGATCATTCTGCAGTCATTTGCCTCTGGAGCTGCAGCTGATGTTGTCTTTGTTTTTTTTTAACTCCCCGCTACACGCGGCTACACCGCCATTACAAGATGTCCGACAGGCTTCGCCCCGCACGGCCGTGTGAGGCTCATCCGCCGAAGGGAAAACAATAAAGGGAGAGATGTAGAGTGGATGTGTAGCTTTGGTTGTCAGTTTTTGAGGAGGTCCAGATTCTGAGGGAACTGATTATACAAGAGCGGGAGTGGAGGGGGAGGGGGGGTTAAATCTCCAGAGGGTTCAGATTCAGGGACATATGTTGACTTCATCTTCTCCCTCCGTCTTGAGCGAGAGAGAGAGAGAGAGAGATTGTGCGTGAGTCAGCCTGAGAAAGAACGGAGGAAAAGAGGGGGAAAAAAAGTCATTATTAACTCATAAGCTGGTTAATGCTGTAGCACTCTCAACCTTCAGCTCAAATGAGAATTTCCGTCATTTACATATCAATTTAATTTCCTGTGTTTCCCCCTCATCTCTCTCCTCCCTCCTTCATTAAAAGCGGCGTTTGCTTGCCACCGCAATCAGCCTGCACGACACGTTTTCCTGGGCAGCGGGCGCTCGCTCACCCCGCGCACACACACACACGCACACACACACACACACACACACATATACAGGTACACAGAAAAATAGCGTGTGTTTTGACACCATCCATTGCAGAGATGTGCACACCTATATATACTTTGTGTCACCGCCGCCTCGTGCACGCTCACAGGTGTGCAGATGCACACACACACACACACACATGGTGCAGTGGAGGCAGACGGAGCTGCTCGGCGGCCCGCTGTAGCTCTGTCAGGATTAAACCAGTGATCAGAGAAATGAAAGGGAAGCTGTCATTCCGCATAGGCCTCTATACACATCATCCTCAATAATTACACCCTCTCCTTCCTTCGCCTCGCTTCCTCCTCTCTTATAGCCTTCTACCTGTGTGTGTGTGTGTGTGTGTGTGTGTGTGTCTCACAGCCATCACGCTTGACTGACACCTAGCACATCAAATAGGGGCTTTTATGAAATGTGCGCCTGCTTGAATTACACTCGCTCTTCAAGCCGTACCTTCTCCTCGCCCGGCGGTACAAAGCCACACCTGTGTGTGTGTATGTGTGCGCGAATTAGCACTCGCTCACTATTCTCACCGTTCTGAATCGATACAGATGTGGCGGGCCCCCTCCCTCCCGTCCCCCGGCCCACATCTGGCGGTTAGATGGAACCTGCGGGGGGAAAAGGCAGACTAACTGCTTCAGTCTGGAGCTCTGGGCTCATGAACGCCATCAGATATTCAGCGTTGCGCGGCGACGCCTCCAGTGTAAAGCAAGTCTCAGGTCTGTCAGTCTAAGCCGGTGCCATGTGTGACCTTTGGCGGGGAAGTCAAGAGGTACCAGATCCGAGCCGTCACACTGTGATCCTTTTCATTTTTTTTTTATATGACATGTATTTGGGAATTTCCATTCTGGCTGCGGTAAACAGAGGCCAGAGGGCTGGATTGAGCTGATGACACACACACACACACACACACACACACACACACACACACACACACGATCACAGTGAAGAAGCGGCATGATTTAAGGTAGTTCTGTGTTTCTCATTTTCCATTTCATTTTTTTTCAATGTGATAATCTTCGGATTTGTGGAATTCCTAAGTTGCGGTTATTCGTGATATTTTTAAACACTGCAGCTGTACTTCTTTTTTTTTTTTCTTTTCCCATATTCACAAAAACAGATTTTTTTGTTGTTGTTTATGCTAGTTTGTGACTGTTTTCCTCTCACCTCGTGGAACATTAATAAAACAACGAAACGGCGACACCTTCAAAACGCGCCAAAGTTGCTGTTTGTGTTTTGCAAATTATGCTTTTAAAATATTTTATTGTTTTGAGAAAAACACACAAAGTCAGAGTGTTTTTCCGGAGAATCAACATAATTTATTTGTTGATATTGCAGCCGCATCTAATCACTCATAACGATCCATTAAAATAGCCATTTTTTAAAGATAAAACTGCTCCGTGCTTCACTTTTAAAGCTCTAAATATGCATTTTATTGTGGAACATGGCAGGTGTAATTGATATTTTTACGAGAGGGAAACAAGCTGGTGGTCATATTGGAGCGTTGGCAGCTGGAGAGCCAGATTTCTCCTTCAGGAGTTGGTGGAGAGCGAAAACTACTAAAAACTGTTTGTGCTTTCTACGGACGGTGTAGAAGGCGGGTTTTGGACTTCTTTAGGTGTCCCGTGTGTTTCCTGCCAGCGGCGTTTGGATGTAAAACAGTCAACTTTAAATGATGACTTTGCGTTTATGTTGTACCGATGGAGTTTCTGCTGTTTACCCTTGTAGGGACGAAGCTGCGCTTCACCACAGAGACGTAAATCCATCTTCTATACGTCTTTATTCAAATTTGGATGGATAGATGACCTCGCTGGACCCGAAATTCACTCATATTCATCCAGTGCAACCAGTGTAATGCCTCTGTCTCTTCAGCTAAGCTGTATAAAAACCAAAATGTGTTCTCTGGAGCGAGTAATGAATAAGCTAATACCTTGGTTTTGCTTGCTGTTTGTCCCCCTTTCACAGCTAATGACTTTGTACTGTAAGACTACTTTGGTATCCGGGCTCCGGTATAACAGTGACTTGTTATTATAGCTCAGCACTTGAGCGTGTAATAAATGTAAATCTCAGTGTCTCTAACTTGGTCCCCTGAAGCTCATTATTTGTGACAAGTGTGTGAGACGGTGTTTGTTTTCTGCCGTGTTGCAGATGAGTAATGAGATCATTCGCCGCAGCCTCCAGAAGCATCTCGCCGGACAAGATCTTTAAAGAGCTGTGTGATCGTCGGCGGTCCTGCAAGAGAAACACACATTTACCTAAAGAAAAATGCACGTAATTCACCTTTAAAGGTTGGAAATCAAGGAAAATTACAGGCTACCGAACGTATAGAGTCGTCCAATATTAAACAAAGTCATCAGAAGCCTTAAATGATCAATAAGTAGATCTGATTTACCTTTAATTTAATTAAAATGCCATGCGACTGTAAGATTAAGCATAATTTAGGCAGAGTTGGGAAGCAAGCCAAACGTAATCCTCACTGAAGCCACGATGAATCAACATCACGTTTAATCACGTTTAATGATTCCTGTTTGAAAGCGACTCGTCCTTCTAAAAGTGTGTTTTCAGCCAATTAAGCCGGGAGGTTTACTGACAGACACGACGGCTCAGACCGGGCCGACCTCGGCTTTACGGCAGGAGCTCCCCCGGCGGCGGCAAGACTGAGATCTCATTCATCCACGCTCTTGTTTATTTATAAACGGTTCTAAGCTCCTCGGCGGTGTCAGAAACGGGGTCAGACCTTTGCATTATACAGCCGGAACGGCTCGAACGTCTGCAGAACTTTCACTTTGTGGAGGAATTATGTGAATCGGAAACACGAAGGTTTATTTGAAGCTGAACAGAAACAGTAGATGATACGGATCCTTTAACATTTTATTAAGAGACACTATCAGTACTGAACAGAACTATGACTGGTTTTTTTCCTCCCGTTGATGTTTTTGGCAAGGATAACTAACCAGTTCATAAAAAAAGATGACTTTGAGCATTTTTATGTTATTACAAATTAAATAATGGAAGTTTTTTGAATTTTAGGTAAAACATAAAAGCAACGTGACAATGTGTATATAACAGAATTGACGTATTGAACTAAAAGTAGTACAAATACAACTCTTCTGATATTTCTAAACTTTGAAAACTTTGTTATATGGTAAAACTTGTTGTGAAGTCCATGCCAGTGACAGTTTTTAAAATGCAACAGATGACCAAGAACATAATTAAACATATTACATGCAATTCATTTTATATATATATATATATATATATATATATATATATATATATATATATATATATATATATGTTTTATGTAATGTAAGCTCATCAACAATGTATATAAATAAGCAACATACTTTTTTTTAGGATTGTCTTCATTCTATCAACTTAGTGCTTGATTTTTTTTTTTAAAAATTGTAAAATATTTCACTAATAGACTGCACAAAACACATTTTAACAATGTTTCCAGAAGTGAGATTGTTACGGCTATGTAAAAACAGGGATGTCAAACACATTTTAGATCTGGATTCACACACACTGCTCTGATGTCCAGTATTTATAAGAGCGGCTCCCTGTAATGGTTTTAAAAGCTGCAGCGGAGCAGTGGGAGGAGATTTCACATGCAGACCATCGAATGTTGAACCTTCACTGAGCTGACCGTCCTCGGTGCACTTTCCTTCTTTCTTTCTTTCTTTCTCACTCTCTTTTTGTTTTGCTGCTGTTGTTTATTTTTATTATCCCGATACTTTAATCAGCTGTGTTTATTCCGCAGTAATTCGATTACTTTTTGTTGTTTTCTCGAGACGTTTGGAAGCAATCAGATCATCCGTGAGATGAGTTTACCGTCGGCGCACGAGGTGCCACGGGGAGAAAACCTGTGCCCGGGCTGTATTATCCGCCATCTAATCATTTACTAAGACTAATTCTAATTTAATTTAGCACATGAAACACAGTCCTGCTTCCCTTCGATGGAAAACTTTGCTGTCTGGAGAGAGAATTGTTCGACAAAGTGTAAAGTGGGAGTAGAGATTAGGACTCCAGTTTAGAGGAGATAAAAGTGAGCAGTGCTTAACACCAAAGAAACAATTTGAGCTTGAGGTCGGTCAGCGTGCGAGGAAGCTTTCCTCTGGGTTGCGTTTGTGCATTTCCAGAGTGTACAAAGAGGACACAGCGACTGTACGTTTTCAATATATTATTAAAAAAAAACTACTTTAAACTGACTTCCTCTCTCTTTATAAGCACGTATCTTGATCTGTTTTTTAAATATCAGGCTCAAAAGAAGAAGCGAAATTGAAAGAGGAGTGTGTTTCTTTAAGAGGGTCACAGGGACGGGATGACCAAGTTATTTGTTTCCATCACTTGTCAGTTAATCAGAGGGTCAGTGGTTTTCTGAACTGCAGATTTTCACTTCATTATGATGATTGCCCTCGGAGAGTGTGTGCAGGGGCTCCCTGTGTTTTTCCTGGCACACACACACACTCTCTCACACACACTTACACACACACAGGGAGGTTTGCACAGCCTCTCTTGTGAAGCCCATCAAGCATTCCTTAACTGAGTATCTAACCTGAGCCTCAACTTGATGGTAACCTTACCTCCCAAACCAGGTCTTAGCACCCCGAACCCCAGAAAACGCTCTGAGCGAGCGGCGCTTCGCGCTTCGCTCCCTGAAGTGCCCTTCAAGGTTTCTGACTTGGAACGAGAGCATCTGCACAAGCTCACATCCAGCAGAACTTGCGGTTGTGTTTCTGTGTCGGCTTGTTGCGTTCCCGCCGCAGCCCAACCGTCCCGACTGCAGGCCTGTACTTACTCCATTATATGAACCCAAACACACTCAGCAGTGTGTTATTTTGTGTTTGTGACCCTCATAATCCTCCAATACCCCTCCAGGCCGCCCCCTGTCTGCACCGCCGATCGACCTCGTCCAACCAATTAAAGACAGCGCTTAGCTCCGGGTTGGGGCAGGCCAGGATGAGGACAGCAGCGTCCGTCCTCATCCCGACTAAAGTTTTCATGTGGTGTTTCCACTCATACCGCCGTTCTCTGAGCTCAAACTTAATGTACATCGCTGCCTCCTCTTCCTTGACTTTGTTTTCTCATTCTAATAGTAATGTCGGCTACACAGTGTGAAAAGATGACGAATGATGTGGGTGATTTACAGATGATCACGCCACTGTACTTGCTGTATTTTAGGGAGATGTTCACAGAAAAGAACAAAATGTTTTAAGGTGGGAAGCGTTATCATTCTTCAATTTCAGTGAGTTTATAAACCAGATTGCAGTGGGCAACCTTGAATATGCGCCAAACCACGTATTCTAATCGTTTGTGTTTGGAGACTGTAGATCCTGGAATAAATAACCTCTGTGTTTGAAGGAGGAGAAGCCACGACTTCTAAACTTTAGAAGTCCTTTTCTGCATCAGGATTTCGATATTTATGGGATTCTGAAGAGACCTCAAACTCAGAAAGGCTCTTTAAGAAAGATGGCCGCCTTCTGAAAAATAAATGAATAGCGTCCCCCTGCTATCTCCACTCAGTCCTTCCCTCATCAGCAGCTGGCGAAGGAGGAAGGGTGTTAAGTAAAGAGACGCTGATCTGTTTTTCTCCCCTTCAAGATATCACACCAGCGAGCCTGTCACCCACACAGCCAATATCACAGTCAGTCCACACACCGGGTTCAGTCGCAGGGCAGGGAGGAAGGGAGGATGAAGTGAGGAAGAGGAGGGGGGGTGCGCGGGGGAGTCAACAAGGCTAAAAATGTGTGACCGGCAGCGTCCCAGTCGCCACGTGTGAAGCCCTTCGTCATATTTTAAATACGTGCAAACTGACAATGCCGCAGAAATTGCAAAAAGAGAGGAAAAAGAAAGAAATGAGAGTGAGGAGGAGTATCAGTAAGATAGAGTCAATAAGATAGCAGAGGATGGAGAAAGATGGCATGAATGGGCCGAGGAGGACTCCACCAGGAGAGCGCCCCTCCTGAGCTCTGACTCTGGCCGACCCGTACATATTTGCTCGCCGCGAAAAGCAGGATCCTGGAAAATTGGTGAAGTGCTGCGAGATGCAGTGTCAACACAACAATGCTGGCAGCTTGGAAACCCATTTATTAGTCCCCCAAGGATTCCCCAACGCCCCTGAATTTGTCACAGAATTAGGTCTGAGCCAGAACGCAGCAGCCTCCTCGGTGGCAAATGAAACGAGCGGCAGAATAAAGTCATAAATTGAAAGTCGACTGGCAAATTGTCACCAGCGCCACAGCCACTGCGCCGTGGCGCTCGAGTCCTTCTCACCTTCCCGCTCTTAAAGCACATCTCAGACTTACATACACATCATTTTTCACATATTTCGGTGGTGATAAATTGGTCACTCCCACGCAGTATTAAGTGCAATAAAGTGATTCTGGGACATTTTAACACCACAGAACGCGCTGTAATTGCTGTTAAGTAAATCTTTTTTTTTTTTTTGATGTATGAAAGCCCATTTCTACAGAATTGACATTTTAAATCACTTTATTCGGTTTTCTTTAGGCTTAACAAAGCAGTTAAGAAATCCCACTGTGTAATCACAGGTGCAATGTGAAACAACTCTGAGAAAATGGACATCAGTTAAAGGACTCCACGTTTCCTTCAAAGCCATTAGGACCATAAAGAGATGTGAATGAGTCACTGTAAATGTGAAAAAGAAGGTTGATTTTACAAGTTAAAAAGAAACAACTCATGTGGACTCGTTATATTACCACCGGTACTCTCTGTAACAGCAGTAATTATAACATGAAAAGAGAAGATTAATATAGAGATGAACTACTTTGGTTACAGTGAGAATCATGAAAAAGGTAATTCACCATAAACATATGAGATTTGAAGCTACTTATGTCCTAAAGACTGTAAATTGTGATTATTGGAGAGAGATTAACACACTTTAATGTGAAAATGGAAAAGCTGTGGTGCATTTTACATGTGTGGTTACACTTTTTGAAATCGCTTCCTCTTGGTTTCCATGTAAGTGTGGGGAAAACGCAACTTTGTGAAAACGCTAGCACTCTTTGTAGATGGTCAAAAACGCACCACGACCAACAGCATCTTTTTGGAAAGCATACAGAATCTCCAGTGTTCGACACAGGATTCTGTGGCTGCATTCTCCTCGAACCCCGCGGAGTGCAAATGAACGCGCTGGATGGATGGCGGGCGCATCCATCTGGCGCACCGACTGGAAGCGAGCGGAGGCACGGGGGCAAAAAGCACAACTGTGTTAAGTGCAAACATACTTGGGGAAAGTGTCAGGACACTGCGGCGGGACAAATTAGACAATGGAGGGTTGTCACAGTCTTGGTAATTAAATGGAAGTACTGATGTTGTTCTCAGCAAGAGGAGTCCCTCAGCTCCTGCCGCTCCTCGCCGCTGTAATTATCTCCTGTCTTTACAGTGTAATGACTTATCCGTCCCGCACAGGTTGGATGTAATGATATAAGGTCAACACACACTTCAGCAGCTCCACGTTTTTAATGAAGCTTGTTTCTGTGTGAGATTGTGGTCCTTAACTGTGTGAAGACTGCATGTTCTCCTTTTCCGTGCATGCAATCATTTTGTTTTTTTTTAGATATTCTTCTAATCTGGTTTCCTTAATCTCGAATCGTTGCAGCACTCGTTGGCTCGCATTGCAGTTCAAACCTATTTCTAATGCCATCCACGTGAAAGTAGCAGGTAGGAAAACAAAACCTCCTTGGAGGACCACACTGGACGGCGCACGTGTTCCTAATGTGTCGGCGTCGGTGCCGATTGACCGATTCTGTCGTTGGGGCTTTAAAATGTGTTTGGATAATCGGGGAGCGAAGCCGCCGCTTTCTGCTCCGTCCAGGTTCCCGTTTCGCTGCAGAGACAGCAGCTCTCTCGCCCTCGTCCAGCAACACCTCGCCTTCCCGAGGTAATAAACCAGGTGTTGAGGCCTTCATCTGTTTCTTCTCTCCATTTCCTTTCCATCTCCTCTTTCCTCAACCTCTTCTTTTTTTCCTCTCTCTCCTCTCCCTCGTCTCCTTCACCTCCCCTGCCCCGCTCGCCCTGCCTCTCTCACTCAGCAGCCAATTTAACGACTCAAGGAGACGCAGGAGTGCAAAACACATTCGCAGATCGATCAAAGTTGAGACTTCGCCGTGAAAACAGCGATGAATCACCGTTAACTTCCCTGCTCCTCGCCTAACGTCTCTTTTACCGCTGGAACAATCACAGTAAATTCATGCAGCCGCACAGCGAGCGGGATATTTCACTGGAATAATCCACAGGGGCGTGCGGCGGCGGCGGCGTTGCTCGCCTTACGGGGAGAACGTGTGAGGCGGCGGATCAGCGCGAGCGTACGAGTGCGGCGCCGTGACACATGACGAATGCGAGGTTGGCCGCGGCCTGCCCTCGCCCGCCTTCTGTCCTCCCGGTGGCCTCTCTCTCTCTCTCCGCGGCGTTCATTCTTATTCCTTCCTCTCCGTTCCCCCGCCATCGCTGTCACTCTCACTTTCAGCCTTTTTCATCACCCTCTTCCCCACTCTCCTCCATTTTTTCCCCCCCCCTACTCGCCGTGTTCCTCACATGTGCAGCCATGCACACCTCTCTGTCTTTATTTAATCACTGGCTCCGTTACAGGGGATATTTTCCCAGACAATGCCTCTGAAGGCGGCGAGCCAGGCCGGCCGGCCGAGCGAGCGAGGGAGATCTCTCTATCCCTCGTCACGTGGACGCCATCGTACCGGCACTCCCACTGACTGAGATGAATGAATTTAATATATCTCCCTTTTGAAGCACAGATGACCTCCTGATAAGGTTTTCTGTCTTCTCTATCGCAGGAAGCCTCCATTTTTTTTTTTTTTTTTCCCGCCTGTGAGACGCGGTCCTGCACAGGAAGGCGTCCGAAGGGATTTTGACAGAGACTAATTTGTTTTTGTGGCGTGACGTGACGCATGTGTATCTTTGTCCATGCAGAAGCAGCCACATTTGCGCCCCGGCCCTTTTATCATCGCCAGATAGCGCTTATCATGGGACTTTATGTCTTTGCTGAACCTCACTGGGTTTTTTTTTTTTTTCTTTTTTTTTTTGGGCCGTATAGTGGAGGCAACAACAACATAACAGCAGCAACAAGCTGTGTTTGTGAGGCATGTTGTGTTTCAATCAATTTAACAGCTCTTGTACAATGCAGGAAAAAAATCCCCTCTGTGCTGAAATGCTAACAAACTTAAGTCGTTTTTTTCCATATATTTGATCCCAACTCAATGTTGCATGCTTGAACTTGCATCCCATTGTCATGGCAACAATTTTTAGGTGAAAACAGAAAACTTTCATTCCATTCTGGGGGTCTGTGCATGGTCATGATAAATACTTATTCTGCACAGATCCTGGAAATGCTCCTAAAGGGGGAAACTGATAGAAAGAGTTTGGGGATCACCGGCTTAGTCTAACTAGAGCACTAAACTGAAGAGACAAAGATAAAATGATGAAAAAAGTTTTAATTTCAGTCAACAAGATGCAAAATGTGACAGCAAGTGTAGATAGATGGTAAAATTGACACATTTTATCACAAAAAACAGCTAAAAAAGTGGCCTTTGCTATATAGATATTGAATAAAAAGTTCATATCTGGGTTTGTCCCAGCAGTTATTTGACTTTGTCCTGCAGTTACATGTGAATAAATACAGATTCACATAATATTAGCATTTAACTTCCACAGTCCTGCACAGCAGATTTTGATTTGTTTTAAACACGAAAATAAATAGCATTGAATTTGCAGTTGTTTTGGTAAGTAGAACTGAGTAGATATCAGCTTTAAGAAAAAGAATGTGGATAATTTTGACTAAATTCCCTGCGGTGACGGCATTAAACAGTGATTAAATCCACCCGGGCTTGTATTTCTTTTCGTTTCAGAAACGTAAAGATAAAATTTGCGCCAGTATTTATGTTGTTTCAGGTGGAAGCAGTGACTCACTGTAAATTCTTAATTATCATGAAGCATTTAATCATCAACTGAGGGGAAACAAAAAAAAAAAAACAAGTGTTTGTTCATTTGTCTCGCAGAGGATGTGATTATTTGCTTTCTAAATCTTGAGAGGAAATGATGGCTGGGGTTGAGAGTCAGACTGTGGCGCTGCTGCTGCCTCTGGGGCGGTTCATCAAGTGGTCAGAAGTCACACGGTGCAGCTTTAATCTCACATTTCTGATTCGCCGGGAGATTTGTTAGCATTTCTGTTTCCTTAGCCATATGGCACGCCGCCTGCGCCTCTCTCTCTCTCTCTCTCTCTCTGTGTGAGTGTGTTCTGATGCTGTGCATCCATGCTAAAGTAAGCCACAGTGACCCCTCTCTTATTTCCATCCTTATTGGATCTAGTGCTCTCCTGAGACTGCACAGACGCTGATGCCTCCGGTCATTTTTTCAGTCCCTTATAACACACTGTCCCAGGGTGATATGTAAGTCCTACTTAATTAGGCCTCAAATTGGATGGATTTATGCTTATCCAGACACCAAAATGGTTTTTATTGGGTATTTATCCCATGAGGATGGACCCTCTCCGATCAAATTACACTGATTCAGACTTAGCCGGGGAGCTAACTCGTCTGCCAAGTGCCGTGCGCTTCGAATGCGCTGGCAAATTTATAGCCCTCTCCTGTATTCCACACACATAGTGAAACCCGAATCCGATAACAACCCATCATTTGGTGGAAATGGAAATATGTTTTCTTGCTTGGGAAACAGCAGCGAGGCACATAAAATCTCAATATAGACCCCTAGAGGCCTGGACTGTTTCTGCACCCGACCACGCCAAACCGAGAAGAGGAGAGTGACCTTGTGCAGCGCTCACGCTCGTAAAGCTCGCACTTTCGTAAGGAGGGAGTTAAACAGTCGGAGCTGGTGATATTCAACAGGCGTGCACACCAAAAAAATGCTCCTGTAGACTGTGAGAAAGCTGAAAAATTATTAATTTATGAACTATCAAAAGAGCAAAAATCATTTTTACATACCTGCATTGCTTCTTGTGCGAGCAGAATTTGTGTGTTTTTTGCATGTGAGCGAGAAAGCAGCCTTACTCCCTTCACACGTGGGGGCAACAGGGTGCCGTTAATTTCCGCCTGAGCAGGGCGGCGGCCTCTAAAAGTATCACCGAAGTGATGAATGGCGCCGCGCTGAACAGGCCTCGGTGTTTAATCTGAGCCGTCGGAGAAATAGCGGCACATCAACTTCAAACGGCTCCCTTTCATCGGCCGTTAGAGCGCAGGATCACAGATGGGGGCCTTTCTCTTTACCTTTTCTTCTTTTCTGCTGCAAAATTTCCTGTGTTTCTCAGTTTTCTGCTGTGATTAGCGTGAATGTATGACTCCATCCTCCATACCGTAAGTTAGACGACTTTTCTCTAAGTGCGTCGTATAAACACTTCCTAAAAATGTGTTGATCCCCTCAGTGCCTCTAAAACTGCAGTGACATGTGGAGGTGAGGACCTCTGAGGACTCTCAAGGTGGTTTCAGCGACGCTCTAGCAGCCGATCCTTCAACAGACAACCCAAAACGCTGCGAACATTTTGTGTTTCCACTTGAAAACGTGTAAACGGAGCTGGATTGAAATGGCCAAAGTCACAGTCAAAACTGTTTGCAATCAGAAAACTGAAGCTGGACACACAGCCTCTCGCTCGGCCGGCGAGAATTGTTGGGGTAAGTTTTCAATTTCCGAGAAGTTCAGAGTCGTGGTCTCTTTTCTTCTGCTGCCTTTGACATGAGGTCAGCTCCCACTGTCTTTGTCAGGGTGAATAATGACTCTTTCAGCCTCTGGTGCACAGAAGCGCTGTTATAAGCCCTTCACCCCTTCACCCTGTACTGATTAACTTCAGAAGTTACATCATGCTGGGACTCAGTCACATGACCTACCTGTGGTGGACCATGCGCTCACTTATATCGCTCAAAACAACCATTTGGACGACTTCTGTCATCTTTGTATTTAATAGTAACGTTGTTAGATTAGATTGCGCTTATGCTGAAGGCCGAAGCGGATTCGGTTCAAATCTTGCCGGTAATTGCTTATTTCAAATATACCGATGTCGTCCTGTGGAGATAATCCAAATTAAGCATGGAGGAGAGAGTATTAGATAGTGAGGTGGAAATCAAAGCGGCGGCCAGGTCAGTCTCCACCGTGGAGGTGGGTAATGGAAAAGATCACAACAATGGCGGTGAGGATAGTGGCCATGACAACAATCGCCGTCTAAGTAGAGGTAATGGAGGATGACAGGAAGAGATCGTCTAGTGGACGGAGGACGGTCGTGGTTAAAACTCGGCGCCCTGTGAGGGTTTCCATCCACCTGAATGTCCTCATTCGGATGATGGAAGGTACCAGGATGTTCAGAGTTACATTTGAACGTCTTCGGGGAACCGGACTCTCCGTTTTTCACTCTGTCAAGGCAGGAGCTGCCGCTCGCCGCCTGCCGTCACCTCGGATTCACTCGAAGTCCTCCTCTCCCTCGTTCGGCTTTTCATTTCCACAGCGAGCGCCCACTATAAACTTCTGTGTCTTCTGGATTACCTTTCCATCAAGAGATGAATGAAGTGTGAAAAGCAATCTGAGAATCTCCAGGCCGCTGGTACACAGCTTTCGGCGGATGCAATTATGCCAATGACAGATCATTTTCTGACCTTTATCCCCCGAGCCCGAACGGATGGCGGAGTGCCACTGCTTTTTGTTTTCATGCTTTTTACAGTCTTGTGACAGCTGGAAGCCCGACGCCGAAATGCTAAGGCGCTCATCTGTGTGAGAGACAGCTTGACTTCTCCCGCTGCTCTTTCTCCTTTGGCTCTCTATTTACTTGTGTTGTACGTTCCCGTCAGTGTAACATTCTCATTATTTGTTGCTTTCCTCCGCCGTATCTTTTTTTGTCCCATTCTTTGTCTTACCCCCCCGTCTTATCTGTATTCCTATCAGGCGTTCTTCAAAGTCCAGGTCCTGGATCAATTGGGTGTTTTTGTTATGGTTGATGCCTTCATTCAGAGCTGCACAGTCCTTTGCTTTCTTCACACAAACAAGGGCTGCAAATGCACATGCAAACACACACACACACACACACACACACACACCTGTGCGCAACGGTGCCGCAGTCCACTTTCTCAGCTCGGCGGGCTCCTGCTGGTGAAATAGGTGTCAGATGTATTCAATACCATCCATTTTATCCTGTGTTTTCATGCTGCTTCTGCCATTTGTGTCACATTTCTGAATATATCTGAGAGCGTCGTCCAAACGCTTGCTGTTCCTTTCTTATCTCCTCCGCGGTTTACCGTGCCCACACCTTTTTTTTTTTTTTTTTGTCCTGCAAACTGCACCTATCTGCCATCTCTCCCGCGGGAATGCATTGTCTGTCCCGTGTGCGCCGCCTCCCGTCCCTTTGTGTTCCTGACATTGCTGCGCTGCACTGTGTAAACTTTCTTTTTCTACTTTAATTCTACACCACAAGGATGTTCTACATCCAAATAACATTTCAAACCTGTAACATTTTGAAGATTTTGAAGAAAAGAAGTGACAAAATTCATTTAAAAACAAGGAAAACTTTTCATTTCTTTAATATCTGTGACCTTTGACATGCCTGAAGCTCACCTTTACTTACTTTTTGCAGTTTAATTCTGACGTGTAGCTCACAGCTGCCTTTGTTGACCAGGAATCTCGGCGGACTCCTCCAGGAGACGTCCCTGAATGCTGATGTTGTCCTGAAGAAATGCACAGGATGTGACCTTGAATACATCCACTCTCACTTCCTGTAAGACGCATACATAACTCAAGCCTGCACTCCATCGTGCGCCTGTTGTCTCCCGTTCCACTCGCTGCTGTTTTGTACTACATTATGTCACGTAGAGCAGCATTCCTGCTTTACATCTTATTTCACACTTGTCCTTATCTTCACCTGTTTTCCCGGGAGCAGCTTTGCAGGCTGGGATATCGTCTCCTCCTCGGCAGGCACCGGGGACCGGAGGTCACGTCTCCACAGAGAAACTTCCTCCGTTCTGCTGCTCTCTGGCTCAGTTATACCGAGTGTCAAAACACCACCTGGTGCAATGATTACACCAGGTAGCGCTATTTATCTTTAAGAGGCGATGGCATTTCCCCACCGTTTTCTCCTTTTCAGTTTTTTTTTTTTTTTTTTACTCACATATGGCTCCGGTAACCTTCATGGCCTTCTGAGTCTTTGAGCAATTATCAGACTGCTTTGACACGTCAGTGCTTGTATTGTACAGAAGATCAATGCAGAGCCGCGGGAGGTTATAATAGTTTTAGCCAATTGATTTTAAATCATTCTCCAAATATGCATGCGTTTACAGTATTTTCTTTGTTGCGGCGAAGCACACAGGTGATGGAAACTTCCACATTTCCACAAGGCCAAGCAGTTACAATCCAGTGAAAGACGTCTGCAGCGTTTTCGCAGCTGAAGTTTTCACAGTTATCTGTAATTTCATTTAAAAAATAGGTGTATTTTAACATGGATGTTTCTCTGCCGACAGTACTAGTTAACCTGTGTTTGATATGTTAAGAGAAACAACTAAAGGGTTATGTTAGACTAGAGCAAATAAAACATAAGAGATGAAATAGCAAAAACAAATAAAATCGATCAAGAAAAAAGCTTGAAATGTATGAAAAATGAAATAGCCAGAAATTGATTAAAACTATTAAAATTGTTAAAAATTAAAGCAACTAAATTAGTCATTTTAATCCCGGCTGAAAAACACTAGTAAATGTTGAAAAACTACGCAAAGCTGCTCAAATGTGTCAAACAAATAAAACTGGAAACAAAAAAGTAAAAAAAAAAACAAAAAAAAAAAACCTTCATCTCATTTTGCTGCAGCAGCACAAACCAGCAAATCAATAAAATAACTTGACAATAAATAATTCCATTCCTATTCAATTGTTTTTATTGCGTGAGCATAAAAGAGGTCACAGACACACAAATTCATTTCATAATCGGTGTCAAAGACAGAATGAATAAAGAGGATCCAAATACCAGCCGAGGTTATGTGTTCCTGGATTTACAGCATATGCAGCGACAAATGTCACCAAAGGATATAAAAAGACATTCAGGGAAAGCTTCCCTAAGTTAATGAATTCACACAATAGGGACCAACATGAGGCCGCACTGACCTTTGACCTCTTGACACCAAAATCTAATTCCGCCATTCCTCAGAAAAAAAAAAAAAAGTGAGCATATGGGCCACATTTAAAGGAATTCCCCCAAGGCGATCTCAAGGAGTCCCGTTAATGAGGATATCAGAGGTCGCGGTGACCTTGACCTTTGACCTTTTTTGTGACCAGGCCTAATCAGTTCATGTCTGAGAGAGGGAGTGAAGGCATTCTTTAAATATTGTGCTGGTGGTCATGGGACAGTCTAGAACCAATCCAGGCTAAATTCATTTTAGAAATCAGCCTGTATTTTGGATATCAAGGAAATATGAATGAAAACGTGCCTCCAGGGTAAAATGTGGGATTGAAACGCCGTCCTTCACGGGGTCGCAGTCTCTGCATGGCTCCTCTTGGATTCCACTAAGCCAAGTCGAAAGCCTCTGTCTTGTTAGGGCTCTTCATTCTTCGGAGTTGTTCGGCGTTTTAGAATGCCGAGCACAAGCAGAGGCGACTCCGGAGAGACTCCGGCGCCCATCACCGGGCGAATTCAGGAGTAAATAAGGCCGTCTCGTGCGCGGCTTCCAAAGAGCCGGCTTCAGCACCTCCTCCTCTGCACTAACTTTGTGCGAGGAGAGTATTAAACATTGGATATGAGAGGATCATGCTGATAACTGGTGTAAAATCCCCGGGCCGTCATCAGTGGAATTTAGATGCTCGGCGTTGCTGGAAGTAATAGAGATAAATGTGCCGTGGCTGAGAATCTATCTTGTTTCTTCCCTCCGACTCGCCGCTTTGCCCCGTGAGCCGAGATAAAATATCTCCTCTGTTACGCTAGTTCACACACGGACCAGGGTGTTTTGTCATCTTTCTTTTTTTCTTTTTCTTTTTTTTTGCCATTTTTCAGGTAATAATGAGCAGCCGGGTGCAGCAATGCAGGAGTCAGAGTTCTCACCTGTCATGTGTCCATTCAACATTTTTTTTAGTTTCTTATTTCAAAGTGATTTGTGATTCTAAAGTCTTCAGTTAAATTATCAAACAAAAAGTTTTACATATGGAGACTCTGTGTGTATTTTGAGATCGTAGACTAAATAGAACAGCCTCCATAACCAGAAAAGCTTTTTTTTATTTGTGCTTTGAAATTCAAATTTCTACTTAGCTTTATCTTTTATCTCATAACATTTGTTACACACTTTAGCACAAACATTGCAATCATTCAGTTTGTCCTGAAAACTAAAATAAGATGGATGTTATTTGATGCTCGAAAGCGTGATTCATGCTAATTGATCTGCTGCACGTTTTAACATGTCTTCAGTGCTTTGCAATGCGTGCGCCGACTTTGGGCAAAGAAAAGACTTTCAGTGCTGAAATGTGGCTCCTTAGAATGTTCCTGTTCACACACAGTGTGTTTAAAATCAAATAATTTACACATTATGAAAGGAAACAACTGAATCTGCACAGAATCTGGTCCACACACACTCACACACACACGAGCACTCAGCACTAAACTGTTTACATCTCCAGCTCCTCCATATGGACTAATGGCTGCTGTCCATCGCTCGAAACCAAAGTGCAGGAAATTAGCGCCGTGTCTAGACAGCCTGTCCACCAGGATGCGCGCGCCCATAAATTTGACATTAAATGCGTAGTTAGTATGTGTCCGCCGGATAAATGAGCTCTCCATGCCCGGTCCTCTGACGTGCGTTTGTGGGTAATTTACCCACGTTGGGGTCTTGGGGGATGAAGGAACGCCCCCTTTTATTATCATTCGGAGCGGCGGGCCTGGCGCTCGCCGTTTGACGTCTTATCTGAGTGCCGGGATCAAAGATGGATGAGCTCGCAGCGTGACACGCGCCCGTGTTTTGTGTATGTATGTATTCATGTGCGTCTTTATTTCCCCGGTGTGTCAACACACATGTGCATGCATGTGTCTGCATTTTACACAGACCCCCCCCCCCAAGGACACATCACCAGAGGTCTGTTAGTGACACATGTGTGTGTGTCTGTGCGTGTGTGTTGTGGCCATGATGGATTGGGGTTGTCGGGGGTTGCGAGTTGTGATGTTGTTGCCAGCTGCTTTGGAGTGTGTGGGGCAGGTGGCGGTTAAATCAGTCAAATCAATACATGCCTTCCACTTCATATCTGTGTGTCTGAGTTAGAGAATTTCTGTCTTTTTCTTTTTTTTAATCTCTTTAATTATTTCCAGTGTTTATTTAATCATTACACGGGTGTGTTTTTACTTATACTTTATTTAGGCGTTTGGTCGAAGCTTCTACTCACTTCAGTTTTCACTCCCTCCCTTAAACTGTGTTTCGAGGCACCTGGCTATAAATTGAAGCTTTCCTAATGCCTCTGGAGCTCGCCACCTACACCATAGTCCATTTCCCCCCCATAAATGAAGCATAAAAAAGTGGCCATTCTCTCACTGTACTCCACCCAGGAGCAAAGGCACTTTTCCCACAGTAGTTTTGGTGTATAGATTATCCACCCTTGGTTGGTTCCTGAGCTTCCTGAGAGCCCCAGGGTCTGCCTCGGCTTCCCAGCGAGCGCCGCATCCATCGTGAGCCTCTTTCTCACGCTCAACCACCTTTATGTATTCACACATAGATATAAACACCGGTCTCCCGAGTAAGAACTCCCATTCCATTGTCTTGCTTTGCTCTTTTTGATTTTTCTGCTTAACCCCCACCACCATCTCCACTCTACATCTTTTTCTGCTTCTTTTTACACAATGCACCTTTTTATCGTTGTTCATTCAGATTTTTTTCATTGCAGAAGTGAAGCAGGGAGAGTTCGCAGCGTTATGAATGGGGAGTGCACGAGGGTTATGATGAAGCTGCACCAGAGGCGGCGCCCGGTGCGGGCGCACCTCACTTATCAACCTGGGAGACGAAGGAAAATGAGGCGTTTAATAAGATCTGTTGCCGCTACCTCATCCATTCATAGGTGACGCCCGCTGGAGCTTTTGTTGGCTCTAAACAGAAATGGCAAATTGACCTAATTTATTAAATATAGTCGAGGGGAAAAAAAAAAACAAAAAAAAAAAAAACAAAACCACAGCCATGTAGAACCAGAAACAACTGATGCTTCACAAACAAAATGAAATCAGATTGTTACACTTGTGTTTTAAAAATCATTTACTTTGAAGAATTTTTGAAAAAAACCCGCTTGCTTTATGTCAATTTTGGTTCTTTTGTCTCATCAGAAACATGCTGTCACGTCCAACACTTATTAATGATCCATCTCAGAAATATCCTCATATGATTCAAACACATTGACCTTTACATAGAGAGGAACTGGTGCTTCATGGACATCGCTTATATCTCAAAAAGATTTTTTTGAAAACAGTAAAACTTAGAACAGTGATTTATTCTCATTCTTAGATTATGGAAGCCAAATGTCAAATGTTAAGAGAAACATATTTGTGGCCCGCAGGCCGGATCCAGACCCAGGCACCTAGTGCTAATGTCAAGGTCAAATATGCGATTAATCTATACCAGAGCTAACTTTATTATTTATTGCATGACCTACATGAGAGCTGTGCAGTGGCAGAGAGTGATCAACACACCTGCTTGTGTAACAGGTCACTGGCAGATCACTGGCAGTCACGTTTGTTGTAGATCGCGTTTCTACCCTCTGGGTACTCTCAGCAGGAGGAACAAAGCTGGGCCCAGAAGCAGAAGTAGCATTCATCGCAGTAGATCGCGATGGGTTTACTGATACCAAGGGGTTTGACAGTTCTGCGCCACCAGCATCGACATCTGCAGCAGGACGATTGAGATCAGTGATGGACTTCTGAATCTGCGATAACATTTCCTGGAGAATTTCTCCATATTCCTTCCCAGACAGCTTAGTCATATTCTTCACATCCCTCATAAAGGTCTTGGTTTTTGTGGCACAACCCTCTAAAGCATAGATCTCAGACTCTCAATACAGAATTTATTGCCTTTGCCCGGTTTATAAGTATATGGTAAAGCTGAAAAACCCTCAAAAGCTGAACCCGACTCATATTCAACTACTAGTCGGCCAAAATAATCTGAATCTCAATCACTTATTGTGAGGTGTTGTTTTATCGCACCATATGACTCAAGGAATGTAAGAACACTGCTACATGAATCAGAATCTGTGATCCCGTCAACCAAAACTGCATTTGGGATTTATACTCCAAGAGATTCAAATGTTTCCATATTGAGACACAAGAATTGGTGAGTGGGAATAAACAGTTGAATGGATTACTCTACCTTCCACCCTCCTGGCTGGCTCGCCAAAAATGTAACAGGTATTTCAGTTACGTTATATGATTATTTATCACCACTGAGGTGAGTATATTCAGTGGGCTAGTCAAAAGATTCTGCGTTCGACTACTGGAGGCCGGAGGACAGTAAAACACACAACACCAAGTAAGTTTAAGTGTGAATATAATATAAATGGTAAATGGTCTCATTTATATAGCGCTTTTCTCCAAAGTGCTTTACAACGTGAGTCACATTCACCCATTCACACACTGATGGCTGAGGCTGCCATGCAAGGAGTAATTTAGGGTTCAGTATTTTGCCCAAGGATACTTCAACATATAGCCAGGGGAGCACGGGAGTCAAACCGGTGACCTCCGGTTACTGGACACCCACTCTACCACCTGAGCCACAGCCGCCCCATAATAATAATATATTAAATGTGACAAACAAAACAGAACTTTTAAACAAATAACTCAAAATATTCACAGTGAACAAACAAACTGAGCAACTCAAAATAAAGAAAATAAATTCAGCGTCCAGTAGGGTATTGGGTTTCTTCTCACTCGTGGTCCATTGTTCACCACCAAATGTCCATAAGTGAACTATTGCGATGGTGGGGTTTGGCAAAAGTGCAACTGTCCAGAGAGAGAGTGTGGATATTGGAGAAAATGGTGAAATGGAGGAGTGAGTAGGTGGGGGCGAGAGAGCAGGCTGCACCAGCCTCCTACCTGACAATTGGTTTAGGATTGAGGAGGTTTTCTTCAGGCTCATGGCTGTTGAACCACTGGCTCGCCATCCATTACTCAGATACTGAGTAGCACACCTGGCCAATTCTCATTACACAGGCACATGCCATGACAAAGTCCCCCAATCCAAAGCTCCAGGTGGCAGATCTGTGCACTACTCCCTCAGCTCCTCTCCCCACACAACTGACTGGAGAGGAAGTGAGGTCACAGGTAACTTTCCCTCCAAAACCTTGGATTGGTTGTGGGAAACATGTGACCTGTGAGGTGTGTATGGTGCATTCGATGGACCGGTAGAAAGTGGGAATTTTGAGGTTTTCACCCAGGATTACACTTGCATTGAAAGGCTCATTACTGGGCTTCACTCTGTGCTTTGTGAGGACAGAATCATTCGATTCAGGCGTGTTAAAGTCGTGCTAGTTTCCTCCAGCAGTCCAAAAACATGCTTGTGAGGTCAAGAGGTGACTCTAAATTGAACCTTGGTGTTTGTGGTCTTCTGTCTTTCACTCCATAACAGTGATGGATGGATTAATGAAGTATTTTCTCTCTATTTGAAAAGATTGCTTATAAGAAATCTGGAAAATACAGTAACCCTCTAACTGCTACTCACCAAACAGGAAATAATTTTCTCTGCTGTGGGAAAATATTAGTAAATCTGATTCTGATGGAATCAGTACCCAGAACACTGAGCCTCACCAGGTTCTATTCAGAGACATACTATGCAGTTTTGTTTTGTCTTTATTGTTGCACCAGGAAGTTATTTTTTAAAATTAAATTCTAAACTGATGTTGCTCACCTGAACTGAGTCCTGAAATTTGAAATACATTGTATTGACCACACACCATGCACTGCTATGCTGTTGCACCTCTACTCTGCCCCGCACTGCGACCTTTGTTATTGTTGTTGGTGGAGGTAAATTTGATGCTGCCATACTGAGGATACTGACCTGTGAAGTTGTGTTCGTACAGTTATGTGCTATTGAGTGAAGTGTTCTGTCAGTTAATTGCATTTCTCTTGTTGGCTTGAACATTGGTCACCTGGTCTGAAACTCATTTGATCATGTGATTACATTTTTGCTAATTTAAATGTGCAGAATGTGTCAGAATGTGCATTGTGAATTGAAGCTTTGCGGGGAAAAAAATGTCTTGATGTTAGCATGAAATGCACTTGTGGGTTCTTGAAAATTTTTACTTGAACTTTTTTTGAAACTCTTTTTTGTTTTTTGTTTTTTTAAATCTTGACTCATGTGAGTCTGAACCTGCTGGCTGGCAGAGGCATACCACTGAGTTCATAATTCTAGTTTTTATATTTGTTTAGATGTCTGCCAACAGAAAACACAAGAGTATTTCAGTGACAGTATACATATTATGTGCTCTTAGTGAAACAAAATGATCTGTCAGTGAAATCTGAGCGAGGACAGGCGAATGGCTCCATTTCCCTCCCGAAAGCAAATGGAAATATATCAAATAAATGATTTGAATTAGCCTCGTATCGGAGGTAAAAGAGCTAAATTTGTGGCAGCGGAAGACAAATAGACAGAATGTGGAAATGAGTTTTGTCCCTCATCAGCAGAAAGCAGAAAGTGTTTTCAGATTTCCAGGTTCGGATGTGAACGTGTGCCTGTGGTCGGCCGCTGACGACACCGCGGTTGCTATGGTAATAAATGCAGGACGGTGGTCAATTTAGCATATGAATTCCACAGCCATAGGCGGACTGCCGTGTCACCTTTTGACACCCTGAACTTTAGTTCTGTGTGTGTTTCACACACACATCTGCATGGCACTGAATGGCTCAAAGGGGCCTCATGTATATGTTAATACGTTCTTGGCAAGAAGAAGCTCTCGGAATATTTTCTTTAAACCATTTTGACTGGCGTGTGAATCTGAAATATCTTGAGCTCAGAATCAGTTTTTTTAGACGTGAACACAGAATGTACATTTTTGTATAACTGTACTTTTTTTTTTTCTTCATTAGGAGAAACATTCCCGCTTCTGCCACTTCAGCAGAAGGTTGTTATGGTGTTACTGTTACATTATTTAAAAAAAAAAAAAGAGTAAAATTTTAGCCTCCCATCACCTCCAATTAAGTAGAGTGTGATATTGTGCAGTCAAACTTACTGTTGTGCTTGGGATTTGTGAAATCCACACTGGACATTGTAGCAGCTAAAATATTTATAAGACTGCAAAATTTGCACCTTTTGTAGGAGTCTACGCTTTTAAAGGGAACAAAAAGAAAGTCTTGTAATTTAAATGTGACAAAGGAGCCGTCAGCAGCACAAACTTTGATCGCTCACTTCTGAGTTTCCGGCAGCTGAGGCTGTCATTTTCTACATTGATTTCCAGCATTTCATCCATCAGATGGATGGACTGATGGATTCTTGTCAGAGCTTGACATTAACATTTTCGACCACTTGCCCTTCGGACAAATAGCTGGAGACCTGAGCTGGTGTGAAAATATCCTTACTCGTTCCGAACTGTTCATTCCATGTTATTCCGGCGGTAGCTTGAACTGTTTGTTTGCAACAGCTTGAGTTTGTACTGCTCTATCTTTAATGCTCCTGTATTTCTGCTTAACAAGACAGTATGGCTCCTTTCAAGTTCAAATGCTGCTTCAATTCTGTCTTTGAATGTTTTAACTGCACCGCTTATACTCAGGAATAGACATTCAATTCCCCCAAAACACAATCTTTAATCACAGATAGTAGACAATTATGGATATTTTCTTATTTACGTGTGCAAGAATGATCTGATCCCACGGTCATGGCATTTCACAGTGGTAGTTGTCATATAGAAAGAAAACTGAAACAGAGTTCCAGAGTTAAGTATTTGCTTGTTAAGGACCTTCGTTTCCTTGAACAGCTTGAGGCTTCGCCCCTTCGTCGTCAGGAGGAAAATGTTGAAGACTGAGTAGAAATGAGCTGAACAGTCATCTTTGCTGATTGTTCTTGAAATCTCTAGTTTTTATATTTCAGCAATTAAACTGAGAAAATGAATGAATTTCTGCTAACTTGCATCGGTTTTTGGAAGTTTCTATTCTCCAGAGTTTGCCTTCAAATTGAGTTTTTGTGTTCTTTTTTTAAGACTTAAGTCACATCTTAAGGCATTTTGTAGTCTCTGGGTCAGTTCTCCTATCTTCTACAAACAGCCTTGTTAGCGTCGGCCTGGGCCCTGAGCTTTCCTCAAACAGGAAGATAAAGCACCCGGTGTGACTCCAACTGAATAGCTGTGATTAAAACACAAAGACAAATCCGACATGTTTTTAAAAGCGGCCTGTTGTTGCTTGTTATAACTCATTCATTACTCGGGTCCATGTGCATGATATCAAATTGTGATTGTGCTTTTCTCCAGCCCGAGTGAAGAAATGGTGCTTTTTCTTTCCGACGCAGCCTACATGACAGTTTGTTTTTCATTTTCTACATGAAAGTGCTCTCAAAGAAAATGTGTTTTATGTTTGCATCGGTTTCTGGTGTACTTCAACAGGACGTGCAGATCAGCTCAGCCTTCAGCAGAAAGGATGCTGTTATTGATTTCTTCAACTGGCTCCGATTTGCAGACTTAAACGGAACTAAAAGGCAAATGATCCCTCCTAAATAAACTAAATAATAAAAAAAAAAAATTTTTTAAATGTGCTTGCAATATCTAGTTTTCACCCATTTTTAGGCCTGTTTTTATATTGTTTCAGAAAAGTTTTGCGTTTACATGGCAACGTTTTGAAAACGATGTCCAATTCCACAGAAACAGCAAAAACTATTTACAGAACTATTTTACTATGGCTGTGGTGTGAATAGAGGAGCATTTCATAAGAGTTGCATTTTCCTCTGTGGACACAGAGTTGGAGCAATTTCAAAAAGTTGCATATTCGAGTGTTTTCGATTTACTTCAAACTGTTTTCGAAAAGCTGCCTGTGCTCCAACAAGCTGCTCTAACTCATCCCACTGCCATCAAATGTCCACACACTTGACCTACAATGAATCGTAACTTTATTTCTCTTTTTTTAAAATCCATCTTTTTCTATATAATCGTGTTTCACCTTCACCTGCAGCTCACCTGCCCACTTCACCCACCAGTCTGCTGAATGCCGTGCGGGACAAGGTTAGCATAATTCAGTCAAGTAGTCTTTTTTTAAACACTCATTCTACACTGATAGACAATAAAGCACTTCAACATGAACTTTCGGCCCGGTTAGAACATTAAAGCCACATCAGCGTGTGGAGAACGGCTCGAAGGGGGAAATTCCTTCGCTCGGTAGCTGGATGGGATTCCTGCACGGTCATTATTCAGTGAGTGCAATGCGCTAATGGTTTGCAGTTTAAAAGCCCGGTGCAGTGTGAGTCAGGGCAGCGCTGTAATCCAGGTTAGCCTCAGACCATCGCAGGCCTCATGCGGGATCAAACCCTCCACCTGACTGAACTGGACTTAATCAGGCCAGGCCGGCTCCGTGCGCCCCCTGACCAACCGACTGGCTCGGTCGCTATTAAACACAGCTGTTACTCCCCCAAGCCTCTGGTCAAACACACACACACACGCACGAAATGCACAAAAAAGTCCGAGCTCACGCTCTGTTTAACATTATCGTCTGCGTCCGGATACACAGCAGAAATCAACAACAGTGGGGCAGCTTTAATCGCACACAGATACGACTGAAGCGTTTACTCATGCTCTTTTTGCAGTTGAAGATTTTTCCCTTGAACAATAAAACAGGCAAGAGTATAATGCTCAAGTCTCCTGTGACTGCTACTAATTTATTATGAATGCATGCTGTGAATTTTAAAGAAACTATACTGTTTGTTGCTGGACGAAGCTGAAAATGACCCTCCTCATGATTAAGAAACATGGCCCCCGGCGCTGATCTCCTCTTAGATACCGCATCAAGACGCTGCCCTATTTATCTGAGGGTCACCAAGTTCACAGCAGTATGAATAAACTATTATAGCTTGATTGCATGATATTTATAGTAACACATGATCATGTTACTGCAACGATGTAAAGAATTAATTCAGTAAATACACTGTATTGTTTAAACTTGCATGTGCATATGTTTCCTCAACAGTCCAAAAAAATGCATTATAGTCTAATTAGTGCTACTAAACAGGTTTGCATTTATGTACATCTGCAGGGAAAATACATCCGCAGTGAAATGCTTCCTCTGTAACAGCGTTCCGTACCCAGCCGACAAGATCTGTACATATTCGGCTCACCCGGCTGGCTCCGTCTCCACAGTCACTTCATATTACCTCTCATTACACTAATCGCGACTCCCATTGTTTTTAACTGTTACTTCTGCTGTTTTTACTCCCAGTGTAATCTTTCTGCCGGCAACAATGCCGTCGGAGCGGCGTGCCGTCTCGCAGCTCCGATGGATAAAATCTTCCCTCGATCAGCACTAAAATGCACATAAAAGTTGAGGGAGAGAGTGCGGGAAACAAACGGTCTTTGTTTTCGCGTTAATGCATTTGCACGCGTTAAGGTGTGGCGGCACGGATCGCCAACTTGCCGGTAGGGGCAAGCGTTATTGGAAAAAGGATGCCGTCATGTGCCCCGGTGATTTTAGACAAACAATAACATGCGTTTCAAGGAAATCAAGCCCGAGGGCACTTCGAGCAAGATGGAGTCCGGTTGGGCCTGGACCGTCAGTACTGGGTCAGGACTAATCAGGTTCTGGCCACAAATCAAACCTCATGTCCTTCTGCAATGATAAACTGCTTCCAACTTGGAAGTACTTTGCTTTGAGGAAAAAAAAAAAAAAAAAAAGACATTTCGGAAACACCTGCTTTTCATTGCCGCTGCGGCTCCATCGAATTCACTCAGTTCGATGAAATCATAATGATGTGAACAAGATTTGTTTGCAGCGACTGTTTAGAGTTATAAGTGGATGCTTTCCTCTTTGACCTTCTTATTTTTCCCTCTCTGCCTCCCCTTCGGCTGGTTCAGGAGGCCGTTCGGGTTTCGGAGAGATGTTTGTTTGAGCTTTTGTGGATGAGGTGCTAAGGCGGCACAGAGCGGCGAGTGCTGGGAGACATGCTGCCGGTCGGAGGCTTTCCAAGTGGAAACAGCACCGAAACCACCTTTTTTTTAACCACTGAGTTCAAGCAGCAGCTCTTAAATTTGGGAATTCGCTAAGATCAAGCCCTGAAACGAGCACTTCCTCGTATCTTTGGATATTTTTCCTGACTTTGATAACTCCGCAAGAGTTATTTAGAAGGACACCATGTCAGATCGCATGCGCCTATACATCCATCCTCTCCCTGCATTAATCAACATCTTTGCTCTCTGGGGATTTGTGTAAAACAAGCAAGGTGGAAAGCATATGACAAGTCCAGAGCAAACAAGCTTCACCTCGACCTTCACGAACACCCTCATCATGCAGAGAGGCGGCGGCGTCTGAGCCGCAGCGCGCCGGCGACGCCGGGGAGCTCACGCTGAGCGCCACGCAGCTGGGACTCCTCTGAGCTCAAGGCACACTCGTCTGAAAATTAAACCTCGGTGTAGCGAGCGCGTTTCAGTATGTGAGAGCAGCGTCTCCGCGAGTGAGTCAGCACAAATCTGAGCAGCCGTGCATGCGGCGAATGCTCATAACCCGCGAAGATCCCCAGTCTGAGGTTAAGTGGATGCACAAACAGAGCTGATGCTGGCAGGCTTTAGCCTGATATTTCTCCATAAATGAAACCTCCGTTACCCTCCGAGACTTCTGTCAGATAAGTTTGTGTTTACACCAGGAAAAAAAAAAAAAAAAAAAGATTGTGTTTTATGATGTTTGACTTACCAGTCTGTCAAACACTTCCGAATAAATCATTTCCCTGCGTAACCTCATGTAGGATTTTCTTTTAACGATTCCATACACAGTGTGCGGACTTGAACTGGCCGTCTTATTGTGTAAAACTAACAGACACTTATGAGATAATCTGGGCTTGGCAGTCAGACTGAATTGACAAAACAAGAATTCGTAACCTTGTGTCAAGATCAGAGTTATTTATTCCCCACGTCCAGATTTCACTTTATCCATGGAGGCAGCAACACTTTTAAAAAAAACAATCAAACTCAATCACAACAAACAAACAAACAAAAAAAATATATAATATAAAAGTTATCAGGATAGAAAAATAAGAATGGAGCATTACCTTCCTGCAAACGTAGATGCATGCATATCAGTCTGCTTCATCGGGACACGGAGTCCTGATTGTTTAGAATGAGATTCTGATCCAGCAAAAGGACACGAAGTCCCACACAACACAGCCAGCCAAATCATCTACGTCGTCCAGCAAACACGCCTCGCTGCAGACGGTGTGTGTCGGCCAGGTTTGAGCTTTTTAGCCCATCCTGGATATCTTCTCATCTGCAGCTCCACTGGCTTCATCCTCACACTCGGTCGAGTTGAAGTGTCCGGGCCTGGCCAGCGCCGGAGCCTCCACCGGGACGCTTGTCTGAATTCAGAGGAGCAGTCGTAACGCATGCAGAACCGACCATACGCTCCGTGTTTGTGTGCACGTTAAATTGACTGCAGACCAACTTACACAACACTTTCCCCAGCTAAGACGGAGAGCCTGCCGCGGCTGTGCTGCGGTGCTGTTTAATGTTTTAGCCACATTATGTGTTTGAACATGGATGAAACTTTAGAGGACTTTTAATGTACAACAATGGGCTTGAGTTCGAAATGCCTGCAGGAAACACTATTGTGTAACTGAAGCCTGGACTGATCTTGCGGTCAGTAGTTATGTGCACGTGGTGAGTTGTGTGTGTGAGTGTGTGTGCTTCAAACTGTTGTGGGGCCTAAATCTGTTTCCTCGCTCTTGTTGCAGAAACTCTTGGAGACTCACAAGTTTTCGAGGTTAAGCAGAGGTTTCGACCAGACACGACTTAACAACATCGCATTTTCATCAATTAGTCCAGTTTTGGGGCGCCTATGATTCATTCAGTGGAGCCGGTCATCTCTCCATGTGTAGGTTGCAGGTTCAATCCCCCGTCTATCCATATAGCGGGCTAAAACGCTTTAGTAGCTGGTAATCAGTGGAAAAGCATGATATAAATGAAAAGAACCAACAAACTTTGAAGTTTTGCTTTGGATTAGTAATTCCATGTAGTCTTTATTTATATATCTTGATATCTTAAATAGCTTATTGGAGATGCATCTGACAGAGAAACTCATCATGACTTGGTGTAGGAACCTCTAGACAAGGGTGCAGCAGAACATGTTCAATATTCAGCACATGATCGTAATCATGTGTGATCGCTCATCAACACAATTTGTGTCATTATGAATTCTGCGCGGATGTCCCATATCTTCCTGCATCTCCTCCGTACAGTTATTGACCACGGGGCGGCGTGCTGAGACACTTCCGGTTCGCATCACGTCTGGAAAGGACTGCAGTCACCTTAAGGGTAAAGTTAGCTGTCGTCAGTTTTGGGAAATTTGTACGCAATCGCCAGGACACTCTGACTCCATTCTGAAGTCGTGTGAGCTCATCGCTCCATCGAATCGCTCTCCGTGGAAATGACGGCGTTTCCAACAGATTCTTCTGGTGTCAATAGGGCCTAATGCACCCAGAACCTGTTGGCGTGTGGTGTCAGTCACGGTGTAACTCTTGGATAAGTGCTTTAAAAATGCACGCAAAGCAAAACCGCAATCTGTTTGCACGAGTTTGCAGTTTCGCATGCTTTATATGGAATCGTATTAAAACAGGTCACGAGATGGTGGCATATGTTATTCTCTTCTCGGGGCTGCGGATCGGTGCATTGCCAGAGGTTTTGGCAAAGCCGACTGATTGTTCAAACACTGAGTCGTCGTCGGTGAGTTTTTCCCATTTATAAGGTTTTGACACAGTCCGCCACCAGCCAGTATGAGGCATGTGTTTAGTTATGAGAGCTGTTTTTTTGGCCGCGCTTCCATTCAGACGCCATTCCTGGGATGGATCTCATTGAGGAGTCAACAAAAGTTTGACTGCGTAATCTGCACTTCAGAGGAAAAGTGTTCCACTAACAGCTTACCAAGTTAACCTTCCATGAATCTGTAAACACGTTCCGTATTTGTCATAGGAAATAAAGATGGGATAATACTTAGTGTCTGGTGGAAATTTACAGGAGAAGTCGTCCCGGGGAAGAGCCGAGCGGCGTTGTGTGTGAGGCGGCGTCTGTTTGTGCTTGTCTTCAATAAACAAGCGGGACAACTTGATTAGGTGGAGTTTGCAGTGAAGCCGTGGGTCTAATGAGGAATATTGGTTTCGATGTGCTGAACAAAAACAAGGACATTCTAAAAACCCGTTCCAAGTTTTACATCCAGGGAAAGCTCATTTGATAAAGATCCCGCTGAATTCTACATGAAGCTTTTATCATCTTGACTCGGTGCGGAGCTGCAAGGTATTGCAATGTTCAATCTCGGCAGATTGTGGAGAACGAGACATCAGAGAAGCGTCTGTGTTCGGGTCAAGACTGCGTTGAACTGAATGTAGGTTATATGGATTCATCAAGCGACGCTGTACGGCGAGCGCGACCCCGCACCGCCGCGTTTCCGTGCACAGCTGGGGACGCGAGCACGAGAGCAGCTGTAGCTCCAGGACAACAAATCGGATCGAGTCGCACCCTCTGTCTGCCGTCTCCTCTGTTACTCCGCTCCACATCATATTTCTGTCGTCCCCAACTCGAATTTACATTCCCGTTGCGGTCTCGTCCCCCCCCCACACCGATCTCTTCTTCTCTAATTATCTCATCCGCTCACTCAGCCAGTCACCCTCGCTCTCCCCAGTATTTCTCCAGCCGCTCGGCTGTCATCGTCCTGTCATCTGCATTTTTTAAGGTCGTTGTTGGAGGGAGGCGCGGCGGCGGCGGCGGAGGCGGCCTGGCCTCCATCCAGCCGCTGATGCATCGGCTGTTTGGGGTGAATCTGGTGTCAAACCCCACAAAGGTCATAAAGCACAAAGATGGATGCAGTGCTGAGTTCCAGCAGAGTGCTCAGTTATGGCCGGAGGGGGGGAGGTCTGTGGGTTTTTTTTCTGTTTGTGTGTGTGTGTGTGTGTGTGTGTGTGTGTGTGTGTGTGTGTGTGTGTGTGTGTGTGTCAGTTCAAGCATGAGTGCTCGAGTGTAAGCATGTCAATATGTTTTGTCTTTTCATCTCCACTCATTTAACGGTTCATCAGGGAACAAGAGGCGTTAACTGCTCAAATGGCATATTTACTGGAGAGGACAGACTCATAAACGTATATTGAAGTCCGTGCGCACACACACACACACGTATACACACACACACACACACACACACACACTTCCTTACATGGACTCATGTTGGCCCGCGGTTCAAAAACAATAATAAAAGTCTGAGGATAAGTTGCCAGGGGGCAACTGGAGCGGCAGCAGGTTGAGCATGCCTAATGAAAACTTAATGCCGGCTGGCAGGGATCGCCACCGCCGCCGCTCCCCTCCCAGGATTTCAGATCAGGCCCGCGTCGAGCCAATGTCAAGATCTGTGGAGCCCAAAGTCAAGCGCCTGGCACCGCTTGTAGGGAGCGTGAGAGAGACGGCGGGGGGAATCTGCAAAAGAGATCTGAACCGGCTCAGAGAAGTCGTCCTCCTTCCTGACCGGCGGAATTCCTTTTCAGAGGCTTATCCCGCACGCCGCGCCTTATCCCCATGAAAGCCGTAAAATCCAGAGATTGGCGCATGGATCTGGAATTTTGAGCGAGACCAAAATTACTCTCCTTAGGAATTATACCTAGCGGTACGGAGAGCGAGCGAGATAGAGAGAGGCTTGATGCCTGCTGTCTAGAGACAAATTAGCAAGGCAGAGATGGGAACGGGAGGCCGCCGCTCGCCGAGTCTTGGTGGGAACGCGCCGCTATCTGGCTCCTGCGATTGGAGCAGGGAAAATGTTGGATGTATGCGGGGCTGATGCTGTCTGGATAAGGCCCGCCTGCCGTAATTCAAACCAGAGAGGGAGACGCAGGATATGAGGCACTCCGGGCGCGCTGGAGATGTTAGAGTCGTAATATCCCGGTGTAATGAGCTCCCTTCTGATCTGCACAACTGCAAAAAAAAAAGACGCACTGACGGACTGAAGGAGGGGATTGTGGGACGTGGAGAGGGGAGTTTGATGTGAAGGAGCATGGAATCTGCGGTTTCAGATATTCTCCCCCGTCCTTGACACGCAGTGGAAACACTCTGAGAACGTCCATTTAGGAGCTGAATAATATCTCTCCTGTTTTCTTTTCCTGAGATTTTCAGTAAACTCTCGTAGCATCGTCCTCAGGAAGGAAATGCAGACATGTTTTTAACCTTCGGTTCATGTGCTTCTTCTATCTTTGTCTCACACCTTCTGTTCACCGCTTTCCTGCAATTCAACAGTTTCACTTTTTCTTTTTTTTCTTTTTTTTTTTTTTTAGCTGAAAGTGGAATAACTTTTCTTCTCGCTGGAAGGCTGTTCAGCGTTCAGCGTTCAGCAGCCTCACCTCACAGCCTGTGCTTTCCTGGTTGGTTCTCTGCCGGTTGCATTGATTTTATCTGCGTACTCTGGTTACCTGCAGTGCATTTCATCTTTATAATGTGCATATAGTGTCTATATTTCATGTATTTACTGTCCTCTTGTGTGTATATCGTGGATATCTTACCTTATATTGCCCACAGGTTTGTTTCTTTTTTTTTTTTTACATATTTCTTGTTTTATGGTGCCACAACAATATTTAATTCTTGTTTTTCATCAGACATAAGTTTTAGTGGGCAAAAATTAAAAAAAGGGAATAAAACACTGCATTTTATGAAACTCTCACAATAATATTTAGCACATTGACTGTACAAACCCACAGCTTCCGTTCTGCTTCCTACCGTTCTTACAAATGAACCATGATGCATCTCATTCATGCACTAATTAAAACACACATTATCAAGGTCTTTTTATGCAATATTTACCAAAAGTGATTAATGTAGAAGTCATTGCTTTCAAGGATGTTCAACATCTCACCTACTGCAGGCGAGGATCCGTCCGGTTCAGTCTGCTGGTGCTGATAGGTCCAGAGCGTGAGACGTTTAACTTAACGCTGGAAAATCCAACATATGGGTCATCGGATCTGCTGGTACCGTTTTCTGCGAGTCAGGAATAGGTATAATACCATGGAAAGCCTGAAAAGGCTCAATAACACCAACCAGGAATGATAAATCTGTATGTTGGCGCAGAAAGACAGTTCCAGCTGTGTAAAACCATTTTCTATCATTAATGGCAAAATACTGAACACTGACTAGTAAAGATAAATTATCTTGGTAAGTCAAATTTGTTTCAAATAGTTTTCAAAATGTTGTCCTTCATTTATGCCAAAGATATTTTGTTTGCAGTGAATTCGTTTCCTCTTCATTTGTAAATAAAGTTTGCTGTTGTTTTACCTTTAGCAGGAGGTTAAAGTCTATAACTAATCTAAACCAGTACAGCATTGCTGAATCTTGATAAATATGTCAAAAGCAGGAGCTGGAAATAACCTGAAATACCCTGAAAATACCCACTATTGTACAGAAGTCTGCAAATCTTTGACTTTTTTCCCCCTGAAAGTTTATTACAATAAAATGTATTCAGATGTACTCCACCATTGTTTTCTTTTCTATCGATTACCTGATTCAGTCGTATTTATCCAGCTGCAGCTCAAGAATGATTTACAACGGCACACTTTGCATCTTCATTCGAAATTTCCAAATCCCATCATGTCCTGCTGTGTGCACAAACTTTACTGAGTGTGTGTGTGTGTTTGTGTGTGTATTTACTTTGCGGGCCCGTGGTTACACTCGGCCGATTAATCCCACTGCTTTGAAGACGGACGCAGATGGAGGGATCCACCAGCTGTTTGGACCACCGTCCAAATGAAAAAAAAAAAAAAAAACCCATCAGGGTGACGGAGATAGATTAAGGAGTTTGTATCTTTTTTTTTTTCTCCCTCTGTTCCTCCAAGAGGCCAAACCCGGCCTGTAGCTGGATCTGATGAGTTGGCTCTCCCTCCTTGTGAGTGTTTGAACTCCGGGAGCATCGGGTTGAACCTCGGAGAGGGCGAATCGCGTGTCTCGGGTCCCGGCTGTGGCGGCGTTTCGCCGGGAAGCCACCCAGACCGCAGCGAAGAGCTCACTAACCACGTCTTAGTTCGCTTCGTCCAGGGGAAGCAGACAGCCGTGCTGCGGGAACCGAACTCGAAACGCTAAAGACACAGTATGTTCCTCAATCATTCCATCTTCTTATCTCCGCTGCTTTCATTCGAAATGACATTTCCATTGTTGTCAGCTCTGATTTGTGTTTCCATCGTGAAATACTGCGCAGGCAATCTCCCACAACATGCACGGCGTGCTTTTTTTTTTTTTTTTTTTTTTTGGGGGAGGCCAGATATGATGCTAGCCGTGCTGACGCATTATCATACACATCGCGCCCGCGGCGGGAAAGTTTTGCATAAGGAATGCAAAATAACAACAGGCAATAAAGGCTGGCGGAGAGATCTTTATTTATCTTGCTCTGACATTTACTTCAGACGGGGGAGTTCTGCTAATATTATTCTTTCTCCGACACAAACACGTACACATATACAAAAGGGAAGGATTTCATATTTTGGGGCTGAACAAAGTCATCTATCTTCTCCGTGTGATGCCGGAGCGCTCTCTCGCAGCTCCAAGGTCTGAGTCACATTGAGGAGCCCGTGCAGACGGGGCAGCACCTTGCACACGGCGTGATCGGATCGGAGAATAGTCATTTGTCCTTGTCAGACCGGCTCCGAACACACACACACCAAAACATGCACACAATAGCGGCGTCCTCACCGAAGATCTCTTGTAAGTAAACGTGCAAACGCAGAGCAATGCTTCATAAATGGAGACAGCGCTGTAGATCACAGAAAGCGCCGCCTGTCCGGGACTCCGCCGGGGATAAATCAGGCCTGACATGTGAGTCATGTCTCATGCATGTTGTTTTACTGTAACGTGCAGGAAAGGGACGGGCCGCAGCACACATCACAGCCTATTAACTCAGCCCGGCGCTCAGCCGACTGGACAGGCTCTCCTCGATAAAACAATATTGTCGGAGAGGAGAAAGAACCTGATGAATCTTCATGTCACAAAAATCAATGACGTTGTCAGAGATCGGAGGCAGGGTTTCACTTCGACTTTGGTTATTTTCTTCCATGAGAAAGCTACTTGTGGGACTAGTTAATAATTTATTTCATTATTAACCTATGGAGAAGATTGATATTAATCTTTCCAGTGGACTGAAGTATTTAGATTTCTGTATCAGCCTGTCATTAATTTATTGTTACTCCGAAAAGAAAATAAATAAACCCCAAAGTTCTGCAATAAACTGATCTGATGAAGTTGACCTTTATCATGTAAACAAAGTTCCAGTTGACCCCTCCGGGTCACTACTGAAAAGAGAAAGTTTCAGATCAGGGAACCAGTTAATGAAAATATCACAAAGTGACACAGAAGTGAACACAGCTTTGTTGTGACATAAATTCCAAACAGCAGTTTTTACACTAATAAGGTCAAAAGTCTGTATTTATATGCATGTGATCAAAGGTGTAAGAACTTAGTCGCTACATGGAGAACATGGCAGCTTTCTTGAAGAACTTCCTCTCTCTGTTGAAGCTTTTTCCAAGGCTGCCAGGTCTTTCTATACCCTGAGATCTGTGCGATCGAGGCAAGACGTGCATGAATAGTGCACGAGTATTGGCATTTGCTCTCCCGTTTACCCAGAAACCTCAGTCTCTGCAGCTGACTGACCCGCCATTCCACATCTGTGCTGTTGATATATTTTGGGAGCCGCAATAAGGCGGTGAAAACGGAACGACGTCCAGTGGCCAAAGTTGTATAACAAGAGCAGACTGGGTATTTCCAAAATGTGAAGAGCACATCTTAAATGGCAGTAAAACGAGCATCAGGACAGTCAAAAAATAAGCAGTGCCCACAACTTAAAAAGCAGACATGCTGTTAAATGGCAGTCCAAAGATCTGTCTGTTTATATTCTTTAAAAAGCAACTGAGGGTGAAAGCAGCATGGACAGGTTGTAAGTCGTAGTTAAAAAAACAAAAACAATGCATATATCTTTAAACTTCTGCAAAGCAAATATAGCATATATATACAAAGTGTAAGTCTCACATCAGTCTACAAATTCTAAAAATTTCAAAGAAAATATCGATTTTTTTTTTTTTTTTTTTTTACTCAACAAGTTTCTAAAGAGCAGCACAGAGCTGATATCCCAGCGATGCTGCCGTGAAAGACAGCTACCTGGTTTCTATCAAACCGGCCTCAAAGCCGTGCTGTCAGGGCGAGTTGATAAAAACATACATAATGCAGCAGTTACAGGAGAAGTTTTTTTAGACAGTTCGCTATATTTTGCTCCAGAAAGTATCTTTGAAATGGGATTTGTGTTGAGATTGCAGTCATTCTTAGTTGTAACTGATTGTTTTCATGGAAATATAGACATTTTCATCATGTACACTGCACCACAGGAACGAGTGTTGAGTAAATATGAGGCACTGGAAATAAAATGAGGGGTAAAACTTGCCCAGATCTGTAAACCATCACCTCTCCGAGTGCACCGAGGCAAAAGGCCTCCTCTATTATATAACAGCACAAACTGGAAATTCTCCTATAAATTTCTGACTTTTCAGGCTGGATCACATCAGGCCTGAACCACAGAGCTCCAGGGGGGCTGGGGTTGTTTGTTTGGTTTTTTTTTTTTTGTTTGTTTTGTTTTTCTTTTGCCTCTAAGCTCCTAATTCTTGTTTGCATTGTTTTGATCAAGATCTTCATCGAGCGAAAAGAAAATGTCTCATTTCTGGTTGAATCATAGTGGCACGAATACAGCATGCAAATATATTTGCTGCAATTTTGATCAACATATCAAGAGAGTTTCCCGCAGACCCGAAGTCCTTTTTTTTTTTTTTTTTTTTGGTTTCTGGACCAAAAACAAAAAACCAGTCTCATAAAATATTGCTGGGCTTTACTCGCTTTCATGATCTGGAAGGTTTGTATTTAAAAACCAAAGCTCATAACTGTCAGATGCCATTTTCTCCAGATTTACACTGGGATCTTAACATTCTTTCATGACTTTTATAAACCTTTGAACAGAACCCAAAGAGAGAAATGTCTGTTTGCCTTGGGATACCGATGGTTTTACATAACCGTTTACCACAGCTGGTGGAACAATTTTTTTATTTTTTCAATTTCTTTTTTCTTTTTTGGTGACTGAAGCCGGCACCAGAATGGAGACACAGAACCAAAAACAAAACAAAACACAACTGCTGAGAATCCAGCTCTATCTGTTATTAGTGGTATATCTTTGACAGATACTTGATTAACTTGATATTTCATTTTGTGGATGAGTTAATTCGTGGCTCCCCTGCTTTTATACGATTATTATTTTTTACATATTGCTTTTTAACAGCATAAATCTTCAATGAAAGGAACATGTTCGCAGATCAGCCATAACAGTACGGACGCCAACATGTGAGTTCACTCTTCGGTGGGTGAGATATACTGAGCATGATGTCCTCAGAGTGGATGTGCTGAAAGCAGCAGGAAAAGTCAAGCGGAAGGATCTGAGAGACGACGGCCGGGTGACCGGGTCGCATCGTGTCCAGAACCGCAGCTCTTCATGGTCCGCGGTGGTCGGCCTCCACCAAAAAAGTGATCCAGGAAAGGGAAAAACCAGTGAACCGGCAGAAGGGGTCATGGGCAACCAGGAGTCACTGATGCGCACTGGGAGAGAGTTTCATTCCTCGAGACCTGATCCAGAAGCTTGCAGGAGCTCAGATGAAGTTCCTGCTGTTCTCACAGTGTGTCTCAGCGTTTACGTACTTATACACAAAATCTGCATTTTACCTGTGGTTTGTTGCGCCTTCCATCAAGACATTACACCATGTATCAGTTTAAACTCTCGCCATGCTTCAGAGTATCATTCCATCTTGTGCCTTTCAACACAGAAAGTCAATAAAACATTTTACATTGGAAAACTGGACTGCGTCCTGGATTTCTGAAGAGCTGTGGTGGGAGTGGTCACACCTGCACTATGGAGGGATGGAGTTGGAACAAACCAAGTTGATAGAGAAACTTTAAAAAATATTGATAGACAATAATGATAATAACTGGAATAACTCCGCCATTCCAGTGGGCGGAGTTATAGGGTTTAACACCAGTGTTCTGTCAAACTACCTGTGAGCTGGCTCCGCCCCCCGTCCCCCGTCAGTGAGGAGACGGACCAGGTGGAACCAATCACCTGGTGAATATGTCCCCGGCCGGCTGGGTGTGGAGGAGACACTTGCATCGTAGCTACCCGGCAGCTCGCTCAAAAAAAGTATAATAAAACAGAAAAGTGTTCCTCTCTGGGTGACTACTGTACAAAACTCTTCACAACTGTGGATGGACAGCTGGTAAGCGCGCGACGTATCGGTGTTTGTGGAGACATCTGCACGAAATGTTTGTTGCGTTCAGGAGCGCCTCGGACTTTCCGGCTTCAAGCGTGAACTTTAATGTTTTTTTTTAAGTTTGTGTTGATTATTAGATTTATGCAATAATTAATTATTTAAAATGGTGATAAAGATTAAGTTTATAATTCACTAAAAAGGAACTTTGAGAGCATGTGCTGTGTGAAAAGCATTTGATTTATTGCTGCTTTTGTTTTCTACCTGTTTAAACTGTTAAATATGTTGAAGATTTAAAATTCACCTTTGTAAAGAACATTTGGTTCTTTATTGCTCAATCTTAATTAATTCTATTTTGAATGACATTTTAAAAAATACTGCTTGTAGTAGTAATTTGGGTTGTATTTTGTGTTTTCCTCATAAAGGTTTTTCACCTAAAGAAAATTATACAGCCTACTAAAGGCTAAAGAAACCTGGGAAGATCTGCTCCAGAGCCTAAGGAAACCTAAAGAAGCCTAAAAGAAAACTGAAGAACTGAAAGAAACTTATGGATCCAAAGAATTGCTGAAATAAAACACAAAGAAATCCCAGAGAACTAAAGAATATGCAAAAGAATATTATCACATTCTACAGGAGCTTAAAGGGCTCAAGAAATCTCCAATATCCTGCAACTGAAACCTGATGTGATGACAGTAAGACTGAAAGAAAACTTGGTATCGTTCTTAATCCTGTGGTACATCCCTGTGAACAAAACATATTCAAGTCCGGAATGGCACAAAAATTCAGAGGACTTCACGACAGTGTTGTCAACAACTTCCTCAATTCACTGAGCTCAAAGCGATGCTGGGAGGAACTACTGCCACCTTGATTTGAAGGTGAAATTCATACTTTGAGTTAAAACCAGACTTAAGATTTATCTTTGATAGTTTGATTCATTGTTGCACTTTTAATCTCATGTTTGTGTGTACTTTGCCTTTTGACTTCAGGTAATCCAGGGTTTGGTCACTGTTTTGCAGCTTTCGATGTTCGGGGAGAAATAAATCGCCCCGCTCCTTGTCTGATTGTGTGCTTTCCGTCTTTTGTCAGCCTGTGTGAAGAGTGTGATTCTAGCGTTGGTTACATTTCCTCACCTGAGCCAAAGCTGTGACAGATAGTGAGACCGAGTGTTTTGTTGTTGGTTTATACTGCAGACACTCAGCAGGGGCTGATCTGCTTTCTAACAGTACTGTGACTGGATGTTACTGCCACCTATGTCTTTTTAAAGCCTTCGATAGATAGCTTTTATTGACTATTTGAGCTGTATTCCTTGGACTGCACCATATTATGCATGCTATATGTGATGTTATTTGAGATAAGAATATAATGTGACCGTCTTGTTTTCCACATATCTGTTACTTGGATGAACAATAGGTCTTTTTTCATCTTTAAATACATAATTTTTCATTTGCAGAGCATGAAGACGGTGCATGACATCGTCATCTATCACAGTCCTCTGTGCTGTGCGACATGTACGTTGTGCTTGTTGCAGCCGAATTGCAGGAGAAGGTTTACTTGATTCTGTTGTTGCGTCGTCTACAATTTTCCACCTTGGCCGTCGACCACTCTGTGAGATTAAATGAAGCACAGACACACAGGTAGAACGTGCAAACTCTACACAGGAAACAATTTTAACCAGCGATGTTTTCAAGCTTGATGATTGCAACGCCATGTGGCCGAGTTGAAGTCAGAGAAATATCCAGTCTATCACAAGTCTGTCAGTTTGCTTCTATTCTAGCCTTCAAAATATTCAGTCCGTGACCTCCACGACTGCAGCCATCCATTTTTTTAACTCCGTATCCCCTTCATCTCAGAGCCAGGGTATTACTCCTCTTTTTTTTTTTTTTTTTTTTTTTGCCGCTTTGTACTTATCTCCCTTTTCATTGCTCATCTATAGACACCCATACATTTTAACGGCGTGTGAGAGCGGCGATATGAAGCTGTGCGCCATAAGGCCTCGTGTTTGACAGACAGCAGGCGCTCTGAGCTCACACTGCTCCGTTTTAATGACACTGAAAGAAAAATGTTTGAGGTGCTCACAAAAGAGCGCCATGCACACAGAAATGTGCTCCAGCCTCTCTCTCCTGCAGCAGGTCATTGTATATTTGTACGGCCGGTGCTCTTTCTCGCTGCCGTCGGGCTTGCAGTGTGTGTAAAATGTCCCAAGTAAACAAAATCCGAAGCGCTGTTTCTATAGAGGAGCGCAGTCGATAGAAAGCACGGCGGTGACTCACTTCCTGTACGCATTCTAATGCCCGCCGTGCCCTCCCTTGATTGACTTTGTGACCTTTTGTTTCAGATTTCTTTAATCCCCGGAGAAGAGGGAGATCAAACACCGCTGTGGCCGCGGGGATTACGGCCGCTGCCGGACGCCTGGAAGACCGGTGAGCGGTCCCTCCTTTGTTCACTTCCATATGCACAGCAGAGCCACATTCAGTCGGAAATACAGCCGCTGTGGCATGCTTTTCCCTCGAGACGCAGAAAACAGAGGTTGTGAAAAGGACTGTTGAAGAGAAATTGTATTTCAAGGTTTTCTTTTTTTTTTTTGTCGATCAGATGAATCCGCAAACAGAAACAGGGAGGGAGAAGAAGACATGTGGAGCTGAGTCAGGTAACATCAGAGGCTGAATAACCGATCAGGCTGGACACAGACGGCCACTAATACTGATGAATTGGTTAAACTACTTGAAATCGCTATCCGATTGTCCAAAACCTCGGATTTCTACACTAAACGATGTACTTTAAAGTCTCCTCGCTTCTCCGGGTATTCGAGGGCAGCGCTCCGTCGATGAACTTGACCGTTTCTTGACTCTCCGAGTTGAAAAGAAGCGTGCTGCTCAGTTCGGGCTCTGTGAGGATCCTCGGCCTAATTCTGAGGAGGGAAAGCAGAGCGGGCTCGGCCGGGTGTTAGATCCTCTGAAGGGCGTCACATCGCCGGTCACTTCGGAGCGTCCAGCTGACCTGGTTTTTGGCATAAACTGAAGATGAACCGATTTAACCTTTTGGTCACTGTTCCTCTGATTCCATTCACGGAGAAATTACCCTAAAAAAAAGTTCCATGCCGTCTCTGAAAGTCTTCAGCATATATCATTAATGACTTTAACGTCCAGCTGTCGGCTTTTGTTTGTTGGTTTCTGGTAACGCACAACTCATTTGGGGCGGGTAAAAGGATACTCGAGCTTGTACAAGCAGTGCTGCATTATGCATTCAGTCAAAGTCGAAATGTGGAGGCGCACTCTGGAGTATCGGCGCCGCTGTCCTCCATTCAGTATTCCCCGCTGTGCCCGAGTCCTGTGACACAGTTTGAGAAAGTTGGGGATCGACTCAGATTTGTGGGGGTGAAAGAAAGAGAACACCTCCAGGTATTCGGAGGGAATTATGGAAAGCAGTCGGCGTTCTGCATGCACTCGGGGAAATTAGCATCACCGCACTGTAGATGTCAGGATTTCAGTTTAAGGGCGCTACACACAGGCTGTTGTGCGTCTGTGTGTGTCTGCTATCAGAGATCTCCCCGACACCGGAGAGAGTGACGGTGAAAAGTGGAGAAGAACTGATGAGTTGGGGGGAAAGAGGAGGCTGACTGAAGCACAGCGCTTTGTCTCTGTGACCTCTGCGGTGTGTGTGTGTGTGTGTGTGTATACACTTAAGTCCAGACTCACGGTCATGGCAAACACTGGAGCTCCAGACCAATACACACACACTCACACACGTGTTTTACAGCCACGCTGCAACAATGCATTATTGCCGTATGGATTGGTAAAAGACATTATGTAAATTGTTGTAGTGTCAACAGTGTTTTGTGTGTGTATGTGTGTGTGTACACACAGTCGTCTGCCTCAGCACTTTGGGTTTTCACAGCCATGTCGATGTTCGTCTCCCGTCGATAAAACTAATCCGATTCCTCCCGTTGCACAAATGAAGTTTGCATTGTATTGCTCCTCGTTGGAGTTTGAGGCATCGACGCCATTACACACACACACACACGTCTCTTTGCGAGACGGGACCGGCGCTTTGTGTTTATCGCTCGCTTCCTTTTAAATTTGCGCTCTCAAATATCCATCAACACACACTCACACGCAGTATGGGAACGTTTTCTACAAAGTGGAGAGAGAGACTCGGAGAGAGACTCGATTTCAGGCTTTATTCTGCAAAGGTAAATAAACCAGGAAGAGAAGACATAAAGAACAGTGGTGTTATTGTCTCTTTCAATACCAGTGGATGTGATGAGATGAAGAAAATCAATTTCAAGCCAACAGCGATGGATTCCTAAAAGTAAAAATCTATCCTGAACTTCAGATTTGTGGTGTTTGCATGTTCTTTCAAATTGTTCTTTCAAAGCCATGCACTGGAGGTTAGCTGCTTCTTCTAAACTGCTCACAGGCAGGAGTGTATCTCTCTCTTTGCTCTGCGATGGACCGGCGACCTGTTTCCACCTGTAATCATCCGGGATCAGCTCCGGCGCCCGGCAGCCCTCATTTAAATAAAGCGCTATCGAAGATGGATGGATGCAATTACATATTGGCTGATACATAAATTTTACACCTATGTGTATGAACGCATTTGCCTTCCCTGGGACGCCTCGACGGTGAACCTCGAGCAATAATTAGTAATGCCCCACACACACACGGTGAACAGTAAACGCTCAAACCACTCGGGAGAAAAGTCCTGAATATACAACCCAGACATGTGACTCATTATGTTTCTCAACATGAAAGTCGTTTTCAAATAAAAAGACGATGATAAAAAGCAGCGCGCCGCGGCGGCGTGGACGGCAAGAGGCGGGAGAATAAATAAATTATACAGCAGTTTTCAATATATTCCATGTAACAGTAATGAATGAACATTACCTCCCACCTCATGTCTGCCATGGGGCAAAGGAGAGGTCAAGTCATTCGTTTATGCATGAACGCTTTGGGGCTTTAAGGCCCTCGATTGTGTGTATAATTGTGTGTTTCATGCATTTGCCATCACCTTTGATGTCCAAACTCTCATGTCACTGCCAGGCTGCGCCGTCAGTTGAAGGCTGGGCGACGCAGCAGCAGGATTCCTGTTTTATTCATTCATTATTAGGCAGCCATTCTCAGCTTTTAGTCTTGTTGGAGAGTAATCTGTACGTCTTCAGCCGCAGCATCACTTCCATTATTAGGCCAGACAGACAGCTGACAGTTCATAAATCACGTCAATGCGATGCTGCTGCTTGTTCTTTCATATTTTAAGGCCCCAAAAAAATGACATTCTGCTGCATAAATGTAGTTTAACCTGATCTAAAACTGAGATTACATAACATAAGATTGCCCAATGATGACTAATTATGCTCCAAAGTCAGTAAGTAACCAGCTTTGTTTCACTTTACTGAAACAACAACTTCACTTTATAACCCATCAAAACCTAGACAGGCAATAATTCTCTTCTATTGTGAAGTGGACTTGGAAATAAATATGACATTAAAAAAAAATAATAATGAGAATTGCCTGTGATTCATTCCCACGAATTGACATTAAAAGAGGACTGTCACCCGGTATTCATGAAGTCCTCTCCTCAGACAGTTTGGTATATTTATCATGCCTCAGCCCAGTGATGCTGCACGCCTTCTGTTTTGGAGCAAATCTCATGAAATCCAATTTCCCATCTTGGTTTTAGATTAAAGGTCACCAGGTAGGCAAGGGGCAAAATAACTTCATACTTGATCCATTTTTGTGCATGCCAACATGTCGGGAGAGGCTGGACATGATGGAATTTACTGCAATCACAACAGTTCTGGGCAATAATTTAATTTGCAGCTTTACTCATACATAAGATTGAATAATGTGTATAAAAATCCTTATGTTCTGCAGCGCAGTGCTGCTATCAAAGGTGTTAATGCACTAGTCCTATTTAATACCATAAATTAAAAAAAAAAATGCAACCAGTCTCCAGCTATCCGTTTCAAAGCTGTTTAAATTAAAAGCTGCTGAATAAATTCTCATTAGATATTAAACCCAGGGCTGCACAGACATATTAATGAGGAAGAGAGTTAATGCGTGCAGCTTTTTGGGAGCACTGGAAGACTCTCTGGTAGTCAGAAGGTCATTTTTGCCTTCTGTTCTCGCCCGTTGGTGGAACTTTAGATTGCGGCCGTCTGGTTTGGACCATTTGTCAGAATGATCAAAATTGCCCCATTGATTGTTCAGTGCCGTGACTCTCTGTATTCTTCTCAAATAGAAATCCCAGATACTCGAACTCTTACTTTTACCAAAGTTGTGTTTAAAGTATTTGGCCTATTTTTAGTCCTCTGCGCTGTTTCAAATTTCCTCTCTCGTGTGGAACATTACTCAGGTCAGGTGGTGTGAGGGGACAGGCGCTCTTATTGCTCATCGTTCTAATACACCCCTGTAAAATTGCTTCTTTCTAATTAGACTGAGTCACATAATCTAGTTTATGTAACTTTTTTTTTCCATGATGAACTTGAGCAAACTTAGAATTAAAGGGTTTCATTTCGCTGTAACAGATTAACCGTGCTGCGATCTTCAGTGTTCTTTAAGAAGTTAGACTTTGGACGATAAAGTTTACTACTGCTGGATGTCTCCGCTGCCTGTGAGGAATACCAAACCATTCCTCTGCTCTGATCCTTTTGTGATACGTTATTAAATCTACACTGAAGGCAGTCCTGTGGCGCTGCCACCCAGAGGGAAGGACGACACTGTAGGTTTGCTCTTACTGTTGACTCACCAGGATTATTGCTGTAATTTCATCACTTGAAGTCGAGCTATCAAACTATTTCGAGTCACTGCTGAAACGACAAGATTGACTTTGAAATCATGTATCGGGCTGATATTAATCAGTAGGTGGAATTCTTTTTTTTCCCCCCTTTTTTGTATGAAACTGATAAAAGATAAACGTGACAATTTTGAGATCAACTGGTAAAATTGAATTTAATCCTTTTTCTTCTCAGTGATCAAAACATACTGGACAAAACACACCAAATGATTGTATTTTAAAACAGTCTCAGGTTGTGCAGTCAAATCCACGGTAGCAGGAACTGCTACTTTAAACAATGTCCTGTGTCCCGTACACTAGCGTGGTTGTTGATCAACTCATCCAGCAGAGGGCAGTGCATGGCGTTAGTTTCATGTCGGATTACATTTCTTATCCAAATATTTGATCAATGTGGTTAAAAAACTGAAAACATAAGTCTCCTTGTTTTGGTTCCTTTCACTTGTGGCATAATGAGCTTCACTGCTTAACACTGCCCCTACAGGTAGTCAATGGTACTGCACATCCAAACCTCCCTGGAAACAGACCAAACTGTACATAATGCAACAAGCATATTTTGACATTCGATTGCACTAAGTGACAAAATTCCATTTTCTCTCATTTCTTGGGTTCAAAGTGTTTTTTTTTTTCCTGGTTATTTGTGCTGAAAGGAACAGGAAAACACCGGTTTTGCCCTTTAAACTTTGCTTTGAACACCAGGACCATTTAACCTTTCCATTTTCCGCAGTTTTTCATGAAGAGACTTCATAAAGAGCTATGGCAAAATGATTTATACCCATAAAAAAACAGATGCTTGATGCTCAACTTTAAGGATAACTTAGAGGGTTATTCAGAAGAAAGCATTTCCATCAAGATATAATGGACTTTGAAAGACGTTACCAAGGAATGTACAATGAGAACATGATGGCAGATAACATCTGGGGTCGGATACATGAAAGTGACTTGCATTACAGCCTTAAATCTCGTGTTTTTTTATTTATATGCTGATATCCTCTTTATATAACTACGTATAGATGTATTTTGGAATGCATCTTTCTTTTTGTGAACAATAGTTTCAAGAAATAAAAGTAAATTCCTTTCATTTATTTGCTTCATCTATTTGGGATGTTGAAAGCTGCAAAAATGGTGATTTTTACCAAAAAATCAGTTATTTCCCCACCAAAGATACAAAAATAAAGATTGAACATCATAATGACCATATCTGTCCAGGTCTAGAAGTGAGCAAAATGTGTTAAGAGTTTTACTGCATATGTTCATCACATCATGATTTCTTATGCTAAATGTATGAGGGGAAGAGAAACGCACACATAACATCCTCAAATCCTTCGCCCTCATTGAACATCTTGCAAATCAAGGTTTGAACCGAGCTGCGAGTCAAAAAGCCGAGGTTGAACCGAAGCGTGACGGCGCTAATGAAGACACTCCGCAGTGTGTGAAAGTCATGACACGACACTTCATTTCACCCTCCGCAGACATCCGAGGAATCAAACCGGAGAATGTCGCCCGGCAATGACGCCGGCGGTCCTCGCCCCACGTTGGGTTTACGTGCGGGCCGCCCCTCCAGACACCGGCTCCGCTTGGCGAAAGCCCGAAGCTCTTGGAGCCTCTTCAAAGGAGATTTGACCAAGAGAAGCTCCGATTCTTCTCATCAAGCAGTTTCATATTCTGGACAAATCCAAAGTCCTTGTGGAGTGAAGTAATTCCCAGAAACACTCACACACATGGAGACAACAGTGGATTTACTTAGATTATAGACGTTACACAATGTCGGCCTAATTGCCGTCACTCCGAATTCCTAAACAGCCGTCGCTGCAACTTTCAGGACTGTTTAGTTTTACTTACAGAGTGCAAATTAATATGCCCGTCAGACTTTGTGCCTCTGATGGGAATTATTGTGCAGAGATGCAGAGGAAATTACTCATTTGCTCTTTGATAAAAAAAGATGTGACCCAGGAAGAATTTCTTGTGTAAACACGGCATCAGTTCACCTTCATGATAATCAGGAACAAGCTTTTGAAGGACACTCTGACCCATCTGAAGTGAAGTAATGGAATCCGCGGTCCCTTCAAGCACACAGGCATCAAAACACATCAGTGGAGGCTCTCCTTTGTCTTATTTATAGTTAGGAAAACACTCTCGCCGTATCACTCATTAGGATTTTATGCCTGCGAGTTGTTTACCCACAGGAAGCGGGACATGTGTGGAGTATCGGCGTGGGTCATTCAATCCCCGACTCAGAACTGTTTCCATCATTTCAACTGAGGTTTTAATCCTCACAAAGGAGTGAACCGGATGGATAACAGATAAATCAATAAATCAGCGATGATCCTGTGCAGTGGTTTCTTCTCTTGCGGAGAGTTTCTGAACAAAACACAGATTTAATTGGCTCATATGTGATCCATTGTGATGGACGACCACGTATGGGACCATTGTCCTCTGAAGGCAGGTTGGATCCACGCCGTCCAGACTCTTAGCCGACGATCTGAACGTGTCGACACCTTTTGTCCAGTTTTGTTGAGCCGTGCGACTCGTGGCGTTGGTGTCTTTCTCTGAGCTGACAGGAGCTCCAACTCTCCTCCAGAGATGGGTTTGTGCGGACTCGTCTGTAACTCGTGGTTATTTTCGAAACGTCAGCCTTTGACAGCTCCAGTCTGACCATTTTCTCTTGTATATTTGGAATTTATTTAAAAAATAAAACCTCAAATAGCTTCAGCTCACTGAGTGTTTTGTGTTTTACCATCATTCTCTGTAAACCCTGCAGATGGTTGTTTTGGACCGTTTTCATCAGATGAACAGTTTGTGAATCCGGCTTCACTTCAGTCACCTTCGCTTCCCATTTGAACTTAAGCAGCCTGTATTGACGATGCTGCACAGGGCTCCACTGGACGATCCGATATTAGCGTTACAGACGAGATAAAATCCCCAATCTCCCGTTGGAAAGTCTAGTGTTTGCGGCTGCCAAGCGTATCTTTTCGTCGGTGTGTTTTTCAGTCCGTTTTATTTTGGGCGTCTGCATATTCATTGATCTCTCAAGGGCAGCGCACATTAATCAAACAAGTTAAAATTAGCCAAAATTAAAATTTTCATTGTGCCGTCCGGAATGTTAATGCTAATGTAAATCAGTGCTACCTTCAGAGTAGAGAAGAGCTTCCTTTATTAATTGCGTTTTTTTTAAAAGTCACTACATTTACATATACGCAGTAAAACCGACATTAAGTGGATTAAGAGGGAACTGAACAAAGAAAGTGAAAGGCTGTCATTGGAAGTTAGACTGTCTGTGTTGGTTTTTCTTTGGGATCTTCATTAATTAATGGGAATATTCAGATTTCTGAAAGTGACTGTTGGGTGTGTGTCTGTGAATTCCGTGTGTGTGTGTGTGTGTGTGTTCGCGCATGTGCCGTCCATCTGCGCCTCACCCCGAAACGACCAGATGACTCAGCTGGGCGTCTGTCTGCATGTTTGACATGATGCAGGGTGGGGGGGCTCAGCCTCGACTGTGCTGGTGGGGGGTCACATCCTCGCATGGCAGAGCAGCAGGCCGGGGCTTGAGCTCTCTCTCCCCGTCTCTCAGTTTTACAGTATTTTTTTTTTTCGTTCAACTGTCAAGTGGATTAACGGAGAAAGGAAGAATTAGCGAGAATTACACATATGGTTTAGTACTTCCAGCTTTTTTTTTTTTTTTTTTTTGTTCTTATCAATGTTCCACATGACACACAAATGATTTTCCCAGATATTTGATCTCAGGGGGGTCATTTTTCTTTTCGCCGCACGTTGTCATTTGCTTTACATACAGAGCGTCTGCATCAAAGGGAAAACTGCCACCAGCGCTGAAACCCCAGCGTCTTCCTGCTGCTCCAGCCGGCTCGCCTGCACATTCCTCCCCTGTCCCCGCTGAGCCATTACTGATCTATACGAGGCCTCATCACAGCCAATAGCCTGTATCTAATCTCTTCCCGCGCCTGATGATTTCTGACGACTCCGGCTGGAAGACACTCCATGACCGATCCTCCGTCGCTCTCCTTCCCCATCCGTCTGCCTTCTTGGTCTCTCCACCTCGTGTCCCGCTCACCCCGGTTTACCCCCCCCCCCCGGATCCTCGTCCCCACCCTGTTTTGTGAAGCGGCTGAATGTTTCCCACATGTCAGCCTCATCATCCGTTCTGACGAGAAGCCTCTGCTGGGAGGATTTTCGCTTCTCTTTCACATTTTACTTGCTCTCCTATTTGCTGTTTCCATTAAAGATGAAATTGAAATCTCCTGCACTAACACACACACACACACACACACACACACATAGACTGCCACACACGGCGGCTAACAAAACAACGCGGCGCCGTGCCGAGGCATATGAAAGAGCACAAACCTCTCGTCCTACTTTTACCTCCGTCTCATGCTCCTGCCTCACTCCTCTCCCTCCGCCTCCTCGACTTCCTCTTTGGTCGTCGATACGAGACGGAGCCATGTTTTGTCTTTTCTTTTCTTTTTTACCTTATCAAAAGAACCTGTTTCTCCATCGACACTTTTAAAACCCTCCTTACGTAGGTTTTTTTTCTGTTTCTGCTCTGTTGGGTTTCCTCTTTCGAAGTCTTCCTTTAGTTGTGACACAATTTACAGGCGAACTACTCCACTCACAAAACATTTCCTATCCTGTTCTGTGTTTTTCCTTTCCTTTCCTCTGGAAAAGCTGCAGCTGATGCTCCTTGAAGGCCGATTCTTCTCCGTCGCCGCCGTGACTTCTGAAGCCCCCCCCCACCCCCACGAGGACAGGACGGGGGAGTGTTTGGAACATAGCGGAGGAAAACAAAGGCGGTCTTCGGCAGGTTAATGAGGCCAGGAGGAAGCTTTGTGCCGAGCTTCATCAGTATTCAACAAAGGCCCCCTTCTCTCGCTCCCTCAATAATATCCCCGTCATTTGGGTCAGACGCATTACAGTGCCCATGTGAAGGGCACCCACACACACACAAACAGAAAAAGGAGAGAGTTCTTTGACAATTTAATAGGAATACAGTCTCATCAAATGTTCACCTCATCATTTTCCTCTCATCATTAGCCGTGTCCCTCGCTCCCTTTGTCTTTGTTCATTTCCCTCACTCATCCATCTTTCACCTCGGCCCGTCTCGCTCCCGCTCGCCGCTGCTTTTCGCCTCCTCTTTCTCCCCACTCCACACACACAGCTCCTTCAATTAAGATAAAGTAGCTAATCGTATATGAATTACATTAACATCTCAAATAGCTGCTGGAAGTCGCCGGTTCTTCGTTGGCGCCGCTCTCAGTCCAGCGCCGGCCCGAATCCAACAGCAGTAAACACAATCAGGATGTATCTGTGGACCGCGGGCGGCGAGGCTTCAGATAATCAGAAAAGATGGGGCTCAGAAAGAAGACACAGGAGAAATAAAACGGAGTTGCTGGAGCAGCTATCCTTCCTGCTGACCCCCCTAAAGTGCAAACTTTAAAAAAAAAAAAAAGAAGTGCATTCCCTCTGGCATATAGTCTCCGTGATGATGAAAGGTTCAACTAAAAACTGGAAACGCAACAGAGGCTCATGAGAGGCCGAGTCACGGCTCCATATATCTCCTCATCTCTTTATATTCTTTTCGTTTTTGTATGTTAAGTTACCCATTGTGCAGTTATTAAACTCTTGAGTTGACTACTATTTTAACGTCTCGACTGGAGCTTATCCCCAACAAATTTATTTATACACAAAACCAAACAAGAATGCACCTTTTGGTGAAAAATATAGCAAAATGTCCATAAAAGTTTGCTGGTGTTGACCAGCTCGGGTCTCAGTGTTATTGTGTCCACTACTCTGCAGTATAATCAGTTTTTCTGAGCTGTGAATGCGGCTTTGATCAACAAGTTGTTGTTGTTACCTGGATGTTTGTGGCGATGCTTAAGCCTGGCGATCTGCCAGGCTATCCCACCTCGCATGGAGACAAAAGACATCAAAATCAGCGCGAAATAAAACAAGGAAAGCGTCCAATCATCTCCGGATGTACGGAGGATTTATCGGCCTCTCTCACGGGAAACACTAAAAAGAGCAGCCCACCCCGACTTCTACTACACTCCTGTTTCTATTGCCTTCCTCTCATAAACAAGCTTATAAACAAGCGAGCGCCGCTTTCTCTCCCCCTCCCTCCGCCGCCACCGCCCCTTCTCGTGCGCCGAAAGTGACAACATTTAAACCAAAACGTCGCGCAGATAACCATCTCCACTCGCAAAGTTGGAGCTCCTTCTAATTACGCTGCAACTCTCGCCGAGCACGTTGTCACAGCGGCCTTAAATTAGAGGCTCGGCTTAATGTCGCAAGCACATGTAACGCGTCAGGAGTGTGTGTGTGTGTGTGCGTGTGTGTGTGTGTGAGTGCCTGAAGTGGGGCTGTGACTTCATTAAGATGAGCTGTGCGATTAGTTATTTTTGAAGCACATCTTTGTTGATTCACATTTCTATCCGGATACCGTTGGAGCGAGGTGATCTCTGCGCACGTGGACGGTCCCTGCAGCCAATCGGAGGCCGTCGTTCGGCTCCAGAAACCGGAGATGGGGAGTCTTCGGGCATCTGTTGCAGCTGTCCTGACACACTGTATTGTTATCCTGACGTGACCTGACCCCCGCTCGCCCTCCGACCCCACACTGAACCGGCCGTTAATCCACTGAGAGAAACTCCCGAGAGTGTGTGACCGACGTGCGTGAATCCTGCCAGACACGAGCCACTTTGATGTGTTTTGCCTCGTGCCTTCCCTGGCTTCAGTTTCCTCACTTTAAACCTCGACTGTGGGCATAATTAGTGCGCGTGAACAGATGTCGTCCACCGCGAACAGTCGTATTGTCTTGTTTTAGTTTTTATTTTCCTTCCCTCGCTTTATGGAAGCTTCGTCTTGGTCGTCGCTTCGGCTTTATTCTGCGCAGCATGTCCCCAAAGCTCAGATTTTATGACCAAATCTTATTAAAGAAAAGAGAAAGTCTGGCTTTGTGCAGAATTCTCATTCCAATCAAACGTGTCAGCCTTGTTGAGATGACAGACACCCGTCTGACCCCGATGAACCGCCGGGAAGATGATACAGTTCTGATGGAGTCTGAAACAGAAGAGAGTGCTAATTACAGATGGGGGTCTGTTTCATCGCCGGGATTTTAAGACCGTCCTCAGATCAAGGTTATGGGCTCTGTCAAGTGACATTTTTCACTTTTAGTCTGGAGTGGTTTGTTTTCCCACAGTTTTAATGTTCAGGAAATCCATTTCTACCTTCTCCTCATATGCCCTGCTGTGTTTTGCAGCGGCGTCCTTGCATCGTGTATTTATTTATTTTTTTATTTGGCATGCTGTATCACACGAAAGAGAAGTTTGCTTTTTCTTTTTGCTTTGCTTCTTTCTCCTCTCCAATGCCAACATCTGGAGGGCTGGTCAGTTTTTTTGTCCTGTGTGAACAGAGAACAGCACATGTTAAACAAAATCTCAAGGAGATCTCAAGGTCAGGGCTGCCACGCCAGGTTTATCACGTTGCTGCTGCAGGTTCTGGCAGTCAAACCTTTGCTCTAATGTACTACCTGGGTCGCTTAAGGTTTCGCTTTATGCAAATCGCATCTAAATGCCAAAAGAATTCATTTGCTTGGTGCAGTACAATCTTAAACTTTTGCTTTCATCATGGTCTCTGTAGAAAGAACAAAGAATTACGCTTTGTGTTTATAATGGATACAAAGATTGCAGACTCTTAAGGGACATCATTATAAGTATTTTTAGCTTCAAACCCGCAAACTCTGCCTAAAACGTGTTTTACAGTGACAGCTAAAACATTTTATGGCCTTCCCTCTGGATGCAGAAAACTGATAACGAATATCACGAAACGCTGAGAGAAGAGAGACGATGCGCAGCGGCGAGGGTGGGACGTAGGTCCTGCTGCAAGATGAGTGTTCATGTAGAAAATGAAAACCAGGTTCAGGAATAAAACTGGCAGACAACTTACTACATGACCTATGCTTCCACTTTTGTTGGTTTGAGCCCGATTGGGCTTCAGCAGCGTTTAAAAACCAATATGGCCGTTGAATGTTGTGATCACAGGCTTCTCTGGGTGTTGACACACACAATATGTTTTGGGGGACAATGCTGGAAACGCTGCGATATTTTGACTTTCCCTCCCCCAAGTGTTTTCCTTCTTTTAGACTTGTTGCCTGGTCTTAATTAAAAATCTGCTCCGCTGACAGATGAATTTGCCACCAGGAATCTCCCCACTGACTCCAACTCGAAGGCAACAATATGTTCACCCTCAGCAGAGTCAACTTTGCCATCGCTACATGTGAAATAAATAAATGGAGGAAAGATGGATGTTATTTGCAAATAACACTCTGGAAGAATAGTGTTTGATTGTGTCAGTTTTTTGTTGTAATTTAATGTATCTGGGCTATTTTCAGGACAATAAGGGCAGCAAATACTCATAATTTACAAATTTCTCGATCAAAAAAGCTGCTTATTTTTTTAAGTGAAAAGAAATAACACGTGTTCTCCCGTTTCCCCTGTATTTGACTGACAGAGCAAGTGAAATTAGAAGTAGAAATTATAAAATGTGCAACAGAAAATGAAAAGCACAGCAGCAGGAAGTGTTCAGAGTGTCCGAGAAACTTGAGGAACTGGAGTAAAGTAGATAACCTGTTAATGTAGTGAAGAAACAAAAGAAGACGAGTCACGGGCTAAAATCTGGAGGAACAACAAATCTCTTCATTGTAGAACCTGTCCTATTTTGAAATATTATCTTTAGATACTGAGCTTAATTCATCTGGTAATTTTAATGCTATAAAAGTAAAGGATGTTCAAACTAATAATTCCTCCAGGCTGAGACGTTCTGATCCATGACGCTCTACTTGAAGTTTGCACTTCCACTCGGTACCTTTCCCAGAGGTGTTCTTCTCTGTCATGTTTCACTTCCCTCGCCGTCTGGAGCTTTGTTCCCTCCGGAACGTTCAGACCTCTGCTGCACTCTCTTCCAGTCTGGGAAGATGGCGCCACACGAAGGCATCCGCCAAGACTCCGGCGACCAACATTCCTGTCTCATCTGGACATTCAGTCTGGACGGGCGCTCGCATAACCTGTTTTGACAAGAAGCCAAGGGCAGGCAAATAAAGGCGGACGACGGCGATGCGTCTTATCGGCGGTGACGAGGCTTCCACAGCTCTAAGCACTATGGGAATAAATGAAAGTAAACAAATGAAGAGCATCAGATCTCAAGCTATAGAATAAAATAGAACAGGAAAAAAACAAGACTTGAGAAAACATGTTTGCTCGGCGTGTCCAGTGGTTGTCATCGCACTCGGAGAGGATAATGAATGTATTGAGGAAGCCAGCAAAGAGTCTTGTCTGCATTAAGCATGGGTGTATCCGCCTTGTGGTTAATGTCAAGTGTGGCTAAGGTACCTGGGTCTCCGAGGGGTTGCCGAGCGAGAGCACTGTTGCTGTGATTAAAACGGTGGAGAAGAGCCAGAGGCTGATCGCTGGCACAGATTCCCGCTCCATCTCCTCCCCCTCGATTTCACCCTCCATCCCTCTCCGCTCGGTGCCAGCTGTCAGTTATGTCAGTCAGTGTGCTAATGATGCTCCCTCGCAGAGCTCAGAGCACGGCGGTACATCTGTCACACCCAGAAATCTCTCAATTCGCATGTAAGCGCAGTCCACGAACGTCCCAGTTTTGTGTACCTTGGTTTTACTGGATAGGCACGTCGTCCATATAGATTCAGTTTTTGCTGTATTACCGTGGCTCTTGGGGCAAATTGCAGTCGTTGACGTTTTCTCGCAAACACCCGCTGTCAGATGTGAGGCCGTGGGGCGCCGCCTCACCCACGTTTGACCCATTTCGGACACAGTGCTGAGACAAGTGGTTCCTGGCTTGTCGCTTTCCAAATAGGCCCCAGATGTGCTGTTGTAGTCCAGCGTCTGCCGTCAGCTCATTAAAAATAGATGCTGTCACTCGTCTGCTTCTTGTCTTTCTTTTCTTTTAGGCTTTTATTCATCCTGCCTTGCATGTAGATGACGTGCAGTTAAAGATGAACCGTGTCTAATGGACAGAGCTCGTCAGTGTAAGGGGAAAAGAAATCAACATATATCTTTTGGTTGCATTTTTGCTCACTGTTTACATTGACTCCTCCGGCACGGGGCTCATTAGTCTCCTGATATTTGGATTAACATGATTAACAGAAGAACAGAGAGACCTCAGAAGATTCATGGATGTGGTGTAGGAGGACATGGAGCTGGTAGATGTAACGCCGTGGTACTTGAGATGTGGGGGACGGGCCTCCCATGGGGAGCGCCGGAGATCTTCAAGGGAGCTCAGCAGCAGCGGAAATATGGGAGCGCCTCGTCCCAGCAGGATTTTTTTTTTTTTTTTTTGAGGGTAAAATAAATAAACGGAGGGTTCAAATATTAATTTGTGAAAACATGCATTTGTTAGCAGCTGCATTGAAGAGAAATTATAATAATAAATTGAACTCTGGTGCAAATGTGGTTGCACAATATAAAGGCTGACCAGATTTTGGAGACTCATTGGGGATTGTTGGAGGAATTGGTCTCTGGCCGCTCTCTATATGCTGCAGTCAGCAGCTTTTACTGTTAGCCGGGAGCTGATGGTAAAACCCTGTTCAGAGAAATCAATGCCTGGTAAGCAGAGCGACAAACAGCTTTGAGTAATCCTGAAAAAGCAAATAATTAAAGAAAGACCGATGTTAGGAGTGCTTCTCAGAAGTGGAAACAGGCTTAAATGGGTAAAGAACAATGTTTAAAGCCCGAGTTTGGAGTCTAACTGCATGAAGACGTTGGTATTTAGGCAGCTATAATAGACTTTCTCCTCTATTTTGATTCCATAAACATTCTTGCCTCAGATGTTTTTGCATGCATTTGTACGACTCTCGTAATCCATCCGCTGCCACGTTATTTAAGAAAGTGGAATCAGATGAGCTGCCGCGCCGCTCTTACCCAACCAGACGAGAATCCAGGATCTTATATCCCTGAAAACGTCCCTCGTGGCTCTAAATCTCTCCGTAGACCAACTAGCTTTGTCTTGATGTTTGTCACTATGACTCTCACCTCTTTCCTTTGGAAAACTTCTCCAGTCAGTGGCTCTAATGCAGATATATTTTGAAGCCTGCGGCACTCCTGCTTTTGTTTTTATATTTTTAGGCTTTTGTCTGCCGGGGTTTGAACCGGGGGTGTTCTCCCTCTGCGTACTGATTTATTCACCTTTCCTCTCCTGTATTTTCTCCTTTCCCCCATTTGTCTTCCTCCCTCCGCTCACCCCACGGGGAGGTCACCGGCATTAGTGTTTGAAATCGCCGTGTCTTGGTTATTCATTCGACCTTGCCATCTGTCAGTACAGTGCTGCTCTCCCGGGTCTGCCACGCGAGATTCTTGTTGTGGCTCCAGAGGTCAGAGGGCAAAACGGATATCCTTTCAGATTGTGTTTATCCCGACCCCAAAAACCATGAATTCAGTTTGCATATATATGTAATTGAGGCCTGGCAGCTTGTTCGGACGCCATATCAGGGTATCAAAGGCTCCGGGGCTGCTGGGAATGATGAATGGCTGCCAGGTGCTGAGCACCATGTGGTAATAACCCCAGGTAACGGCTTTTGGCCCCGTTTGGCGGGAGAACAGAAAGGGTTAAGTGGCTCTAGCGCCTCGCTGGCGTCGCCTCGTAGCCCTCTATAGCCTCTGGCAGCGGCTCATCAGCTTATTCCCCAACATCTCCAAAGGAGCGCGTGGATGAGGTCTTAAGCTCCGGCAGATGAGCGAATCGGGGAAATGGAGACTAGGCTTAATTTCCTTCATACAAGAAGTGGGTCTGGATGTGAGGAGGGGTGGGGGGAGGAAGGAAGGATGGGGTAAGCTGACAAGCTCCTTGACTTCTTTCCTTTGTGCCTGCAGGCCGGCTGTCCCGGGGCAGCAGGACCGGCTCACGAGCGGCGCTGTCCGCCTGTCAACCTGTGTCAACATCGGCTCTGCCCCCTCGGCCCCGCTTCACGTCCACACGGTGCCGCTCAGAGGGAACCCGAGCGCAGATTTAGTGAATGAATAACCTCGGCATGGGGAGGTGTCAGAGGTGTCTAATACAGACCTCCCGGTTAACACCCCCCCACCCTCCCCAACCCTCCTCCTAAATCTCGCTCCAGTTCACTGACAAGTGGCGCCGTGCGGCGGGAAGCAGGGCTGCGAGTCAAGAACAAACACATAAAAGGGAGGCTGTTATGTGGCTGTCATCATCACGCCCGTTTCTAAAAGGTTCACGGTCTCTGATGTGCACAAGCTGCGGCACTCAGTGGCTGCTAAGATCAGTGACTTCCTGCCTGGAGTGCCGGCTTCACATCATCACAAACTGTTCCAGCTGATCTCGCTGAAAACGAGAAGCGAAATCTCTCTCTCTCTCTTCTCTCTTCCTCCCCCTCCCTCCCTCGTCCACATTCTTGTGTGGTGACCGTCTGAGACGGAGATGTTTCTGTGTGTTTCGCTTTGATTTCCGCGCACCTTGAAGTGGAGTGTCTGCGACGGGGCAGGAGACGATGCCAGACTCTGGAGAGACGAGGAGGTGGGAGGAAGGCCTTGAGTGGACGGTCACTTGCGTCAAACTTCGCTCCGCTTTGAGAACAGCGGAGGTCGCCCGCGATCGGAAGGTGTTGGGTTTTAAATGCAGTTATTTGTGATCGCAGCGATTTCAAGTGCAGTTCAAGGCGATCGTTTCTTTCAAGTTATTTGAAATTTAGCAATCTATAAATACTCCTGCCCAAAAAAGTGAAAAAAACCCCCCAAAAAAACAACAAGGGTTTTGCAAGGATTGAGTTCAATGAAAATCAGTCACTCTGCACCACAACACACACAGACACACACACAAGGTTCTACATCCACTCTATTCAGACTGACACAGCATCTATAAATAGTCTCACACACACACACACACACTCTCTCTCAATCTCTCCTCCCCTCCCCGTCCGTCTCCTGCCTCCTCCCGTGGCCAGACGTGGGCTCGGTCCCCCGCAAAATTCAATTTGCAGACTAATTCCATATCAAAAACACGGTCAAAGCCCAGTGTTTGTCGAGTGTGACACAAACAAGCAAGGACACAGTCTCAGCGTGGCTCCTCCTGCAACCTCATTACCGCCGTGCCCTCAAGTAACAGATTTGTCCTTAATTGGTGAGTTGTCCTAATTGACTTTAGCTAATTTATGGATTAGATTATTTTTACCCTCTCCCCTAATTGAACCATAACTTTCATGCGTTTCCCCGGCTGAATGGCCGACTGGCTGACTCGTGAGTGATTTCTGCAGAATGCTGTGAGTTGTGTGTGTCGGTTTTTTGCGCCATCACGTTCGGTTATGAACAGCATCCATATAGAAAATGATTCCAATAAGCCCAACGTAGCAGGGAGGGGTAACAATAAGCTCGTACGTGCGCAGGAGTAAACAGCAGGGGCGCCCGTTTCCCAGGCTGATGGAGTGGGGCACCTCGGGGCGCGAGTCCATCTCCGGGTGGATCGCTTGTTGAAGTGAAGTGTTTATGTTTGAGCTACGGCTGTATTAGCATAGCGCAGTGGCCCCGGCACGCTCCGAGAGTGAAACAGATGCTGTTTTAAGTGCGAGAGGCTTGAGCCCTGAAGAATCCCCGTAACCAGGGATGTGGGGAGAAAATCGATAAACATTACAATGGCTGACTTCTTCATGAATTTCCAATCCAGTGTGCTGTAGTGTGAGGATCCCAGCTGAAGTGTTCAAACAGCTCAGAATTTCACCTCCGCCTTTGATATTGTGTCACAATCTGTTTTCATTGTCTGTGTGTAAAAGAAAAGAAACCAACAAACTTTTGTTGGATGGAGCAAATGTTTATTATCGCTATAATCCAGTGATTTATTGGCATCAATGACGGCGACAGTTGATCTCTGTGGCTGAAGCGATGGCGGTCTTTATGGAGGGAACTCGGGGAACGGTGAAGTCTCCGATGGGTAATTTACGGCACCATGTAAGCGCAGCTCGCTCTTTGTTGTAGTCGTGTTATTTCTGCCCTATAACAGCAGGCTGGACAGTCCTCTTTACACCAGAACCTGCGGTTTCAGTCCATTAGCCGTTCACCATGAATCACGCCGGACGTGCACACAAAGCCTCTCCTTGCTCTGTCATTGACTTGTTCATTCATTTCCAACTTCTCCCTGAGAGTAAAAGGGAGAAAAACCATCATTGCTTTGAGCAATTGTCAAATGTGAAGTAGTTCTACTTTCAAATTCAAGTACTCCAAGTTCTGCAATAAGACATAAGACTTTCAGTGAGCAGTTTCTTAAAACATCCTATTATTGTCGTCAATTTTTACACATTATTATATTTCAGTGCACTTAAACCAATAACATTTGTAACACTAACCATTCCAATATTTTACTATATGGACTAATAGGATCAAAATTATGAAGTGATGGTGTTTTATAGCCAAGGGATCAAAGGTCAGCTTGACTGCAGAGCCACATCTCTGGCTGGTATTCAGAGCCCATAACTCACAAGCAGGAGGGGAAACCGTGTCCATATTTCACAGTGGGATGAGGCTGATGACACTAATCTTCACTGGCATGATTATATAGATCCTGTGAGCTGCCAGGCTGAAGATATATGCATTCATGGTCAAATGTAGCAGGATCCACGCTGGGAAGGTGTTCCGATGCAGGCAGACCTTACTTTTTCCAACCATCAGTTATGTGATTAATTTATCAATTCATTTTAAACCACCGCCAGTTCATGTAGAAACACAGATAGTCAAACACATTTTAATTCAGGGGTCACGTGTGACCCAGTTTCATCTTCACTGGGTCAGACTGGTCAAACAGTGCTATAATAACCTTTAATTTCAAGCACAAAAGTTTCCTTGTTGTGGAGCAGAGTATCCGTGATGACAGTGATGGTATTTTTGCAGAGTTAAATGACTGCAATCTCAACACGACACCAATTTCAGTGAAACTTTCCGGATTAAACTAAGAGTGAAATTTCCCCCCAAAAAACAGTTGCATTATGCATGCTTTTTAAAAACTTACGGCTTTGACCAATGAGGTAGCTAACTTACATGCCGATATCTCAGCTGCTTTTGGGAAATTTGCTGAAATTTCTTTGAAATTTGTACATTTTTCTCCTTTTGCTGAGCCAGATTGGAGCCGATTCTGTCCCACGGGCCTCATGTTGGACACCTCTCCTGTAGATAAACTGAACGGCGGCATCTCATTGGCTTCTGCAGCGTCTGGCGAATGCATGCGCCAAACTGACTGAATAGAAACATCACAAAAGACTGTCTGATAAACGGCGTTCTCGTGCATTGTGCATTCATCAAATGACCAAAAGGAATGAAATGGAAGCGGTTCTGTTATTTGGAAGAACAATTCCCACAGCACAAAGGCATTTATATCATCTCAAGTGTTTGTATTTACGGCAAATCATATGGCAGTGCTCAATGACATGACTGCACGTTTACCTATAATGGCGTTGCCTCCATTTCTGGTGATATTTTCTCCATAAGACGCGTCAAGGGCCATGAAAACGCTTGTGAAAGTGGCGAAAAGGAAATGAAGAGAACAATAGAGCTGATGGTAAGTAAGAGAGGGGTACATCAGTAACATCTGTTCCACCTCCTCTCCACCCTCCGCTCGCTCCATCAAGATTCGGGGAGAATAAAATAGAAAGTCCTCTTCTGATAATTTTGTCAATTCTATTTGTAGGAATTTTTATACATAAAATACAGTGGGAAATGTTGAAAAATGCTTTATTTTGAGGATGAAGACTGAATCAATCCATCTACAGGTTTTTTTCACCCAGATTTTGGAAGCAAAATTGGTTTTAAAGCAATTTTGAAGCATGAATTATGTTTCAAAAATAAAATTTTACTGTAGATTTATAAACAAAAAAGCCCATAAACTGCAGATTGACTTGTCGGTTGATACATAAACTGTATGGCAGTGTCTATAGGTAGAAAAATGTTGACGTATGCGTTTATTTTGTTTTCTATTGCACTGAAAATGCACTAACCGTCGGTTATTTCACTCTCGACTGTGAATTCGTTGAACTGTGTTATCAGCTTCACACCAGCTGTAAAATTCAGCTTAATTCTTTGCCTCCCTGCTCAGATGTAAAGATATTCATGCACAGATATTCCCCGCGTTTGCCGGTCGTATGTTGAGGTGAGGATTTTCATTCCTTGCAGGCAATTTAAAGACAAATAATTCCTGAAAGATTTATTTTTTTGTAGTTGGTTTGAAATGTTTACGGTAATTACATGTAGAATTCTGGAAACAAAGCTCTCCCGTAGAGCTGGAAACCAGCCCGGAGCACGGTATAATCAAATACCTGTCTTCTGCCTGTTAATTACGACGCCTATCCAGACCCAAAAATACACGGCGGAACGTTATTGATGTTGTGGGTGAAGTTGTAGGAGGTTTTGCATATATTATACACTGACAGCTTTGCTTTATTAACAGGGTTTTGTTGCTTTTAGCGGAGTTTTAGCTTCTCTGCATGCAAAATTCTGCAGTTGGGAAAAGACACCTGTAGAACCATGCACAAGGTGGAGATGTTAAAATAAACTGATAGTCAGTAAACTCTTTTTTTTTTGTTTTTTTGAGTTTCCAATATATGTGTAAATATATTAATGTATTCATGTATGTATATAATCGATGTGTGTGATGGAGAGGAGGCTGAGATGTGTCAGGAATGGAAGTGCTGCCGCTCTGCTCGGGGCTGTCAGCCTGTTACCAGGTGTCACTTCAGCTCCTCTCGCCCACCTGCATCCCAACCTCCACCAGACCCCACACACACACACACACACACACACACACACACACACACACACACACACATATGTATGTAAACCACTTCTTGCAGAATCCACTATTGACAGACTTGTTACGTCTCTGGCCTTGTGGAGACGCTGCGATGGCTGACATTAATATATAAGGCCCGGGCTACGTGACTTCTTCAAATGAAAATGCTAAACTTCCTTTGCGGTTTGGATGCCGTTTTACATGACAGCAGTCCTCCGAGTCAGTGAATACAACATTTTGAGGGTAGAATTTTTCAAAAACGCTGCTACTGCTTATTTATGACCGTAGTTGTTCTCTGTGTATTATTCCCATTGTTCATGTTTAGAGTGTGTTTTTCTTTGTCGGGTTTTGTCTCGCGCCCCGGTCCTGGATAAGCGGTTGAAGATGGATGTACAGATTTGTCTGTGGTTTCACTATACAAACTCACAACACTCACTCGTGGCCCAACCTCTAAACTACACTATTCTGTCTCGTTTCCATGTAGACTTAGCTTTTCAAAATGTTGCCATGCGAACATAAAACTTTTGAAAATGAGAAAACAATGTTTCCTCTTGAAATGTGTCTGAACCTTACTTTATGTATCCATTTTACAATCCTTGTAGTTTAATATGCAATCACACTGAGGTCCCTGCCAGTGTGAACAAATAAGGCAGAACTCACAAGTGGAAAAATTACAAAGGTCAAACTAAGTAACCAAAATTAAATAAGAGGAGGAGAAAAGAGACCAGACGAGTGATCTCTGATAATCAGAGTGGCTAATCGATGACTTTAGTGCTCTGTAGGCTCTCACAGTATTACTCCCAATACAAATATGAACAAGACTCACGGATCAGTCACCAGTTTATTCTGTTTTTTCATTTTTCTGATCCATAAAACTCAGAAACCTAACATTACTTTCCAGGTTTAAGATTGAGTTTTACTTAAAACATTGGATGACACATATAGAATATAACCCAACAATTCCAGTATCATCGATAGGGGAAAGACTTGCTTGAGAAAGGGAAAGTTTATGTTGAAAACTTTTTTCTGACTTTTGTAGGTTCAGCAGTTTGGTCCAACCTTAAAGGACGCATTTTCTGTTTTGAAGGATTTGAGGGAAAAGTTCACATCAAGGACTGAATGACCAGAACGGATGAGCTAGAGTAAACCCTGCAGGTATTCACCATCATCACACCACTTTCTGAGCTTACTTTAGATTTTGCGTCTCCAAAGAACAAATCATATCGTCTGAAATGAAAAAAATCAATATATATTACTTATCTTTCTGTGGTTTTTCCTGGCGGTGCGTTGGGATCAACACTGACCTTAAGTGTTTCAAGATGTAAGAGATGCAAGTTGCAGTGACTCCTCCTTCTGTTCTCCGCCACCGAATGGATTGATAAATTACAATTGTAGCAAAAATATGTCTTGATTTCACCTCTTATTGATTTCATTTCATTGGAGAGCCATATGAGGGTCATTCAGCTCCTGTACGTCGATCTCGCTCTCTCCTATATCTGAAGGCTCTTGAGCCGGAAGCTCTATCTCTCTCTCCATCTCTCAAGGTTTCCGCCGCCGTCTCTCTCATGCTTTCTCTCCTAAATCTGTATCCTTGTTAACACGGGGGGGGGGGGGGGGGGGGGGGGGGGGGGGGGGAGTTTTGCGTGGGAGGGGAGAGATTCCGTTCATCAGGTCCTCTCCTCTCCCTCCGAACCCAATCGCAAACAAGTGGAGGCTTGAAAGAAGCGCTTTCCCTACAGTTTTGCCTTGCAGCTGATTAGTTCACACACACAAAAAAAAATACCCAGACAATAAGAGAAAGAGACACCTCTGGCAGATATTCGCAGCGCTGTGGAGCCTTGGATGCTGACAGGCCTTTATCATTAGCTTTCATTCCTCTGTCTTGCCAAAGGAGCGCTTTATATTCCGAGCCCGGCTCTGTGTGGGGGGACTAAATCAATTCCAAATTATTGCACCTCTCAATAACTGATGGCCGTGTCTGGGCGGAGGAGAAATGATTAATGATGATACTATGGACATTGTGAGTAAGACACACACTGAGACGTTATCGGTGGCATGCTGACACACACACACACACACACACACACACACACACACACACACACACACACACACTGGAGTGCGCGCTTTCTGTGTGTCTGCAGTAACTGGAGGTGATTACTGAGGGGAAAGAGACATCACTGCTCCCTTCGGTGATGAAGACTGGGGAGTTCAGGCTGAGTGTGTGTGTGTGTACGTGTGTGTGTGTGTGTGTGTGTGTGTGTGTGAGAGCACATTTGGCAAAATGGAATAAGCAGGTGAGCAATGGCAGAAATCACAGGTTAGAGCACAATGGCGTTCTACGGAGACACGGCGCGTAACCTGTAATAATCACGCCATCGCAGAGCTCAGGACCTGTCATGCATTAGTGGAGTAGAAAACCAAGAAAAGTAGAATAAGAAAGTTTTCTCATAGCAGGGATCAGTCAGACTTCTCATTTGACAGACATTAATGTCGACGTCTCTACCCAGCTGGAGCTTGTAGACCTCTGCCTCACTCAGGGATGAAGCAATGGATGAGACGGTGGAAAAAGCTCTATATAATTATGGATTTTATACCTTTGGTGTTGGTTTTGCAGCACTGTGCCTTCCACTGAAGCCTCTGAAAACACCATTTTTGATAACGACTCCGTGTAGATGGAGGAAAACGCAACTTTTTGGTAACGTCACAACTGTTAACGCCACATATATGAATAGATGGTCACTAAAGGCCTCAGTATGCTCCCCCGTCGCCGCGACGGCGTTCCTACAACGTCTACGTCGTAGCCCTACGACGGGCTATGCCAGCGCTTGACGTGCGCCTCCCGAAAATCGTGTTTTCGCGTCGGGGCGACGCGTGGTGACGTGAACGTCGAGGGCTGTGATTGGTCCGCTTTCGCGTTGTTTATAGAATGAAGTAGAACTCACCCGGAATGCTTTTCTGATCCGAACAGTGCTTTCAGGAGAAATTTAGATCCAGAATTGAGCGGCGCACATCCCTGTACTGTTAGCAGTGTTAGCACTATTAGCAGACGGGGCTATGTGTACAGCCGCTCCTAAAACGGCTTTAATCGTCCAAAACCTGGTGAAATTGCAAAAACGGTGAAATTGCAGAGGAGAGTGTTCCCTTGACGCAGAAGCAAGATATGTTCAGTAGCGGCGTAGGGTTGCCGGCGTAGGAACACCGTGGCGGCGACGGGGGAGCATACTGAAGCTTTAAGAGTGTTTTCCTCCACACTGTCTTGTAGGGATGTCCCGATCAGGTTTTCTTGCCTCCGAGTCCAAGTCCTATCATTTTGAGTGTCTGCCGATTCCGAGTCCCGATGCGATTCTTTTCTAATATAGCAAAATATGTACATTATCTATATATAAAAAAAAAAAACTAAAAAACTTATGAAAAGTTCTCCTTTTTTATTTTCTTACCGTCAATTCAAAACAACACAGCAATATGTTGCACATATTGTTGTCTCTCTGTAATTACATCTTTTTGTAGCACGGAAAACCTAAATACATCTCATTTAACCCATTAAAGCCGGGCACACATTACCGCTTCAGTGTGCAGCAGTGGCCAGAAACATTCAATACAAAGTTACGAGGCAGTGCAGCAACACGATCTGTACCCGGAAACAGGATCAGTTATGCATATGCGCGAGTTTGATGCATTTCATTGCCCAAGAAACAGCTGATTAGCGCAAAGAAGAAGAAAAAAAAGACCCGGCATCAATGGTAGAATTGTGCAACAGCGCTTCCAGGTTTAATGATAGAATTGCGCGACAACACCACTACCGTAAATGCGTCTCGGCTTCAATGGGTTAAAAAGGAAATTAAAGAAAAAATAAACGTATGTATCCAACCGAGTCCAAATCGGAAAGAAAATTCCAATCCCGAGCGAGTCCGTAATCACGTGATCGGGGCCGATTTCCGATCACGTGATCGGATCGGGGCATCCCTAGTGTCTTAACTTCCGTTCATGTTCTCCTGGAATTGGTAGTTTTAGGGTCGAAAGTCACGAGAAATAATATTTCCACTTGATCATCTGTCTGTACTAATGAACATGTGCAACAGCACCTCATAGTGGCCCGACATGAAAACAAGTCCCGGAGCGCCTCAGAAAGCTAAAATGTGTACTTTTAAAAATATGTTACTCATACCTATCTTATTATTTTTACCACACATAAACTCCAATATGTCAAGCCTTTCTTTTGTTCTTAATATTTAAAACGGTCTAAAGTTTTGAACGATGTCTTTAGTTTTCACAGTCAAGTTCCAAAAAAAAATCACTAAAATATTTTGATTGTCGAAATAACTGACAAAGAATTCCGATTTTTTCAGTAATCAAATTTCTTGAGATTCACCTCTTTTATGAAGAGCTTTTTCCATCTCATTCTTCTGATTTTTGTAGTGATTGCTTTATTCTAAAAACTCTTCATCGCTCCGTCCGGTTACCTTTGTTTTTCTTCGTCGCTCCCATCTCTCTCTTCCTTCATTTTTCTCTCATTTTTCCTCTGTCTTCTATCAAATTCAGAAAAAGAAAAAAGCCTCCACTAGCAGCCCGGCGACAATGAAATCCAGACAGATACTCACCCTGTAAATGCTGATGATTAGTAGGCATCGTTTTGACCGTCTTGGAGTGGAACTGCGATGATTGCCACCAAATACCACGAACAGTTAGGCACAATAAGATTCCTCTATTGCGGGGATCACAAAAGTTATTAAGCAATTAAGCTTCTGTGGAGCATGAATACCAGATTTCATGGCAGTCTGTCCAATTCAGTTTAGATGTTTCACTTTTGGAGTCGCTTCCATTTCTGTGAAATTACACACCCAGAAGGCTGTGGAGCAATGCCTCTCCCTGTCGTGGAGTTATTTACAGAATTCTCCTGCTCATCTAACCATCTGTATTAAAAAAAAAAAAAAAAGGAAGAAGTCGAAGTATTCCATCTGTTGCACTCTAGAGGAAATGTTTCTGAGTCGCTCCCCTCGGACAGGTATGCGCTTCGTAATGAACACATACCTCTGTGACTGGAATGTAAATAAATGAGCCTCCGCCGAGCAGGATCCCCGTTCAGGAGATAATCACCTTCCGATGCTTATTTGGTGTGTAGCGATAAAGCCCGCGATAGCATCGCCGTGGCGAAAGGCTAAACTGGCCGCGTTATCGGCGTGAGCGGACGAACAATACGGCGCTTCAATTATTCACGCGCCGGTTTCAGGCTTCGAACCGTGTTGGCGACGAGACGAAGCAGGCATCTGTCTCAGGATGTAATAAAGCAAAGGCGGGATGTGTTGCGAGCAAAGCGAGAGCACCTGCAATTACCGCCCACCGCCTCGTCCGTTTATATCTGGCTTCTCTTGACGACGCGTCCGAAACGGCAACTCGGCCAAGAACGTACACAACGTGTAGAGGGTCAAGACGATAAAAGATAAAAAAAACAGACACCCCTATTTTATTTTTATTTCATTTTGTTTCAAGATCAGTTATTTTTCATTCACAGTAATCTCAGTAAACACTGCAATCTGACATCCAGCCGCTAGGAGGCGCTTGGCGCTAGTGGTATGGAGTAGAGCAGGCCGCAGAGGAAGAATAAACCTTCCTATATGGAGTTACATCAGCTCAACGTGCGTGTTCTGTCTTCTTCTCCGCCACAGGTTGGTATAAAGTTCATTGACATTAATATAAACGCAGATATCGATGGCTGAAAATGTTATCTAGTGAGGAGATCACATACGGTCGAAGTCGAGGTGATCTATAAAGAGATTTGTGAGGGAAAGCAGCAGAGAAGTGTCTGCTAATCTATGCTAATGCTAGCGGAGCTGGAAAACATGGCGGTTGCATGTGTAATCTGAAGAGAAACGGCTGAGATTGTCAAATGTTATTTACTTCACATCTTTGGGAAACTGTTCTTACACTATGATATTGCTAATGTAAACTGTGTGGTGGATACCAGGTTAGAAATATCATATTGGAGATGAGAGTAAAGATGAGAGAGATTTTATGTTAAAAGCACTATTAGGGGGAAATGCATTGTCTGGTCAGCTTGTATCAAATGTGTTGTATGTGATAATCAAAATGTATATATGAAATAAATAGTCAAAGTTCATTGTAGTTGATTAAGTGAAATGATTTGTGTATATAAGAGAAACAAGTTCATGATCTTTGTTATATTGATAAAATGATTCTTCTTCAGATATGTTCAGTTATTGGAATGTGACAATTCAGATTGTTAAGAAAAAGATGTGATGATTAGTATAAAAGAAATGGGATTTAAGATGATGTCTTAATTGATTCGACACCTGATTTCTGTGAGAATAAACCTTCCTATATGGAGTTACATCAGCTCAACGTGCGTGTTCTGTCTTCTTCTCCGCCACAGCACGTTGGGACAACCATATCTATACTGCTGCCTTCTGAACACATTATCAGACGGGCAACAAATTTGGGGGCTCGTCCGGGATTATCACCTCCTGCCGGACTGGTGTTAATCAAGAAGAACCGTGGGTTCCTGATTCCCTGTTTGTCTTGAGCCAACGACCAAGCGACAGACTTCAGGTGTCCAAAGATGACTGCCCTGCATGATCTACAATGGGAGATCCAGCAACAGCTTCGCCAGCTGATCAGCACTGCCAGCAGGGACCTGCTCTACACGCTTGCAGCATCACTCCAAGATGAGGTACATGAGGATTTGCCAGACGACTCGACTGAAGTGGATCTTTTTGACTTCATTGTTGACTTCATGAGAAGTAAACAACTGAGGAGCCTGGAGGATCAGGGTATGTCTCGTCTACTCATGCTTCGTGACCGCATTGATGAACTGCAATCACCCCAGGACGCAGATGGACCAGACCAGTCTTCTAAAGAAGAGGCTGCGGCATCGGTGACAGAGACTGAGTCTGAGGTAGTAACATCTGCAGTGAATGTTCAACAATCAGGGGTTGCAGATCAAGTACCTGGGTTGATAAGACTAAGTGATGTTGCTGCATTGTTACCACGTAGAGAATTTAAAATCCAAGGTGGTCAAATTTCAGATTCTGGTTCTGAGTTAAGCTTTAACAACTTGTCTAAACAGATCGATGAAGGACTGACTGAAGGGTTTTCTGAGGCTGAGGTGATGAGAACAGTTCTAAAGATAATTAAGCCTGGTAACTTTAAAGATATGCTCATTACCAAAGATGGCCTGACAGTAACTGAACTGAAGCGTTTCCTGAGAGCACATCTTCGTGATAAGAGCAGTACTGAATTATTTCAGGAGTTGAGTAATGCAAAACAGTTTGACAAAGAAAACCCGCAGCAGTTTATGTACAGACTTATGGGGTTAAAACAGCGTGTGATGTTTGCGTCTAAACAAAGTTCTGGGTTTCAATATGACAGCAAACTGGTGCAGGGAGTGTTTCTCCATTCACTTTACCAGGGGATGAATGAAAAATGTTCATACATCCGACGAGACCTTAAGCCTCACATTGCAGACATAAATGTCACTGATGACTTTATCTTGGAAGTCATAACAAGATCTTTGAGTGAGGACACAGAGAGACAGATGAGGTTAGGCCATACACACAAACAAAAGATGGTCAGTGTCAGTGCAGTACACCAAGAGAAGGACAAACAGAATGCAGATCAGATGCAGACAGAAGTTCAAGCCAATCGCACTGCAATACAAGAGCTGACATTACAAGTGTCATCTTTGACTAAGAGTATCGAGAAAGTTCTCTCACCTGCAGTGAACACAGCAGCCGCAAACACACATTCCATGTCACCACACCCAAAACAGTCAGCCAAGCCAGAAGCAAGGGGAAAGTGTCACCAATGTGTCTCCCAAGGAGCTGAAACCTGCACGCACTGTTTCCGGTGTGGAAAAGAGGGACACAGAGCCATTGGTTGCATCCAGAAGTCGGGAAACCGGATGAGGTCACTGGGGAGGGACCACCAGTGACCAGACTTCATGTGGAGTCCCTCATCTCTGAAAAGCTGCACTCCAAAGAGAAAACTCCATCTTCCACCAAGTCCTTCAAACAACACAATGTGCCGAAAGGAAAGCGTGTTGCACAGCTGATTGGTGGTCGGTGCATGATAACTTGCTGCCTTAATGGGGTAAAACTTCCAATGCTGTTAGACAGTGGGGCACAGGTTAGCATAGTGGAGAAATCTTGGGTGCAGAAAGCTTTGCCAGATGTGAGCATTCAACCACTGGAGAGCTTGCTGCCAAACCATCCACTCAAAATCACAGCAGCCAATGGAACAGAAGTACCATTTGATGGGTGGATTGAGGTTCTGCTTGAGATCACAAGTGACCAGCATGGTTCCGTTGCCCTCTGTGTTCCAATGCTGGTAAGCAAAGAGAGAGTGAGCAGCCCATTGCTAGGCTTTAATGTGATTCAAGAGATCATTAAAGAAAGCAGTCACCAAACAGATGCTCTCAGCTTAGTGGAATTACTGGCAGAAGTCTTAAAAATCCAGAAAAACAATGTCGAAACTCTTGTTTCTGTCATTCAAACAGCGCCATCTCAGGAAGAGCCAGAAAGACCAGGAGTAAGAGTAAGGAAGAAAGGGCTTACTGTTCCCAGCAACAACATTTGCCAGGTGAAATGTCACATCAGAGCACTTCCTGGAGGAGGAATAATGCTGTTCGAGCCAGACATCGACTGTAGATTACCAGAGGGATTAGAGTTGTTCCCTGCGCTTGTTGATGTGCCTGTTGGAGCTTCCAAAATCGTGAGAATACCAATACAAAATTCAACAAGGCGAGACATCTACTTACCTCCAAAGACAGTCCTGGGTTCCCTTGAAGAGATCACAGACAGCAAACCTGTAACTATTCAGTCACCTCCTCAGAAACCTCCAAATTCCAGCGATGATTCTCTCCTGTGCACTGCCAATGTGAACCCAAAGGATGATGGATACAAGAATGCAAAGGAAATTCAAAAAACAGAGAAATGGCACCCAAACGTCTCCCTCGATCATCTATCCGAACATGAACAGAATGAGGTGAGACAACTGCTCTATGAAGAATCAGATGTGTTTGCTCGTGAGGAAGGCGACATCGGATGCATTCCTGACTTGCAGCTAAAGATCAACACAACAGACAACTCACCTGTTCAGAAAAATTACAACTCCATTCCACGACCACTGTATAAAGAAGTAAAAGAATACATTCAAAATCTCTTAGACAGAGGATGGATATGTAAATCAGTATCTTCTCATTCTTCGCCAGTGGTGTGCGTGCGAAAAAAAGACAACAGCCTGCGACTGTGTGTTGACTTTCGTGAGCTCAACCGCAAAACCATACCTGATCGCCATCCACTGCCACGGATCCAGGATCTATTGGACAGTTTGGGAGGTAATTCATGGTTCTCCATTTTAGATCAAGGTAGTGCATATCATCAAGGTTTCGTGAGCACAGAGTCAAGACACTTAACAGCATTTAGCACACCCTGGGGGCTCTATGAATGGGTAAGAATACCCTTTGGACTGACTAACGCACCAGCTGCATTCCAGAGGTGCATGGAGGGAGTATTAGAAGGCATCAGGGATGAGTGCTGTGTGCCATATTTGGATGATGTCCTTTGTTATTCCAAAACTTTTGATGACCACATGAACCATCTCCGTCAAGTATTCTGTCAGATGCGACAACATGGCATCAAGCTTCGTCCTGCCAAATGCGAACTTTTCAAAAGACAAATCCGTTATCTTGGGCGGACAGTTTCAGAAGAAGGCATCCAAATTGACCCAAAAGATTTGGAAGCAGTGATGGCTCTGAAAGAAAGAAAACCCAGCACAGTTGGGGAGGTCCGGACATTACTTGGATTTCTAAGCTATTATCGGGCCTTTATCCAAGATTTCTCACGCTTAGCAAGACCGTTGTTTGAGCTGTTGCAGAAACCAGAAGAGACCAGTAACCCCACCAGGCCTCAGACCCAAAAAGGGAAAAGAAAAGAAAACAAAGCACAGCTTCCCTCCCGTACACCTGTTACGTGGACTGCTGAGCATCAAAGCGTGTTATCCAGGTTAGTCGAGATGTTAACAAATCCTCCTATCCTGGCTTACCCAGATTTTGATCTTCCCTTTCTGCTTCACACCGATGCTTCAAACGAAGGTCTCGGTGCTGTATTATATCAGAAGCAAAACAACAAACTGCGTGTCATTGGGTACGGGTCCAGGACATTAACACCAGCCGAGAAAAACTATCATCTACACTCAGGCAAACTTGAATTCCTGGCACTAAAATGGGCCATCTGTGACAAGTTCCGAGATTATCTGTATTATGCGCCAACCTTCACCGTTTATACAGATAACAACCCCCTAACTTACATCCTGAGTTCAGCACGGTTAAACGCCGTTGGTCACAGGTGGGTTGGGGAGTTAGCGGATTTTCATTTCGACATCAAGTATCGACCTGGGAAGAGAAATGCTGATGCTGATATGTTGTCCCGTTACCCAGTAAAACTCCCACAGCAGATAGGAGATTTCACAGAGGCAGTGTCATCAGAGTTTGTTTCTGCAGTGTGGCAAGGCAACAGAGTAGCGCACAACAATGATGTCCCTTGGGTGGCTGTATTGCAGCTTACCAGTGAAGATGCAGATGTCATACCAGCAGAGACCATTTCCAGCATCACTCCAAACATCAGAACTGCTCAACAAAATGATCCAGCCATTAAAGAGATTGTGTCTTTGAAACTGAGAGGAGTGATCCCAACAGAAAAAGAAAAAAAGACAATGAGTAAATGGTCGAGAAGGCTCATGTATGAGTGGAACAAGTTAGTGGTGGAAAATGGAGTACTCTACCGTGAAACAGATCAAAACAAACAACTCGTTCTCCCTGAACAACTGAAAACAGTGGTGTTAAAGAGCTTACATAATGACATGGGGCATGTAGGTTCTGAAAAAGTTATCCATCTTTGCCGAGAACGATTTTATTGGCCATATATGCAGCAAGATATTGAAGAGTACATCACAAAAAAATGCTCTTGTATCAAACAGAAACACCCCAGCATTCCACAAAAAGCACCAATGGGATCTATCAAAACTAGTGCACCTTTTGAGTTGGTCTGCGTCGATTATTTACATCTGGAGCCAAGCAAAGGAGGGTATGAATATATCCTGGTGCTCATCGACCATTTTACACGCTTTGCACAGGCCTATCCAACAAAAAATAAATCAGGAAAGACAGCAGCCGAAAAGATCTTTCAGGACTTTATTCCCCGCTTTGGGTATCCAGAAAAGCTGCATCACGACCAAGGGCGGGAGTTTGAGAATAGTATGTTCCAGAGACTGCAACAACTTTCAGGAATTGCTCATTCTCGCACGACTCCTTATCATCCCCAGTGCAACCCAGTGGAACGCCTAAATCGCACGCTTCTCCAAATGCTACGGACATTACAAGAGGAAAAAAGAGTGAATGGAAAGATCATCTGCCTCAGATTGTGCATGCGTACAACTGCACAAGGCACGATTCTACAGGATACTCTCCCTTCTTCCTTTTGTATGGCAGGGCTCCACGGCTGCCAGTTGACTTGCTCTTTGGCTGTAGGAGAGAGAGTGAAGCAAAGAACCACCAGTCATTTGTCCAAAAGTGGTCAGACAGGATGCGAGTCGCTTACCAAATAGCTGCTGACAACAGCCAAAAGTCCTCAGCTAAAGGCAAGAAACAATATGACAGACATGTCAGAGGTGTCACACTCCAGCCAGGTGACAGGGTGCTGGTCAAAAACCTCTCAGAGAGGGGAGGCCCAGGAAAGTTGCGTGCATACTGGGAAAAAGTAGTGCATCGCGTGGTGGAGAGAATGGGAGATGGACCTGTTTATAAAGTGCAACCAGAGAGAGGTACCAAAACCATGCGAGTATTGCACCGAAATCTCTTGCTGCCAGTAAATGATCTACCTCTGGAGGAGGAACTACCTGCTACAGAAAAGACAAAACAGAAGAGACCTCAACATCACAACAACAGGATGGATCAAACGGGGACAGACAGCTCTGATGAGGAGGAGCAGGAGTATACTTACCCTTATGACCTCCGGAGCAGAATTCCATGTTACAGACTTGCGAATCCTCAAAAACCACAAACTTCCATTTCAGAGCGAGCTCCTCAGCAACTTGAGGCAGTTGACACAAATCAGAATTCTCAAAATCAGCCAAAGCTGCGCGCAACAGCCAGAGAATTCTGTCCTCAGGACAGACAAGAAGCTGAGGTGGAACCAAACAATGAGGCCACTGAGAGTGGACCAGGGCTGGTTGACACAGAAGTGGATCAAAGAGATGAAATGGATGGTGGAAACATCAGAGAAGGTGATCATATGAGAAGGTCACAGAGGAGAGCGATACCAACAACAAAGTTCACATACGATGTCCTTGGACAACCCTCATATCACCATTGGAATGCAAGTGTGAACCCCTTCTTACTTAGTCAACCTCTGTCAGGAACACACAGTTTCCCACCGTCTACTTATTTGATCCATCCCCAGCCATATTACCCCAACTGCTACACTTTCATTCACTAAATACCACACAAAGAACAGTAGCAAATGTCAGGAGACATTTTTTTTTAGTGGGGGAGAGTGTAGAGGGTCAAGACGATAAAAGATAAAAAAAACAGACACCCCTATTTTATTTTTATTTCATTTTGTTTCAAGATCAGTTATTTTTCATTCACAGTAATCTCAGTAAACACTGCAATCTGACATCCAGCCGCTAGGAGGCGCTTGGCGCTAGTGGTATGGAGTAGAGCAGGCCGCAGAGGAAGAATAAACCTTCCTATATGGAGTTACATCAGCTCAACGTGCGTGTTCTGTCTTCTTCTCCGCCACAGGTTGGTATAAAGTTCATTGACATTAATATAAACGCAGATATCGATGGCTGAAAATGTTATCTAGTGAGGAGATCACATACGGTCGAAGTCGAGGTGATCTATAAAGAGATTTGTGAGGGAAAGCAGCAGAGAAGTGTCTGCTAATCTATGCTAATGCTAGCGGAGCTGGAAAACATGGCGGTTGCATGTGTAATCTGAAGAGAAACGGCTGAGATTGTCAAATGTTATTTACTTCACATCTTTGGGAAACTGTTCTTACACTATGATATTGCTAATGTAAACTGTGTGGTGGATACCAGGTTAGAAATATCATATTGGAGATGAGAGTAAAGATGAGAGAGATTTTATGTTAAAAGCACTATTAGGGGGAAATGCATTGTCTGGTCAGCTTGTATCAAATGTGTTGTATGTGATAATCAAAATGTATATATGAAATAAATAGTCAAAGTTCATTGTAGTTGATTAAGTGAAATGATTTGTGTATATAAGAGAAACAAGTTCATGATCTTTGTTATATTGATAAAATGATTCTTCTTCAGATATGTTCAGTTATTGGAATGTGACAATTCAGATTGTTAAGAAAAAGATGTGATGATTAGTATAAAAGAAATGGGATTTAAGATGATGTCTTAATTGATTCGACACCTGATTTCTGTGAGAATAAACCTTCCTATATGGAGTTACATCAGCTCAACGTGCGTGTTCTGTCTTCTTCTCCGCCACAGCACGTTGGGACAACCATATCTATACTGCTGCCTTCTGAACACATTATCAGACGGGCAACAAACGCACTTACAGATGTAAGATCCCGGTACAAAGAGCCGCTGTCACGCCCACAGCCCAAATGGCTGTTTTCCGTTGTCAGTCACTTACTCCCAAAACATACACTTACCCGCGCTGACAAAGACTTCCATCTTTTATTATCTCGCTGCACAACAAAGCCCAAATTCATGTGTGCTCTCTCTCTCTCTCTATCTCGCTCATAATCTTCCTCGTAGCACTCAGGCTGCGCTCTGGGGAGTCATCTCAAAACAGTGAGCGCAGCAGTGCGCGGGCACGACACGTGCACGCACGCCAACACACACACACACGAACGACGCACGCGCCCCCTGATGTGTCGTCCCTGATGCACTTGATAGCTGGTGATGGTAGCCATTGTGAGGAGCAATGTTCCCCCGTCTCTGTGTTGTGCTGTTATTGCATTAGCAGCTTCTGATTTTTATCCCCGTCTCTCTTCCTTCAGCCCTCCACCTCTGCGCCTTACACACACTCCATGTCCCCCCCCCACCCCACTTCCCTCCCTCCCTCCCTCCCTCCCTCCTTGCCGTCCTGTCTGCTGTGATTTAGTGCTCGCGGTGTTTACTCTCCGATGCAGTTTTCAGAAACCAGGGGGAAATTATAACTCCAGCCCAGGTTGAAATCTCCCTCCAAATTATGGCCATTGATTTGTGTCTTTATTATGTCTTCAATGGAACCTTGTTCACCATCATCGCCGGGTCCTGCGGGCGAGGAGCAGCTCAACACTGCCATCCAGTGACGGCCCGATCCGCCGGGGCTGCAGCAGGAGGACGGGGAGTGTGTGTGTGTGTGTGTGTGTGTGTGTGTGAGTGTATGTGTGTGTGTGTGCAGATGCCTGTTTATTTGTGACACATGCAGTGATGGCTGCGAGGTTTTTCCTCCGTCGGCGTCTGCCTGGTGAGGGAGAGCGTATTGAAGACCGTCCACCGCCGTGCGCAGATGATGTCAACTCCCAAACCCTAGAGTCGGTGTGTTTTTTTGCACGGAACCTCAAGGTGACTGAGCCTTGCTCGCTCTCCCTCCCTCTCCCCTCGGCGGTCTGCGTTACCCCGGGTATAGCCGCGGCCGGTTCGATGCAGGAATGCCCCGGCCATCTGCTGCACATTAGAATTAGACCTCCAGCCCAATTCAATTAGCGGCCCGAGCCAGTGCCACTGATTGGGCGAGGTGGGGGGGTGGGGGGGGGGGGGCTACAAGTCAGCCACAAACATGACGGAGGGCAAACAACAAACAGAGGGATTGTGAATACCACACAAGTCAGACACAAAAAGTAACTTTAGAGTAAAGAAACTGCTGCACAGGTTTGATCACAAATTTATCACCATAGAACTAAACCTATAAGCTATATTGATGACCAAAAAAAAAAAAAAAACCAGTCCCAAATTGTCAGGCAGTTGGAAGCAGAATGTTTTTCGCTCTTACAAATGGTGCCAGCACAGATTCAATTACAACGAGCGGTGAAAGAAGAAACAAGCGCCTCCCCAAAACACAGTTTCTGCCAACATTCGAGCAAAAAAACAAGAGAAAATAGACAAAGCTGATTGAATAAAAGAGAACCGGGCCCCACAGATAAGCATCTTACTTGCCTCGGTAATATCTGGGCTAAGACGGATGGAAACAAACCTGTCATCGGGCGGGGCAGCATCTCGGGGGTGAAAAACGCTTTACAAACTCAGCAGAGAGCCCGAAACCGCCGAATGGAGGAAACATGCGTCGGGGTCACGTTCCTGTTTCCAGACTGTCAGAAACAGATGAACTGCCTCTCTCGGTAGAATCGGTGTGTCATTGGTCAGTGGCACTTTAATCAAGAGCATCAAAATAGGAGCTGCAAAACAGCTTTCATGTTTGTTCGACCTTAACCAGTAACAAGAAATGATTGCAAGGGCATCCTACCTATGATTTAGCCTGATTGGGAGTGTACTCGTGTTTTTTTATTTTTTTATTTTTTTAGTGGGTGTATAACTCATATCATGAGGATCTCTGATTACATATTCAGATTGCGGGTCTTGTTTTTTTTTTCAGGAGAGATAAATCTCACAGGAAAGCAGGTATTACTTCTTCTCATGAGGTTTATGTGTGTGCATTTTCTTTACAAAAGAAACAGCACCCACTAGTGGCCCTCCATGCTGTAATTGTCAAAAATGTTTTCACTTACCATTTCTGTTCTGTCTGCATTCAAGCACAGAGGTGTTAGAAGTTTTTCGCAGCGCTACAAGAATTTAATGATTTCATTGTTTCCTTGCAAACTTCAGTTTGTTCTCGACACAAGTTTTTTTGTTCTATCGGTGAAGAATTTGAGACAACACCTGGGATGTGATGCAGTGATAGTGAGCGCTGAGAACTTCCCAGGAGTTCTGCATTTGAGTGCCCTGTGAAGATTAAAATGTCCCGCTGAGAACTGGCTTTGTTAATCAACAAAATTAATTCCTCTGTTCTTGAAAACCGTGCGTCAACCTTATCTACCCTGCTCTTTTCGAGTTGAGGAAATAGCTTTTCTGGCGATGGTCAGGTCAGACGGTGCTAATGGTTGCTTGAGCGTCTATAGGTGGTGGTTAAGATTTTATGAACTTTTAGTTTTTATGAAACTTTTTTGTTTTCGTGATTAAGATCCTCCTCGGTTCCGTCCAAACTGGGGCAGGAGAGCAAGGTCAGCCCAAGACCTGCTGGGTGGACGACGTCTCTCGGTTGGCCTTGGAGCTGCTCAGACTCCCACTGGAGGAGCTGCAGTGATGAGGAACGTCTGGTTGCTTTTGCTCTAAATATTGTGTCTGTAACCTCAAGTTAACTGAACAAGAACTAAGAAACATGGATCACTGATTGACAGATCGGTTTCTTTCTTTTTCCAGTTTCGTGGGACACAGTGAGAGGGATGGTTGGTTGATTTGCTATTTCCACATTTTCTGTTCAGTCTTTCTTAGCTAAACATCTTAAATTCATCAAGTTAATATAGAGGAAATCAATGCATGCATTGCACTTGTGTAATGATGGAAGCACAACTTTCTTTGTGTGCATCTGTGTTTGGCTGCAGATGAAAATAGACACTCGTACATGTTGATTACAGCGTAAATCACACAGGTATACACAAACCTGCCTTCCTAATCTGCCTGATCTGTACACAACATGCATACAACCCCACACCGGAGGGGGGGCAGGAGACCTGCAGCCCGTGGAACATACGGTCTCGTATGTTCTCGATGCTGTCAAATATTCTCAGAGTCCTTAGAAACATAATGCACAAAAACATTGACTCATATAAACAGTGTTCCGTGTGGATATGTTCCTAATTATCTGCTGCATGTTTCTCTCTCTTTTTTTTTTTAACTCATGCCAGACTGGCATCTTGGGAAAACGTCGACTTTTAAACAATTGTGGGATTGTGTGTTTTTACCCGAGTGAATGTTCGACACAGCAGCACTTTTTTTCACGTGTTGGAGTGGCAAAAGCATGTTGCCCGGCATGGAAAAATACAAACAACAACAAACAAAAAACAGGTTTTGTTTTCTCCTCGCAGTTGTGTGTGGATTGTGTGTGTGCGCGATGTGATTCTGGCGATGCAGGATTGCAGAGAGAGCATTTTGTAGCCTCTCGTTCTCCCCGTCTCTCACCTGTTCCTTGCACCGCAAAAACCCTGCAGTGCATCAGCGCGTCACGCTGTGCAAACATGCCCTCAGGCAGGTGCCACACACACACAGACACACACACACACACACAAACAGAAATTTATAGAAAAGAAACAAATACGCACAGGGCAGGAAACCTAAAAAATATTATTGCTCTTTAAGATCTTGAAAAAAAAAACACAAGAGGAAGCCGCAGAAATGTGCCAGAATGGGAAGTGTTCACCTCAGCTGCCTCACTCCCAGGCTCATCAGCAGAAGGCATTCAGCAGATAATCCTGCGGTAGACTCACCTGAACCACCGAGCGTTCCTTGGATGGAAAATGCTCTCTCAGACGCAGCCAGCTAAGCAGCGTGGCGGTAATGACTGTTTCTCATTGGACATCTGTGAGCGTAATCTCCGCGTCCCCATTGTTTTGCCTCTCGGCGACGTTCGGCAATGAAGCCGGCGTGATCAGCCGACGGGTTAAAACCTCAGCCTGGCGAGCTTTTAAGTAGCCAGATCGATGAGTGTATTACCCAAACCGTGGTCAATGAAAGTGCGGCTGCGTTTGAGTCGAGCTAACCAGAAAAGCAGAGAGCATTCTGGATCAATAGGGTTGCGGTTTCAATTGTTTCAGCTGTAATTATGACTTCCTCCATGTTACGGCGTGTGTTTTATCGAACACACTCGCATCACATTAATAGATTGCGTGCTCATCGCGCGCCGTACATGGCATCACATTGCTGTTGCATGTCGGCATGTTTTTCTGCATTTTCAGAACATGCTGCATCTCGGTGCACAAGTCAGGCCTTGAGCGTGTGTCTGATTTCATTCTATCAATTGTATGTCGAAAAATAGGCAGAAAATAGGCAGTAAATAGGTCAAGGAATTGCTGGTTTACTGGATCGTGCTTGTTGTTGAATAGGAAGCAACATCCGGTCTAAACAGTGTCTCTTTTCGTTGTTCCTGTGATTAATAGACTTTATATATATATATGCTACATTTTTACCGCTTTGGTAGTTTAAAAGCTTCATGCAAGTTCAGTGTCTTCCCAAGGACTTTCAGATGTACAGTAAGGTGAAAAAAAAAAAAAAAAAACACTTTCATACATATCGACCTGAGCTGAGATGAATAATAGAAAAGCATCATGTGTCCTGTTGCAGCTGCTGGAGTTTGAGCACATTCGAGCCACTTTCAGTTGTGCAAACAGCATAAAAATGAGAGCGGTCATCAGATGACTAATCGGGAGATGGAAGAATAAAATGTTCAGGCTCAAATCTTTTTTTTTTTTTCTTTTTCTTTTGCAGACTGTTTAGTCTGCGTTGGTGAGATGTTGAAGCATTTAAATATTTATCAAAATCACACCACAGAAAAAAAGTTTTGGGAGGAAACATGGTGCATTTGGTGGAGCTGTTAACAGCCCTCGTACTTTATTTTGAGATGTCAGAAACCAAAAGGTTGAATTAAAATAGTCCAGGAAAACACGAGTATTTATAAACTGTATATAACTAACTTGAGTGTGTGTTGATGGGGAACAGCACTGCTTTCCTGGACTACTTTCTATTCATTTGTTACCTGACAATATTTTTCGCTTACTACATTTCAAGCCGTAAGTCTTGAGACAAGTGTCGAGACATCTTCCAAATCAATCATGAACATAATTTTTCCCCCAGGTAATAAATTCAATTGATCATCCAAACAGACAAAACACAATGCTGTCTGATTTGTGTGTGTTTGTGTTTGTGTCGCTGCCTTCCAGTAAAATCCAATATACCTGGTTCATATTATGAAAAGGTAGTTTCACAAACAAGTTATGTTTTTATTAATAGACCCCTGGATGGCTTGTTTGAGGATCCGTGTGCCGGTGTTGCCTGCTGGGTTCATGCATTTTCACTGAAGGGCAACCTTTGTTGCTTCGCCATCACCATAGAAACCCCAACAAAAGCAGGAGAAAAGAATAAACCTGGCTGAAATATTGTATGCAGTCCCTGCTCTCATTTGCCTCTTTACCCACGCATATTGTATGCATTTTTTTTTTCTTCCTTATTTACAACTAAAATCCTCGGGGTGCGTTTGTTTTCTAATTGCATTACATACACAAGAATCCAAGATAACCGTCTTGGATTATTGAAGAGATCAAAGTCTGGGCAATTTCCATGTATGCAATCATTTATTCCTCATGAATGTGGAGGTACAGGAAGACATCAGATCTATAGGAAGGAGCAGGAAAGAGACATTCCTTCCTCCTCCCTTCATTTCAGCCTCCTCCCTTCATGCCAAGCACACAGTGGAGGTCAAGTACCACATTTCTCAACCTCCATCTCGTTCAAGGGCCTCCTCTCTCTTTTCTCTTTCCTTGCCCCCCCCCCCCCCCCCCCCCCCCCCCCCCCCCCCCCCCGCCCCCCATCCTCTCTTTGCCTTGCCTCCGCTGCCTCTTTATGCCTCCTTTCTTCTCTATCAGATGCAGACAGTAGGTACTCGACGCCATGGCAAAGCCTGCCTGGCCGCAGACGCTCTCCAGCCAGTGGCTGCTATCTTTTTCTTTTTTTTAAGAGCAACACACACACACACACACACACACACACACACACACACACACACACACACACACACACATACATATTGTACTTGTAACCTTTTCTCCCTCACAAAAATCACACAAAGGGCAAAAGTGGGCTATCACTCAGTCCCGGACAGACACACACACACACACACACACACACACACACACACACACACACACACACACACACACACACACACACACACACACTTACTCGCTCAGCCCTACCTCCGTGTCCTTTTTGCCCTGTCTGAAATGTATTGTTTAGGTAAATGAGTCTGTGCGCCCAGCGGGGGAATCAGCATGAATAAGAACCTGAATGCATTATCCCATTACTCTCCTCTCGCCGTCTCCGTCCGTCTCTTCTCTCGCCGGCTCCGTCTCTGTGTGGCCTCTGCCTTGCTCAGCACCCACAGTCCTTGAGAGCTCAAATTGACATTGGAGACCTGGTTATTAATACGTGGGTAGTGGATGCGTGCGGCTTTCGCAGGTATGTGTGTGTCTGTGCATGCGGCGTCAGAGTGATAGAGTGCTCTTGTCATTGGCGTGCACTCGATGTTGTGTGATTTGTTTTATTTTTTTTTTCTTTGAGAAAGGTGTGTGTGTGTGTGTGTGTGTGTGTGTGTGTGTGTGTGTGTGTGTGTGTGTGTGCATGTGCCCCCATGCAGACAGCCCGATTCAGGCAGGCTCTCTAATTAGAGAGACGGAGTGGAGCACATTGACTCAGAACAGGAGGAGACGGATAAAAGAAAGGTTGCTTCTCTATACACCTGCTGAAAGCATTACACCAAGTGTGTATGTGTGTGTGTGTGTGTATGTATGTGTGTGTGCTGCTGCTGCTGCTTGTTTGTGCTCGCTTGTGTAAGCCCTTGTCTGCTTCTCTGCATGTTATGTCTGCACACCTGTGTAAAGCTCACCTGCTCACATCTCTTTGTTCCTTTTTCTTACCCGTCCGTGTACACGAGTGTGTGCATGCTTGAGTGTCTGTGTGCGTGTGTGTGTGTGTGTGTGTGCATGCACGCTCGTACACACGTGCATTCGTCAGGTGTCACCCAGCGAGTCTGATCCCCTCAGCAAGCCGCCGCCACTGTTGGCATGGCGACGGCTGCAGTGCTGTGAGACGGCGCTGCCATGGTTTCCAGGCACGCCGGGCGGGGGGGGCAGAGGGAAGAGGACGGAGGCTGCATCACTGTGTCCACTTCCTGTCTGCTTTATGCAGACTGAAATGGGCATTTTTGTGCTCATCATGTGATTGCGTTGATGCTACAGTTACCTATATAGCTGTAATCATAACGGTTTGAATCATTGAAAGACTAGAAAATGATTCACGACGATGGTAATGACTTACAAACCTGTGTGTGTTTTTTCTCCTCCACTTCCTGTATTCCACTTGTTGCACGGTGCTGGGAGAGCTGCATGCATGCAGATGTTGTCGGCATCTGTCTGGATTGCAGGGCAGGGTGCACATGCGTTTGTTTGCCCGTGGGCTTGACGTGTTCTCCTACACGCGGAGCAGGAGGCCGCGCTGTGCTGCCTACAGCCCGCCAGTCGTACTTTGAGGCCATTGGTAGCCTATGTATAATAGATACTCTTCTAAAGCAGCTGTGCAGGGAGCGGTCCGCGGTGGAACATTGACAGAACATGTGTGTCTGTGTTCAAATATGCAGGCGCACACACTGGTATTCCATCTGAAATGTTCTTTGAGCGAACACATCCAGTCCTGCAGGGTATCTATCAAATCAATGTTTCTTCTCCCAACAGAAAGCAAGACAGCATTCCTTTTTTTTTTTAATATTTCAACTCACTAACAGGTTTACTTGTGTTGAGCAAATCCAAAACAAAGAAATCCAGCAAACAGCCAGGCTGTTGTAATATTATAGCTTCCCTTTACTGTTGTTTTTGTGTTTGCAGTAGAACATTGCGGTGTCTCTTTTGTCTCTTCTCTTTTTAAAATTAACATCCCTCTGTGAAGACAATAACAGGCTTCAGCACACTGTCTGCCTCAGTGCTGACGAGTTCATTACCAACAATGCCGCCGTCTCTCTGACCTTCATCGAGTATGTGGGTAGCATCACCTCATCTGAGCTGCCACAGTTATTCAGTCATCCAGTCGGAGGACCACGAGTGGACGAGCACTGATGGGAAAGGCATGAGTCACCAATCAGACAATGGCGAGAAAGACACAAAAACACATATTTGGTTTTGGTGATGTTAAACCACAAGTGTCCAAAAGCAACAAACCCCAACAAAGGAGTTCTCGGTGTGGGATAAAGTCACTGAAAATGTGGGTAAGAAAGGTCACGCACATTGGTGAAAGCATGATGCTTTACCACCTGACAAGTACCGAGTTCAAACCAAAGCACCAACCCTGCGTTTTCAGCATGGAACACAGCGAGGCACCAGGCATCGAAGTCTTTGTAGATTTTCGTCTATTTGGTGAAACTGGAAGAGGGACTGGAGACACTGAATGTAACTCTAACAACCTTTACAGTCTGAGGCCGCATTCACACAACTTTCCTTTGCATTTCGGATGTCCGTTTACACGGCAACCGCTTCCAAGATAAGGACATTTTTGAAAACGTTCCGTCTCCATTTAAGTGGCAAAAAACGCAAGTTTTAGAAAATGTTTCTAGAAGAAACACTGAAGAAAACGCTGCTGCTGTGTTCATAGCATATTGTTCTCTTGACGGGAACAAACAGTGCCCACTAGTGGCCCAACATTAAAACTGCGTGAATATGGTCTAAAGTCTTTGTTTTACTTTGCAATTTCACATTAACAGATACTTTATTGTTCATGCTCTTCTTTAAAGGCACATTTTTGAATCAAAGCCTCGACAGAGACTTTCACCGCGAGTTGCAGCAGATGATCCAGTTGGAGTCTTGTTCTGCCGGTCTTCGCTGACGGAGCTGGAGATGTTGTGTTGGGAGTTCTTCCAGAATGTGGTCGACCTCTGCTTTGTGACTCCTCGTCTGGTTCCCCCCGACTCGAACACTCCCCGCCGCCGCTTCCCCGCTCAGCATCGCGCCAAGTGACAGCGAGACGCCACGGAGACTTTGAACCGAGGGTTTCCCTTCGGTTTGGAAACAGCAAGAAGACACAACAGAGAGGACGGAAAGAAACCCACAATTTACAAACCGTTCCATTGCAACTCTGACTTTATGTCACACCATCAGCGGCTAAGTTGTACCTTCTAGCAGGATATATCCTGATGGAAATGTTTCATTAGGCACTTTTATCACCATCATGGGTTTATTTCCAGTCTTTTCTGAGAGCTTGGTCCTGCATTACTAGGAGAGCCCCTCAGGTACTCTGATATGTCGAGCTCTGCAATATTTATGTATTTTCTAAATGATGTGCAGACATTCATCAGCATTCAATCAGGAGAGCCTGACTTTGCATCTAAATGTTACTATTAAACTGGACTGAATGTGAATATTCCACATTAATGACTGATTAGATTTGGTCCAAAAGTGATTTTCTTCACTGCTGCCAGATTTAAGCTTTCTAATAATAAAAAGGGAAACTTACTGGCCGAAAGTTTACCTCTGGAAAAAAGCACAAAGCCTCGAGGGACGTATCGCCAGAAATCCTGACTTATTACTGTTCATTTCGGTTCATTAGTGTGAGGATTGTTTGGTGTGATTCAAGTAATCCATGACAAAATGTCACTGCACCCAACATTGTGCAAAATATTTACACTTATTACCAACAAGCAGCCTGAGTTAATCCCCTCCACATGCTGTTCGGGCCTCTGTAATCTGCCCAGCAGTGTCCCAGACCATGTTCTCTCCCGTTCTAATACACGAGCAGGACGATTGTGTTCTCGAGTGCTTTCCGAAATGTCACATGTGCTTGTTTTATAAAACGGCGGGCCGCGGGTTTCCTGGACTTATCTCAGCGAGCGACATCTGTTTTGAATGCTCCTGCGTCCGTTTTCCTTTCGTGATTTGGTTTCCTTTTTCTTTCTACCTTTATTTCCGCCGAGCGGGCACAATCTCAGTCTGTCATTCTTCATCTCCCTTTCTTCTTCATTCTTCCAGAACATTTTTCCAAGGAAAAGGATATCAGGGCCCAGCTGCTCATGAGATAAGATTTTGATAACGGTTTACCTTTAAGCCTACGTGGGTTTTCCCCCACGGAAGCTGCATTTAAAAACTCAAAATAGAGACCAGCATTTTCCTCTTTACAGAAATAATAAATAGAAATCATGATGGACACATTTTGTTTAGCTTCAGACAGATTTATTTGGATTGGAAACAAACTTAATCATGCAGCACCAATGACATTTATTACTCCATTTTCAGAAAAAAAAGCTTTTTTTTTTTTTTCTTCTTACAGGGTTTCAGAATCTTATATGCAGAGATTTATCTGATTTTCCAGCTGAAGGCTACATTTATTGAGTGTGTCAGAGGAGCAGGACTGCTGATCTCACTCTATTTCAGCGTTTTACATCATGATGAATCAGACGCCCCGAATGAGCCGGCCTGTGATAGCTGCTCAGCGGGAGGACTCGGAAGACACATCGCTTACAGAATATTCACCTCGTGGATGCTGTTTGCTCAGATTTAATCTGATGTCTCAGAACAAAAGACTTTTTGACGCACAGCCGCAGACAAAAAAGAAAAAAAAAAAAGGAATAATTCAAGGAAAATGTGACCCTTCTTCAGCTCATTTCTTCACAACTCTGATCAACAGTGGTTTTCTGATATTCACTGTGTGACGTCTTAGTTGTTGATCGGCCTCTGTTGTGGTGCTGGGAGCCCCTTTGAAGACCGATTTCAAATTTCAATTATGCAACAAATGACTGATCACCCAAAGGTCTGAAATGTGAGCTGCTGCAGGCAGAATTACCAAAAAACTTCCTTCTTTCCAGTAATCCTGATGTCTGATCGCATCTGTTTGGAAGACGATTCTGGTCTTGCCCAACCAGGAAGGAAGAATTTTGCCTGGGGTTTTTCTACAGGTCTGCAAAGGACAACACAAAATGCCAATGAACATGTCCACAATGAGTTGATAACATCAATACCAGTAAATTCTTGGCACTGAAAATTGACACAGTACATTTTTAAGCAAGGTCAGACAGCAGGATGAAGAAACAAATGGGTCGCCCGCCGTCCGACAGAGGAACTTCCTTCAGCTCGTCTCTGTGCCGTCGCTCAGTCTGCTCCTGTATTTGTGGCATTTTGACAGCACTAACTGAGACTGACACAACCACACATGCCTACGTTGTGTTCTCTGAAGGTCAGACGAAGTACGTTACATCTTAAATCAGTTCGTGGATTGTCTCATTTTTCATCTCAGTCTTTGTGCAGTGTTTTCCATCGCGTGCTCTCGTCATGGCGAAGATTTTCTGTTTTTAGGTTGTCCCTTTGGTGCATTTTAATGTTAAAGCAGGATTTCAGAAAGATTCCGGGGACAAAATTCTGCATATTTTGGCACACCCACTCACTTTACAGTGCATTATTTCAGCTGTTACCATTGACCAATGTGATTCCTTCCACCCATCCATCCATCTCTACTGCTTTTGTCTAACTTAGGATTGTAAGCAAAGTTGGTGTCCATCCTGGATAGATTCCCAAGTCAATTGCATACCCTCACCTTCTCTCAATGTTAGCTGGGATCGTCTCCGGCCGCGGCAACCCAACTAGGTACTCACTTTCACTAGAGGACTGAATGAAAGTCACCATGTCTTGAAGACTTCATTGAAGACTTGGAGTCACTGTCTTATGTCTGATATGCCAGAACAGTGTAGTGTTTCCAAATGTTAGTGGATGCATACACTCTCAGCAACAGCCAAGACATCAGGTTTATTCTAGATTTGATGGTTTCTTTGAGATGAACCGTGTTAACTTCGATAACAGTGGAGCTTCAAAGCTTTGAGACCTTCCTTCGATCTGTTGTGCTCTCCCAACAGAGTCTCAGATTTGGAACCGTTTTCAGAGACCTCCAAATGAAGTGGTCAGATTTTAGATTTCAAAGGTCAAATTGTTCTCCAGTATTTGTCAATATTTTTAGAATTTGACATTTGTATGTGTGTGTGTTTGCATACAAATCATGATCCGCCTTACCGCATAACCAAGGACATCATAAAGAGATGGAGGAAAAGTCTATGCATCTTCATTAGCCTTTGCTGTAACTGCCTCCCTCGTGCAGCTACTTAAGAATTCACAGGTTTGTGTCTTGGATGTCGGTGTGAGAAAGCCCGGGCCGGCTGTAATGACATCAATGCACAGGAGCATGAAAGTATATTGGAAAAAGGGACGCACCGGGGGAGAAAAGTAAGGGAGATTATGATGAAATAACAAATGTTAATGGATGGCAAGAAGAAAAAGCAGGAATTGGAAAAAGGGAAACCTAAAAGCGATACTTCTGAAAGTGGTTGTTAATGGTCATTTGGAGGTTCGTTCGATGGAATGAAGGCTGCGAGCAACGCGATGGAAATGAATCTTAAAATATCTGTGTGACTTGCCTCATCTGGTGTTTCATTAAATTTAAAAGCCCAAATCAATGGCGTGATGGAGGGAGAGGCTGCAGATGAATAGCTTTTATGCATTCAACAGTTAGTGGCAGTGAAAGAAACACCCAGGAAGAATGAAGGAGCACTAACACCCTCTCCCCGCTTCCCATTTGTTTCTCATGTTATCGGCCCCGCTCGCTTTTCCACCAGCACTCATTACAGCGCTGGCCGGTCTGGCAGCAGCCGCAAATGAGTTTTGGAGCTGGAAGGAGGCCAAATAAATATCTGCTCAAGTTGACCATTTCCTGTTGGACCTGTTACTCCTACAGGATGAGCTGAAGGGAAGTCAGGTGTGTGTATCTGGTGTGTTCCCGTCTGTTAGTATATTTGTGGAAGTGAGTTCAATTTTCCTTCAGCCGTTCACTCATGAACTATTTGTAAGTTGTTTTTTTGTTTGGGTGTACCTTGGATAAAACATATTTGGCAGAAGTCAAACACTCCAGGTTCTTCTCATTGTGCTGCGAATCCGAATCACTGTGATTCCGAGCCTTAATGACTCAAGGCCAAACAGCACCCACTAGTGGCCATGCATGCTAATGACATCGTTTTCAGAGTTCCTGCCATTTTCATGTAAAAGAACATCTCCTTCAAAACGTTGTTTTGAAGTGAACCAGCAAAAATGATGCGTTTTCATTTGAAATGTCAAGTAAAGAGGGAGTGAAGACACTCAAATCATCAATGTTTTGTTTTACTCAAAATAAAGTGTAAATATATCAAACAGTATGAAAGAATACTCGATCAGTTCCCACTAACCTATTTAGAATTAGATATGCCGTATTTGAAGAAAAAAAGTTCACACTTTTGCATATTTTGTTTAAAAAAAATGCCATTGTCACAATAAAGGTAATGTCACTTGTTGTGCTGAATGAGAAGTCATTCATTTAAGTTGACTAGCTTTTCATTTTTATCTTGTTGGACAGAGAGCATGAAGTATGAAACCATTATACAAGAGTAAATCTACACTTACTCTAATAAGTTCTGAGTCTTTTGTTACATTTTTTGAAAAAAAAAATTCCAATAAAGAGAATAAAATTATTAAGTTTAAGTGGATCACATTATGAATTGAAGAAACTGCTTTCAAGCACTTAAAAAATGTAACAATTGGCTAAATAGGTTGACATTGAGATAGGAACTTCATAATCTTTTTTTAACTAAAGAAAATATGTGCTTTTAATGTGCTTTGCTCGTCATCACTGATGTTTGGTGAGCCACTTTCTGAGCGATCTCCTGGTGCTGAGCCTCGTTTTGGTCTTACATCAGAACCAGACCCCTGCACATCTGAATATGACTCCACTTACAGAAGAAACGCTGCACAGCTTGCCGTCACTCCTTTTTATTTTTTTTTTTCCCGCTGACAGGTGTCACCGGCTGACATCCAGTCAGTCAACAACTAACACGTCCTCAAGCACATCAGTCAGCCTGTCACATATCCCTCAATTAATTATCCCTGCGTGTTTGTGTCAGTACAGTTTATCTGATCTTCCAGTTTGTCAGGCAGATATATGGCTTCAGATAATGTTCCCAGTTTTGTTTTTTCTCAGTTTCACTGTATGAGACACTCTTGCTGCAGCTCTATTCCCAATCTGCAGATTTGCACTGTGATTAGCCGTGATAAGTATTGTGTATAATTAGGAAAGCACACAGAAACTGGCGTCAGTATTATCGGCGTAATCACCATCTAACACCTCTGCTGTGTATGTATTCACCGTCCAAAGGATTAGCGCTGTTATTAGGTAGATCAGTTGTTGCACCGGGTACAGCAGTAATTGCAATGTGTACAGTGTGTGTTTATACTGGAGGGCACAGCAGAACGCATTTACTTTAGCCTGGCACAGGTAGCGAGAGGAACGAGAGCGATGGTGTCGGCGGGAGAAAATGTGATCTAACATGAGGGTGTTTGGTTTGATAGATGAAGCAGAGTTGATTCAGATGAATAATAGTGACGTGATTGCTCTCATGCTTAAATTGTTGGACGTGGATGTACTCTCTACCGGGAACTCTTTTACACACATTGGTTGGTTGATCCATTGCATCAGTGAGAGTATCCAGCTAACCCTTGAATCATTAAATACTGATCCAGTCCCCTGTACATGGTCAGTGTGATCCACTACAGCGTTCATCCATTCCTGATCCCGAAGAGGCAACAAGGTATCTAGAATATTCCTGACAGGGGTCTCTCATGACCTGGACGAGGAAAACACAGGTGACGGAGGAAACAGGGTTCCAGTCGTAGAAAAAACACATTTACACATCAATTTTTTAATGTGTCTCAATCTCAGTTTTACTACAACCTGGCAACCCGTCCATTGTGTCCATTCGGCCATAGTCTGCTGGGAGCTGTAACAGTCCCTATGGAACCTGAAGGTGCATAAAGTGGGGCAGAAAATGTATGTTTTCAAATAAAGAATAAATGAAAGTGACACAAACTGTTTTCTCCTATATTGTCTGATTGTGTTAGCAGGGTTCATGTTACCACAATACAGCAAATAGTCTCTCAAAATGTTTTTTTTTTTTTTTTTTTTTTTTGGATTAAGGAGAAACCAGCCAATTTCATTGGTTTGTTTTGACTGTCATTTGAGGGAAAAAATGTAGTCACTGTTCACTTGTGCTCCTTTTTAAGCTGTATGAATGTTATTCCTGTCGAGCCAGTAATTTATTTTTTACATTTCAGTGCATTCTCCAAAGCTCCAGTAAAAGCTAATGCGCTTCAGATGATGGATGTTGGAGAGTGTGCATTTCCAGTTGTTTGTGATCAACAGTAAAAACAACAAAAAGCAGACGCAGGAAGCATGTTCGGACTAAATATGTGAATATCGGTGTGAGAGCAGAGGCTGGTGTGGCGCTGGTCGCCTGGCCAGAGGACCATGGAAACCTCGCTCCTCCCGCATCCGCCTCACTCCTGGGTAACAAGGCCTTGTCTGTATCTGTATCGTGGAAGTATCCGTTTAATGAATTCTGTCTGGATGCTATTTTTACCCCGTACACAGCTCTGAATATGCGCTGATTTCTAAAGTATATCTTGTTGAATTATCACAGCCTTAATGAAACATCCCCGCTTCTTTTATGTGAAGAGCTCAGGCAATCAGCACATGAGATTGAGTTCTTCTCCACTGATAGAGATGCAATATCGTCAAATCAATCTGATGGATTCAATTAGAAAGACCTGCTTGCCTTTTCATGGCAAAGTTACAGACTATGAGACTTTTTTTTCACACATTTACACACTTTTATTTTCCATTCTCGATAGACTTCTCACTGGGTTTTCAGTCGACAAATTTCTGCACTGTCATTCAGTCATTTCCGAGCGATCCCGAACAGGAAGCGGCGCGCTTTATTACCGGAGCCTCAGCTGAGCGCGGATCAGCTGTGGGTGGTGATCCATCTGTTTCCCTCCTGATTTCTAACTCCTTTAAGCGGCGAGCGCCGGCCGGGGATCGGTGTCGGCGTGGGGTTTGGTGCGGGGCCAAGGTGCCAGAGGATTAATGTGGGCGTGTGTGTGTGTGTGTGTGTGTGTGTGTGTGTGTGTGTGTGTGTGCACATGCGATGATTGCCGAGAACACATGATCACGCCAGGGCGGGATTACTGCTGACTCACCGGGGAGCTGTAGCTGCCTCGTGTGTGAGGTTGTGTGTGGAAACACACTCGGTGTGCAGAAAGGAAATGATGATGATGGATGGTGGTGTATGTCTGTGTGTGTGTGTGTGTTTGCTTCTCACCAGCATGTGTTTAACAACATCCTAATTTTGTCTACCACCTGAACATGAACACCTATTTTACTCCCTGGAGACAACACTGCTGCACACACACTTCCTCTCACTAACTTTTTTTTTAAACTTTGGCAAAACAACAGCCTCTCTACTTCCACACACACACACACACACACACACACAAAAAGACAGACAGGAACAAGAATATGTGAGGCTGAATGGGTTTCTTGCCATGCTGGATCCTGTGGGGAACAGTAATTATGTGCCAAGCAGAGAATAAGGAGCGTTAACCAAGCAGCAGTGCAAACAACAGCAGATTAAGTCTGAAGCAACACAGCCACTCGCCGTCCGATGCTCGCTGCTCATTGTGGCGTAGCAGCTGAATTACCAGCTCCTCCACGGCGCAGCCCAGGCTTCCTGTATTAGCCGGAGCATCACTCGGTCCTAATTTTACTCTCAGCCGTGACTGAAACCGAAACTCTGTGACGTGCGTCACTCTTCAAGATTAGATGTGTAGGATCAGTTCATCTTCAGTTGAGATTTAAAAAGAGAAAAAGGGTGAAAAATAAATAAATACACTGAATAATAAACTGTAATGGTATTCTGTCAATGCTGTGACACAGGATGTGTCGGTCTTCTGTCCCGGGTCTGGCCTACTTCGGCACGCTCTGGCCTGGTTTGGGAGCTCTGTGGCTCCTCTCTGAGCTTCAACAGAACGGAGGTGGATCTGCCTCCCACCAGCTCGTCATCTGCACGGTCTACTGTGACAGGCATGCTGTGTGTGCGCGCGTGTGTGTGTGTGTTGTGCGTGGCTGCACACCGCAGTGTGTGGCGAGCGGTGCAGAGCAGGTTTTGATGAAAGCAAACTGACATGGTGGCCCAGGAGTCCTCCACGGTGATTGAGATAGTCCAGGAGAGGTTTGTTTTTCACTCACATGCTCTGCTACCTGCCTCTGCTTTCCTCACACACTCAGCTTCACACAAACACACAAATAATCTGGCCAATAATGCAATGATTTTTGCCATTTTAAATGGATTTATGCCAGGAAATAAAGTCAATGCAATGAAACCGTAAATCCTTTTGCAGTTGTATTGCTACCCTATTTTTTTAGTTTTTACATTTTTATAGTTGTTAAATTGGCAAAATATTTTTTTCACTATCTGCAAGTTCTGAATCTTTATTACCTTACTGGTTGCTCCATGTCAGTGAGTGTAGTTATTGTAATACTGGACAATTACATGAGGATTTTGGACAGTTAAAGTATAATAAAGTCAGTAACATAACTCACTGAATCTGTATTGAGATTTTTGAGCCAATTTTGTAACATAGCAGTGTTCTGTTTAATTTGCGAGTGGTTGTTACATTATTGAAGTTCCATTTAAAAAAAAATTCTTCTAAATTATAGTAACTGCTACCAATAATGTAATAGAACATAAATAAGACTCATCTCTTGGGAATAAAATGTTTTTTTGACGTTTTTATGCAATTTTCTTATGAAGAATAAGTGTAGTGGATGTCATCCATTTAGTTGTATTGACTTGTTTTGGTTGAGAGATGGACAGAATATTTATTCGGAATCTTGTTTATTTTCCCAAATTAATTTCTCTTTCTTAATATTTGCTATTATCACATCACTGATTGCTAAATGGTGGTTGACAACTGTGTGGATAAATCCTGTAATGACCCGTTTGAGCGCATTGAAATCACTGAATCGGTTTGTGTTGCGTTGTATTTTGTTTGAAAAGTGCTGAATATCCTTGGATAGTCCTGGTTGGAAATGTGAGCCTCAGGTTTGCTTCTCATGTCGCTGTTTGCTGCTTCGCTGCGAGTGACAGAGATGTAATGCTTGTATACAGAACGTCACTCAACAACACAAGTCCTCGGCCAAACCTGTAAAAGAAGCTGGTTACTGATTATTTATGGAACATAAGACTCCTGGTGAATACTTGCAGTCAGACTGCCGGGAATAGAGCGGGACATCCTGCGCGAACCGCTCCACGTGCACGTCACGCTGCCTCCGAAGGTGCCTGTATGGTTGAATGGCTGCATGATTCAAGGCCCGTCTTTGAAGTCCGCCGAGGCAGGGAATGGGAAGTGATGGATTTATGTTTCATGACATGCTCTGCTGGCACGCTGCCCTTCTCCGTCACTCGGGCTCATCTCGGGTCCGCGCCGCAAATCTTAATCGTATTTATCCAAAGCTGACAACCTTGTATAATTCACCCTCTTCAGTACTTTGTTGCTCTTGCTTCTTTATTTTTTATTTTTTTTGGGGCTGTTTTTATGCACTTTCGTCCTTTGGCTGCCTCCATCACTCGCCCGGCGCTCGTCTCTTCGCTCCGAAAGGCGTTCGCCCGGCGCTCCCCTGGCGGCGTGGCAGCTGTCTAAACAGGACGGCCGTGACGCTGGCCCGCCTGCCCCTCCGCTCCCCTGCTCCGCCACGCCGAAGAGAAGCCGTGCTCTAACCGGAGAGGTCGGTCTGCCTGCTCCTAATGGCGAGCTAAGTGTTCGCCGCTGGCGCATAACACCCTCATCAGTATCCAGAAGGTGGAATAAAGGCCGCTCGCCGGCTTTGAGACATTTACTTTGACAATGGAAATGAAGCAGGTTTGGGCTGTTTAGTGGTTCTGTTGATGGTGGGAGACACACCGATGCTTAATATGCCTGGCAGGGTACGGTCAATTACCCGGACGAAGGATGTAGATGTTATTCATGTGTTTTTTCTAATGGCAAAGCGAGTGGAATTTGTTTGTGCCAGCACTCATCCTCATCCAATTTTGGGTTTTTAGCCCGCACTGCCTTCAACGATAAAGCCCTATACTGCCTCCACGGCAGTTTCCGTTCCCACCTTGCGGTCTGCGGGACTCAGGACTAACTGAATGGGCCAGGTGATGCTCTGCACGCCATCATTCATCCTTTCACCGGCCTCTAGATCCAACTTGTAGAACGCAGGAGCCAATTCCAGCTGACTGTGGGCAAAAGGCGGGATGCATACCAAAGAGGTTGACTATCCATCACGAATGAGAACACAAACATGTACATATAGGAACAATTTCGAGCCACGCTGCTGCAGACGAAGGAAACTGAACACATCGCTCCAGTTCTCACGTCTTTCACTCCGACTTCCTGTCACTCCAAAAGCTGATTTTCGAAATACGATGCATCTCTGATCGCCTGTTATCTGATGAGCCAGAGAGACTTCTCAGGGATTCTGGATCAAGAGTTAGAAACCAAATATGCAGAAGCTGCTTTTGGATTTTATGCAACCAAATATTTGAAACGAGCTCCCAGAAATGTGCAGGACGGCTCCAACTCGGAGTCAGACCTCTCTGTTTTCTGCTGCCTTTTAGCAAAGAAATCACTATTTTCTGTATTTTTAACTCACATTCTATTTTTTTTTCTTGATTCTCACATTTAGAATATTTGTCATGTTTCTTTGTTCTTTTTTTAAATCCCCATTTCTACTTATTTTACAGCATTTCTGGCTGTTGCTTCATAGCACTCTAAAAATGAGGCTGCCTTGCCTAATGGGCAATACTACAGTCGGCAAATAGCATCAATTATTTTTAGACAGTGAGAGGAAATCTAAGAAAACCCATTCAAAGCGCACAGAAAGGCCCTCCAAGCCTGGAACGGTTTCAGACCGGGAGCATTTTCACTATAAGAGCGCTGACGACTGTTGCTACGGTGCCATTTGTCTCATGTCACTTACCTGCCATCCTTCCTGTTTATTGGCAAAAAATGTTGCAAGTACGCTTGAAACCCAGTTTACACGGCATTTTCAGCATTTTGTTCTCAGCACTAGTGCGTTTGGCTTCAATACAAAAACAAACAGCGCCCACTAGAGGGCAGGAACATGAAAACTAGAATTTTTTTTTAATGATTCTGCCATTTCAAGTAAACAGACACCATTCTATAAACCCTGCCTTAATGGATTTTTGAAACCGCTCGGAGTTCAGTGTCTTGTCTTGACTACAATAGCGACTGAGCCACCAAGCTTAACATTTCAGAGCGTCCTCCTTCAAACAGGCTCCCTGAAGAGTCGACAACATCTTGTCGGGAAATAAGATTCCAGAAAGTCCAGTTGGACTAACAGATTCTTGTATTTGTTGTCTCATCTGATGCCAGGACGCTGTCCAACGGTTTATAAGACAGGATTTTACAGCCTTGGAAAGTTGTCACTGATACTGATGTAGATTTTCCAGAAAATATCCCATTTTCCAAAATCATATCACATTTTAGAATGTGTTTTCCAAAGTATTTATATATTTTTTTTTAAACTTCTGGGACATCTTTCCAAATGACTTTCCACTGCATTTAGGCCAAAATCTATTTCAGTTCAGTCTTTCTCTTTCCTGGACCGGGCAGCGCTGCATCGTTGGCCGGTTGCCACGTCCAGGCGGCTCTGCCGGACGGGCACCCTTCAAATGAGTGATGAAGCTGCAGATTTTCACGCAAGGCTCAATTCTCGTCAACCTGAGATGTCACTGTGAGGGGAAACAAGTTAAAGTGTTAAAAAAAAGAGAAAAAGGACAGAAAACCATTTTAGAATATATCCCGCTGTCGTCTAATGCATCAATAATGCAGATCACACACACACAAACACACACACACACGAGTCGATTATCAGCCATCCTCTAGCAGATTTCATCCGTGATCTTGGTTCTTTGGTCGCCACCCAAATCGTGGCACAAGAGGTGACACAGCCTGACTAATTGCGAGTTTCACATTCAGGCTGAGATCCTCCTTTTAACACGGCAGCTGAGTGTAACATCTGCACGGCGGCGGTTGATGCCAAAGAGTGACCTCATGCTCCATCTAATCCCCCGAATCCCCGAGAGACTCGTCCTTCTGATGCAAAAACTCCCAACTCTCTGGAAGATAATATCTGCTATTCGAAAAGTGGAGAATATCTCTACAAATCCACACGATTAATATCAATATTGTCTATAGGATCGTTTTCTATCCGTGATAGAATCCATATGTTGATAAAATGTGCCCTGCTCAGCATTGGTGCCTGTTGTAATCGTGAATGAAATCTTCCAACTAAAAACAGAGCTGAGGTTGTATTTTTTGGAGCTGGCTGTTGATCTTTTTTTTCCTTAACAATAGTGAAGGGCAGGGAGCCATTTCAGATGCCTCAAAAGGCCCAGTTTGTAAAAAACTATTTAGTTAGTGCTGTTATCAAAATGCTCACATGCTTCCTGGATGAGGATCTGAGAACAAACTCAACTGGAGAAGTGTGTGAAAGGTTTATTTTCAGGTTGTACCATAATCCAAACATAAATGCACGAAGATCTCGATAACCTGAAGCCAAAAAGTACAACATTACTGAAAGGAAAGCACTAAAGGCCAAGTTACCGTTGGCAGCCAGACAATATTCTTTGGACACGTTGGAAACCGAAGCCAAGCCGGTGGGGAATGAAGCTTATCCTGAAACATATTGGAGGCATCACTGCGATCGCTGGCTTCCTGTCACTGGAATGTGAAATTTAAAGATGGCATCTTACGGTGAAATAAGTTGTGTAATGTCAGGAAAGTAGATTGAAAATGGAGATTTTAGATGGACGATATATTAGACAACATCAAGGAAAAGACAGACCGACCAACAATGACTCCTGATTGAAACCAATTCATTTCTAATTTAAACTTAAAGGTTTGAATAAATCAGATTCTTATTTTCATGTCAGTGCAAACTGATTCCAGTCACATGCATCCGTGAGCGACACGATGATAATCAACACTGTTTTTCTTCAGTTGTACATCCTCAAAATTGAAGAAAAGGTTTTTTATCCCCCAAATATTTTGTGATTCAAACTTAGAATTTGAGTTTGAGGCGGCAAGATATTCTTCACAAGACGGTGGAAGTTGCACAGTGGGACCCTTCCTAGCGCCACCTGTCATCCGACCCTGCTTCAAATTCATGTGCGGGAGCTGCCCCGCAGCACACCGATGGTCCCAACCTGACAAATCCAGCGCGGACGGAGCCCTCATCGCCATCAAGGGAGCCGCGGCGCCGAGGTCACGAACTGGACGTTCGACACTCCTCCGCCGTGCGCTGAAATCACAAACAGAATTGGTGACAAGAGAGCCCTGGCAGAGCGCGGCAGCCGCTGAGAATGTACTCGACCTACTGCTGAGGACACAGCTTTCCCTCCAGTTACACAAGGACCAGATGGCTTGGAGCTCAGCCCTCGTACTTCCATCCTCAGAATCTATCCCATGCTGCTGGAAAGTCTCTGAATTACAGTATCATAGTAGCAGAAAGGCACCGAGAACAGTGCGCGTCTGCGCCGTGCAAATGAGCCGGCGGAGGACGCTGCCATATATGACCGAATCCAGGGCAAAACATCTACCCGATGTATCTAAACTTTAAGATCCCGCACCAGCTGGCGTCCATTACCCGGCTCTTTATTTTCATTCCATCAGTCTCTCTCCGCTGCCTCCCATCATTTAGATTGCACGCCTGTATCTCAGAATAAAAGGTCTAACAGGCAGTTGGCAGCGGCGGAATGCCGCATGCATGGCTACGCTCCTGTTACCTGACCTTACATCCCTCCGTCAGTCTCCTCTCAGAGCTGATCCTCCCGGCTCTGTCGGGGAAAGTGGTCCACCTCCACGCTCACGCGCCGTCGTGCACGGAGCCGACGAGACGGTGACTGCAGATGAAGGCTTGGCACCAGGAAAACGTGTGTCTAACGCCCCGCAGGGGATGTAGCTGTGATCAAAAATGTATCAAAGAGTGGATGAAACTTGAAAAAAGCAAACTTGAAAAGACCTCGTCATTTTGTACCTGATCACAAAATCTCTTCCTCACTTTCTCTTTTTTTTTTCTTCTTCTTCCTCTTCCCTTTCTATTGGGACGGAGCACAACAGGCGTTCACTAACCGCAAACACTGCTTGTCACATTTTTCACTTTTTTACCCCCAAATCTTCCTGTTGTCTAAGAGCCCATTAGCCTGCATTTCAAAGCGCCGTCAGCACCTTCTCCTTCTCGGTGGAGTTGCCCCTCCATTGCTCGCACGTGAACCCCGGGAGATCGAGCACAAGCTGTGCTGTCATCGCCGTTTCAGTGGACCGTCTGTCTGAACGTCCAAATGCAAATATAGGTGAACCGGCACCTTTGAACCTTCTCCTTGGTCCTACAAATAAAGCAAAGCTCCGTTCAAACAACAGAGGAAGATATTGTGTTTATCTCTGCCCCGGAACCCGATCACGCCTCACGGAGGACTTCTGCTGACCTCCTGTGATCCAGCCGGATCCCCCGGATTTGCTCTCTTTGGTGTAGAAACAGCTACTATGGGGTCAGTGGTTTAGACGAGGCTTTTCCACACAGAAGGGGTGATTTGTTGTGTCCTGACAGCTCGGAAGCGTCGGCTCCTCTTTGACTGCAAAATACAAAAGAAAGGTGAGTCCTCCTTCGAGCAGGGAGACGCCAGATGATTCGGTTCAGCCGAAGTTCATTTGCCCCCAGAGAGGGTCCTCAGCCCCGTCTTAATATTCATCGAAGTGCTGAAATATACATAAACACTTCTTGCCACAGTGAGAACCGTAATGCTCCAGAGTTCGCCCATGTTTAGGCACCGCTGCTGTTACCGCATCTGCCGTCTGACTTCTGTCTTTCTTCTTCTTTTCTTTTTCTGCCGACGGTCTTTTACCCGAGCTTGTGCACACCTATGGGCATATACCCAGAGCCTGTTTCTAAACGCAGGTGATAACAGATGAATCGTGGTGCATTATCACATGCAGGGCACACGCAGACCGAATTATTTATGCAGCTGTGATATTGCATTTTTCATTCCTCCTTCCTCCCCGGCTCGCCGTGCTGTGAAAAGCAGATGGCATATTTTGAAGTGGCAGTCATGTGTGCAGAGAGACGGGTAGATATATGGGGTAGTCTCTCGTTCGCACCTTTTTTTTTGGTCTTTTTAGCCCCACCCTGTGCCTCATTCCTGATGTGAATGTGTGTTTGGGGGATGCTCATGGTCTCTGCGTGTTTGTGTTTATGTTTTTCACATCCCGATTGAGACAAAGGCGAAGCCAGAGCCCATTGGCTGCGGCGGGGCAATGACGGCATCATTAGTTTAGCTGGGAGACTCCTCCACGATTAGCTAATGGATTCTCAGCCATCTGCTCCGACGGGCCTCGCTGGTCGCCCATTTCCACCTCGATCAGGAGGAGAAGCTACCGGAGATGTGTTTGCTCCGGCTGTGTGGAGGCTCCAGGAGCGGCTGCTCACCTCCTGCCGGGCGCCCCACCTCCTCCTGCCTGTTTGTCGAGTTCAGCGACTGCACCATTTCAACCCTCTTCTGCACTTCAGGTTTTTTGTTCTCATCGGCAGCACTTTTTAGTTTGCTTTTCAATCATAATTGATTACAACAATTGGATTCAGAGTGCGGGAGATCGTTCTTTCACCTCTAAACATGAAGAATTTTGTTCAGTTCTGTGCTCAACAACCTGTCTGAGAGTTTACATGCTTGTTTTTTCTGGGTGCTCCACCTCCCGCGGTCCGAAAACAGGCGTTTGAGGGTTTTTTTTTTTTTTTTTTGATGACCCTAAAATTGCTGTGAGCACATTTCAACAACAAGGCGATTCAGTGTCCAACATAAAAAAAAAACACTATAAAAAAACACTTCTCAATAACTAAAGAGAAGTGAAAACAGTGAAACATAAAAACACAGCATTATCAAAACAAGAAAGAAAATAAAAGCTTTACTGAAACAGCAGGAAACTGGTTTTCTGTCTTGTTTTAAAAGTGCTCCAAGTTGAAGCCGTCTTGCAGTTTTCTGGGAGTTTGATCCAAATATTTGGTGCATTAACACTAAAAGCTGCTTCTGCATGTTTGGTTCTCGCTCTGGGAATAGACAGCAGGTTAAATCCAGATGGCTTGACAGGTCTGGATGGTTCAGAACATAAACTACAAGAAAATAGACATGTAAACACAGCATTAAAGATTAGTCCATTGGAGAAAGATCTAAGCTTGTGTGTTTTCCCTGATGAGGACTAGTGATCTGTTGAGGGTATGTCCTGGTTTTTCCCAGTCAGATTGGATAGGATCGACTTGTAGATTGTACAGTAGACTGATATGTGTCTCCATGTCTGGATGAGTGTGTTCCTCTGAGATAAAATAGCAACATGTCAGAATTTCAGCCCTCCCAATGTCCCAGGCTCCAGCCCACAGTGACCCTGCCGGGTGCACTAGACTCTCCTATCTTATCTTTAAAATTTCACAAAAGAAATGTGTTCACAAGGACAAGATCAAAAACCCGTATTTGAAAGGCTGTGATTCTCCCTGTGTGACCATGTGAAGCTTGATCAGCGAGATGTTTGAAAAGCCAGAGATCTGATTGAGTGGAGATGCATTAGCAGGAGTAACAGGGACCTCCAGTGTAGAAAATGCATTATTCCTGTCTATTTCAGCAAGTCACTGAAAAGTCACTGAAAAAGTACTTTTTGCAACTCCGACAAACACGATCCTGAGCGAAAGAGACTCCGAAATGGAGTGTTTTTTGTTTTTTTTGTTTTTTTTTCTTACTGGAATCTTAAAGATTGTGAGAAATGTTTCGCTTTCACCACTTCCTGAACACTTTTGCTAAAAGTTTTACTGAAACAAGATCTGAGGCATCAAAGTGGCGAGCGCACTGCTGTTTTGCTGGAGCTGTGATCAGACTCAAAGTGGGCAAACCGCAGACCACTCCACGGAATAAACCTGGGAAAAAATCTGGTATTTTCGCAAAAATAAAGATCAATACTTCTTCAGACTCTCAGAAAGGTAAAAAAAAAGACAAAACCGATATATTCTGTATCACAGTGAGATTCAGTCGGACAGTGGTTTAAATTTCACCAGTCTGTTATTCTCTTTATGCATAACTTATCCTAAATAATGATGATATGTTGGGAAACGCAAAGGTCACCTCAAGAGATTGTACCTCGGTGAATTTTTATCCTCACTTGGCCTTTTCTTTCTCAAGCGCTGACTTTGAGAATGTGTCCCAAGGTTACCTCCGGAAAGGTCAGCGCTGTTTGTTTTAGGAGAAAAAGCCCCCTGAATGGAGCGGCTCTCAATGGGCGAACCGGCGATAAAGCAGCACAAAAGGCACAAAGAGTCAACACACCGTAACAAATGCTGTGTGGTGGCTGAATAATTACAACAATTACCCCCCCGAAAAAGTGGTGTAATAGCCGAGATAGGTGCCTTGGGGAGGAAAACAACAAGTTCTTGGAAAAGACAATGTGTGACCTATCTTGTCAGCTTCACTGGGAGCTGACCTCTTTCTTCCACTCAGGCAGGAACCAGAAATAGGTTGCGGGCCCGTTGCTGGTGGGTCTCCACAGGACGCGCGCTGTAATGGATTTTAAACAGATTGGCTCTCAGGGACAGAGAATAAAGTTGCCACCTCTGATCCTTTTTTTGGAAAACATGTACAAAAACCTATTTATCTCGTCTGTGCCGGTTAAGCTTTGACATCCTTTCCACCTCTCTGTCTGTCTCTCTCTTTTTCTTCAAGTGTTTAAACTTGGAACAAAGCAAATGGCAGCCAAATGTATGTGTGTTTAAGATTTTGTTGGTTCCTGCTGGGATTTATCCACAGGAAACAGATGGTCTTACCTGAAAATAATGACATTTTCAGAATTAAAGTTTGGGCAAACTTGATTAAAATTTAAATGAATTCTACCTTTGGCCTCCTGCTTCAACTTTCCAATATCCCTTCTTTTGTCCCTTCTCTATTATGTACATGAATGTACTTGTTCGCATTGTGCCCAGAATCAATCAAAGGTGACTCATGCTTTAATATGAGTCACAAATCAGACATTTTTCAATTGGAAAAACAGGATTAAGTCAAAAAATTGTGCTGGACCTGAAGCTTACATGTAGATTTTTTTTTGTTTTTTTAATAAATGAAGTGCTATTAAATGTAAAAAGAAAGTCTCCTGATGCTGGACCAAAAAGGAGATGCTAAACCCAGAGAACTGATGGAACAGCATGTCTGTGCAGCAGCAGTGAAAGGAGCTGTTACTTATACCCCTTTCACACTGCAACTGGCGGGTCGACCCGTGTTTTCGACCCGCTAATAATCGCTTTTTGTGTCCTTTCACACTGCATGCAGACCCGCGTCTAACCGCCTGCTGGCAAGCCGCATCGCTGCGTCTTCCCGGAGAAGGGTCTGACACTTGTCTTCCCGCGCTGATAGTGTCCCGCGTTGATGACATCATCAGCGCGACGGAGCAAAGCGAAAGTAAACAATGCAGCGGAACACAGTCCCCGTTACCTGTAGACGAATCTCCCCTTCCCCACGGATCCAGAGGAGCTCTCTGGTCTCGCTATCTTGCCAATACTGGGTCATCTTGACGAAGGAAATCTCACGCTGTGTCCAGAAACAGCAACTAGCGCGCTAACTTAGCCACGCTGCGTCGACGTCATCACGTAAGTTACCGCGACGACTTGCGTCTGCCTTTCACTCTCCCTTTCGCCCCTCCCACTAAAAAGCCGGTAGTAGCGACCCGCTAAAAACCCGCGGCGATTGTAGGGTTGAAAAACCCGGGTCTAATGCCGACTGAACACTTTCACACTGCCATGAGGACCCGGTTAATTAGCAGGTTTACACGGGTTTTTGGTCAGTGTGAAAGGGGTTCTCCCTCTGGAAAAATGCGTCTGTGCTTTCTTTGCCTTCAGCAGTGGAAACACCATTAACTCGGAACCATCCGTTACGTGACAAATGGAAATATTACCGACGACGCTATTTACAGCAGTGCTGAGAGTAAACATAAGTAGAAAGTCATCAGGAGTAGAATATCGAGAAGCGAAACCCACTTCAGCTTTAACGACGTGAGGCGCCGCTTCATTTATTCAGCAGAAAAACTGAACGTTTGGAAGTTTTTACTCTATGACCACTACGCCCACACGCCGCCTTTGTCGTGGAGATGGTTAAGCAAGTGCGCACAGTACAGGGACCAAGATATTTTAGTAATACCCCCTTTCATCTCTTAATATCTGTGTGAACAGTTTCCTTGTGCCGTCTGACTACGGCTCAGTGTAACATTATATCCTGGCGGTAATTCACTGTTAGCTACAGTCACTTTATCGCATTAACCTATGGATTGATTAGCATAATAATGCAGCCGCTCCTAAGCTTTTTAGACTGCTTCTTCAGAAATACCAAAATTTCCAGATATACACAGACTTTGCTGCACATCCTGCAACTTCAGTATTGAATAGATCTAATAAAATAAGAAAACATCTGAATTATTAAAAGTGTAGTTTTTGCAGTGTTTTAGAGTTACCTGTACTGATAGTCCAACTTGTTTGTCTGTGCGTCAGTGGGTGCATGTGGCTTCATTATGAAAACACCCCACAGCACCCACTAGTGTTCACACCTGGAAAGTACATTGTTTCTGTGTAAACGAAAATTGTTTTTAAAATGTCGTCTGTGGAGCTGTTCCCAAAAGAAAAACATGTCCAACAAGTACAGCCAGAGCTTTTTTGATTTGTCTATACGTTACAGACACTGTAAGATGTTCAAGTCGGTTCACATATCTTGTTAGAAATCTGTTTACTGCGTTTATACATTTTCCATGTTGTCATGTTTGTATGTGGGGATACTGTTGGCAGAGGTGGTGGCGCCCCCTTGAGTTTTGGATGCGTTTGGCAGTTCGGGTGCTTCTGGCTGCTTATTGGTCAGTGGGGACATGTGATGAATGACAAAGAGACGGGTTGAGGAAGTGCTGTGTGTGAGGTGGAGGGAAAGTGCGATCGAAGTAAAGACCGTTTGTGACCATATCCGTGTCCTTCCTTTTGTTTACTCCTCATAAGAGTTAGCCGACCACCACCCATTGAATCCTCACGTTACAGACACCATGACTGACTGTCTCTTGTATCGTCAGTGTGAAACATGCCTAATAGCTGTGCATTGTAGTCAATTTTGATTTGAAAGAGGCATTTCTAAGTATATTAACAGACCAATAAACTATTATGATGGTGGTTCAGGTTTGTTTTGCTATAACAAACTAGATAAACTTCAATACTCTGGCAGAAAAAAAAAAAAACTTTCATTTTTCAATCCTTTTAATTTTTAGGTTCAGATTTCCTCAAAAAAAAAAAAAAAGCTTAAGTGTGAAAGGAATGCTGATGCTTGAAAGTACATCATTTGCTGTAATTGATGTTGACAGAGAAGAGGGCATTAACCTTTAGAATATAAAATCATAGCACTGCTTTTGAATTCATGACGGCGCTTTGTGCATAACAATGCAATTAGTCGCAGGAAATCATTTAATTAAATGCAATTAAAAGTTTCCATTGTTCTCCAGCACTAATAATAATTAGCAAATAAATAAAGCAACATGGCAACAAGTCATGTTTGTGAAGAGTGCAGCGTCATCTAGGTGTTGGCTGGAGTAGACAACGCTGCCTGAGATTAAAAAAAAAGTCTTGTGCTGAAACATGCTAGAAGGTCGAAGGAGACGTCACACAGTGTGAGACGGAAGCAGACCATGAATATTCAGCACTGTTTATTGGCTAATCATTGGCTCAGAGTAAGTGTGTCTGTTTGACTAATAGTCTCTATTTGTTTTTATCTGCCTGCACTTCCAGCTCCCTCCAGGAATCCTCCGAATCCCCCCCCCCCCACCTCCCCCCTTCCACTGTCCGTCCATTTCTCATTTGCTATGAATATCACAACATCCGTCCCCCGAGGGGCTCTTCCAAGAAATTACACATTATCACCCTTCGCTTTGACACAGACGTGTCGGAGCGTTTATCACACCTATCAGGATGCGTCATCAACATATGATCGCATCCGCCGTCTCTTGGGGGGGGGGGGGGGGGGGGGGGGGGGGGCTGCGGCTGCGGCTGCGGCTGCGGCTGCACACATACGTACGCACACAACAATACACACACTGCCAAACAATCCAGATGTATCTGCCAACGCTGACACTCTCCCACTCCATACGTACCCCACAGAGTGCAGAACTCTCCTCTCTCCGGCGGGCTTCTCTTCCTCCCGGTTTAGCGCCGCTCCTCTGGGCGCAGTAGAACCCTATCTTGTTTAATTGAGTGTATCTCATCATTTGCAGAGGGCCCCCCCCACCCCTCCCCAAATCAGTTTTAAGAGCTCCTTTTGCTTTCTACCACCCTTTACGCTTCAGGGGAATCCAACACTTTGTGTGTATGTGAGAGAGAGTGTGTATATGTGAGTGTTTCAAACAGGGTGAGTTGAGTGAGGAGGATAAAAGCACCAATGCAAATCATCTTGTTGACACGGAGGCTAAGGAAGTGGAATGGAGAGAGACAGGAGGAAGTAGCAGCAGAGGGGTGTGTGGATCTGGGGCCGAAGTGCCCCTCCAAGGGTAGTTAAAGTCAGGGGGGGGCCAGTAAATGGACGTGACCTTTTGGGGAGAAAGTGGAGATAACCTTTTAAAACAGACTTTTTTTTTGTCAGGATGAATTCGGCAGCCTGTTATCTTCTGAGTTCAAAATATGTCAAACTATGTATATGTATATATATATATATATATATATATATATATATATATATATATATATATTCTGGGTATAGGATGTGTTTTCTGTAGCAGTGCGAAGGTTTTAAACACATTCTCAATTGCTAAATACAGTTTTTAGGTGAACATGGAGAAAGTTTTTGTTTTATTTTGAAAACGCCTCCCAAGGTGGAACTTTTTTTTAGAACTCTACAGCTTCATCTTCCTGTTTACGGCAGAAAACACAACTTTTCTGAAACGCTGCACATGTGGATGGAGTCCATGAGTCCCATTACATCAAGACAAGTCTTTTTATTATGGTGCACGGTGCCTGGGATCTCTGTACAGATCAGATGAGGCCTTCAGGTGAATCAACACATTTGAAGCAGCTTTACCTGCTTTAGAACTGATAAATATCAGTGATTTCTTGATTGCAGCCTTTTCTCCACTCCAGTCTTCTTGTATTCACTCATGTGTCACTCATGAGTGGAATGCATTGATTGTGAACGTATTGGAACAGATTTTCTTGGCTAAAATAAGAGAGTAAGTCAACAAAATATAAATGTGTTTTAGTCAGTTGTAAAGAGACTTTTGGCAACCGACCACGACTTTCAAAATCTTACGTCTGGCATGCTCTCTCTGTACCATTTTAGCCCTGATCCAAACCTATTGTGCTTGGCAGGCTGATCAAATATAAATTTACCCTTTACAATGACTGATCATCTGCTCCTCTAACATCAGTAATCATGTTTTTTCCCCTCTGTTGACGACTCTGCCAGGTCTGCACTCTGCTCTTGTTTGAAGGATATTCACCTTTATTGGGGCCAAGGGGAAGGTAAACGGCTCGTTTAAACTGAGGTTAAGTGACTACATTCCCACTATGGAGTATACTGTTTGTGCTCTGACTTCAGAGTGTATTATTAGCATACTTCAGGATCCCTTTTCTAAATCTGTAGGATCTTTTAAAACCTGCAGAGATTCTCATTAATACAGATATGTTGTATTTGAAATACTCAACTTTTTCTTCTTTATTTTGACTTATCTTCTCTCATGCACTCCTGCATTTTTCCTTCCTGGTGCAACGTTCATACGCCGTGCGTTAATCTGACATTATCCGGATGTTTTGTCTCTCCGGGCGCCCAGACAACCGAGTCACACGCAGATGCACTTGGCTGAACGACGCCGACGCCTCGCGGCGTTGAAAATAGACCCCAGAGATAAGGTGCATGCGGACTCGCGCATGCACGGAGAGAAACCCTCACAGTGCCGTGGACGGAGCGAAAACATCCCGCCCCAGACGGGGATGGCAGCACTAATTGCCGCCGCTTAGCGAGACTTGGGAGCGACTGAACGCCTGCGACGGCACGTCAGGCTGAACTATTCCGTTTGATGGCGCCCCAGCTGGCTGCGGGTGCCGTTGATGTAACGGTCCAACCCTTATTGTGTTTGTCATCCACGAAGATACAATGCGTTTTGAGCACGCTGCGTCATTTAGTCTGTTTACCCCGTTTCAGCGGAGCCACGCTTGTAAAGAATGTGCAGTCGTGGCATGAGTAGCAGAACTAAGTATGTGGGTTGAGCCCACTGAAAATTTGCCATGTTTTGAGTGATAGCTATTGTAACCGCATCTTGCGTGCGTCTTGGACTGTTGCTGTGGCCTAAACCTCCACTCCCCAGCCAATGGAAACGCTGCAGACGCTGACGCAAAAAAAAGCACTTACATGCTACCAGTAAATTAGCTTAACCCGTGGCTGTGGTTTCGTTTATGTCTCTGATTGCACACATGACTCACTTAGGAGACGTACAGTATGGAGGGAGACTGTTAACCTGAGTGAAAAACCCATATTGTACCATCCTGAGACTTTTTTATAGTCGTAGTTTCAAGGATGAATAAAACACATTGCGAAGAGGAGAAGTTTAATAGCGGCAACACACATATACACCACACACACACACACACACACACACACACTCTTATTATCTGACTTGAGGCCAGTTTTCTATTTGCAGCGCTTTGCATTTAGTTTCCATTAGGAACCAGTTCGTCTCCCAGACTGGAAGAATCTCTCCTCCGGAGGGAAAACAAACCCTCATACGTAGGAAACACCCACCTGCTGCACCTCCTCCTTCACTTTATAACTATGTTGATCCTATATATCTCTGTAGTTCTTAAAAATAGCAAACAGGGTTCAAACAGGGGTGAAAGATGAAGAAGATTACCGTTTCTTTTCATTTGTATGCGTGTGTGTTGTGTGTCAGACGGAACGCTGATTGGTCTGAGCGTGTTGTGTTTCACCTGCTTAACCTCCGCCTCCGCCCTCAGCCCTTCCTATTCCTCCCTTTTATCTCTCAGCCTTTCATAAGCACTCTTTGCCCTTGCTTTGCCATTCCACACTTGAGAAGTACATGCCTGCATCACATATGCATAGGGATCATGTGTGCGTGAGTGTGAGTGTGTGTGTGTGTGTGTGTGCGGCGCTCCCTGTGGTTCCTGGTGTAATTCTGTATGCTTTCAGCTTGTTCTTGCTTCCCGGTGTGACTCAACCTCTTATGTCTATTTGTGTCTCGGTCTTTTTTACCTGCTACATCTTGCTCATAGTAACTCTTCCTCGCTTTCATTCTCCCAACAAAATTTTTTTTTTTTTACACCATCTCTCCTTCCGTCTTTCTTCTCCACTCCTCATCGTTCACTTCGCATTTTTCCTCCTCGCACGTCCCTTTCACTCCATCTCTCCCCCTCTCTCTCTCTCTCTCTTTATCCCTTCCCTCTTTCTCTTGCATGCCTGCCATCCCTTCTTTCATATTCTGACTCAACACCTTGCTCTTTGCATGTCTATTTCGAGTCTCTATCTCCCTCTCCCCATGCCAGCATCGCCTCCCCCTGGTTCTCATTATCTGTCTTCCTCTCTCCTGTCTCTGTCTCGGTGCACATTCCTTCTATTCCTGAACCCAGCCCACCCACATGTGCATGTGCACACGTACCCACACACACATACATAGAAATGCATTTTTTTTTAAGGTTTTGCATTCCTAGACCATACTTTTTTTTTTTTTTACCCCTCCTCTGGGAACTTGACAAGCATGCTAAAACCGCTTGTTAAAAGGGAAAGTAACTGCAATATCAAGACGAGTATTGTGAGCGATTGTCTTCCTCTTCTCTCCTATACCTGTTTCCAGCTTGGCGAGGCTGCAGGCTTTGTAGGCCCGTGATTTAATGAGCTTTGCTTTTGTGCTTTTGTCCATTTATTTATTTCTTGGCAATTGTCGCTCCAGCTTCATTGGACTGGAGGTATTGTATAATGTCTCTCCTTTGGTATCATTTACTCAAGCAACTGCACATTTTCAAAAAAAAAAGAAAAGGAAAAACATCTTAGGAACAGACGGCAACCTGCCAATAAAGCAAAGCATCTGTTCTCTGAAATGTCTTTTTTTTCTCATTTGAACTTTTGTAGCAGACTGCAAAACAATTAATCAGTGATCTGAAAAATGACAATGTGTTATTATGAATCACACTAAGCCCTTCATAGCTTTTTTTTTTTTTTCCTATCATGCAGCTTTTGGGTCTATTGAATGGTTTTTTTTTTTCTTCTTTTTACTTTTGTCACTAATGATCCTCACTCAGCAACCTGCAGACAAAGCAGAGCAGATGTTCCTCAGAAAAATGCTGTTAATTTATAGGACGTTATGGTGTGGATTCTTTTTTTTTATTCTAATGCTATTCTAACCCTGGCGGATAATGAACACAGCAGCCTTCGGTGATACCATCACGTCGCAATAAGCATTAGTGAAAATCTATCTGCACCTTCAACTTTCTTTTTTTTTTTTCACCGCTTTGTTTTGCACATTGTTATCATGCCCTGGTTTTTTTTCTTTCTCACTCGAAGTGGAAGATGCTCTCCCCCAGCTACTCACAGATAAAATGGAGCAGATGTTCGCTGAAAAGCTTCTGTGGAATTATAATTATAATACAGTTCGCTTTTTATTTTTTTTTTTTTTTTTTTGTCATGCAAACCTTTAATAGCGTGACAAACAAGGGAAACATTTATGATCCGATCTGCCAGTGATGAGCATTTGTATCATCGGTCTACCAGTACGAATTTCTCCTCATCTGTTTCTGGGATGCTGGTATTATCTCTTCCTGCTATCTGCTGCGTACTTCTCTATTTTTTTTTTTTTCTTATCTTCTCTGAGATCCCAGATGACACAATGGAAATATCATCTGAACTCCAGAAAAATGAGCCCTGGAAAGCTGCGCGCAGAAAATATCCTCTGCAGCAGAAAGAGAGGCTGTGACAGTCGTCTGTCCTCATGAGATCAGCCTGTTCGGGGACTGAAAGAACCATTTCTGGTTCTGGCTCTGTGGTTTCTGTTCCTGTTTGCCGTCTTATGTTTTCTTGTTTCATGCTGTGCTCCTCAGTAACTCCATTTCCAGGTGTTTGTCATGCAGACTCAGCCCCCTCTGCTCTCTCTCTCTCTCCCTTGATTGTGTCCGATGTGCCTGATTAACTCTCCACTCCCACTGTGTACACATGCGCCGTCCTCGGTCCTCTCAGGTCATTCCAGCCATCATCTTTCCTCATCTGGTCCCATAGTTTATATACATATTGTTCTGAACCTTACCAAGAACATCTTAGCTTGGATTTCTGTTCACATGAGAGAATAATGTGCTATCGACCTTCACAAAATGATCCACGACACAACGTATTTTCCCGTTTCTTTCTCAGTTTTGGTTATATCCCCACAGGGCATTTGTTGTCGTCATTATTAGCCTGTATTCGGCATCAGAGGAGAAAATTAGAGAAGAACGAGTTCAAGCTGAAAAGTGGGCTACTGGTTCAGTAGCGTCTCAGGCTTTTGGGCTGCTGGGAAAGGCTTCGGAGGAAATCGATTGATTTCATCCAACACAATGTGCATGTTTTGTTTTTTTTTTAACACTGAAGTGGAAAAAGACACACTGTTCTTTCAAAAAAAATCATTTTTAAGATTTCTTAAAGGTGCCTTAAGGAGTTTGCACGTTTTAAGCGAAACAGCGCCCCCTGCAGGCCTTCGGCATAATGCAGCTTAGTGAAAAAGTCGTCCCTGTGGCTCGCGTGCACGGAAGAGAGGAACTCCTTCCTCGCTCTTTTAGTAGCGCTCAAGTAAGATTTAAGTTTCTTTTACCTGGTGGAGTCTGTGCTGGAGCTGTGGCAGTGCTAGAAGCCAGTCTTTTCTTACTTTCTGGGAGATCCTGCTCAGTTGTTGCTCATTAAGCATCTGGCAGAGTAATGGCGGACAAGACGAAACCTATCCAGCCGGAGCGCGCATTACGTCATTCCTTTCAAATTCTCCCCCAAAAAATGCTGGTGCCGGATCGGCACTGCAACTTTCAAGTGACAATTTAGCGCTGTTAGCGGTACTTGTAATCAATATGTCAGGGCACATTGTACACATCATTAAAAATGTGTAACATATTTATGGTGGAAAATAAGTATTTTTAAGGTTGTAAAACTCCTTAATGCACCTTTAAAGGTGCTTCTACATCTGCTGAACAGGCTCAGAGATAACGGGGTTTCCCAGCGGTCCATGCTGTGTGGCAGAACTGTAAACTTTATACGAACATTATGTGAGAATCTGCTGCTGAGGAATTTAATGAACTGCAGCAATTACATTAGGAGAGATGCAGCCAGTCAGTCGTCCTCTGCAGATGGACTTCTGTCTACTTTTATGTCCATTTGAGGAATCAGTTTGTATCAAGAGGTGAAAACAGTGGAATATTTGCAGATAAATAATCAGATACGTCTTTCATTCTGGAGCCCAAAATAGAGACTGAAAGGCAGCAATTATTAGTGTCGTCATCTCTCAGTTCATTAAATGTGTAAAAACTATCATTTATCAAATTGATTCATTGTTTTTTGTGAAAATGTTCACATTTTCATCACAGATACTCTGTGCCACAACAAAGAAGAACTTTATCTTGTGGCGCTGTTTTACCAGTCCAGCCCACATGAGATGAAATTGAGTTGTAGTCGGTGACTCTGAATTGGCTACAGGTATATAACACCTTAAAGCCTAAAAAGATGTCCAGAGCGTGCCCTTCCTCTTGCTCAATTTCAGCCGTGAAAATGGATGGATGAGCGGGGATCAAATATTGATGACAATAAAATCAGTGGTTATGAGAATATAGATGGCGCGCTTCGGGCTGGAGGACTTTCTGTCTGGAGTTTGACACAACAATCTCCAAACTTTATCTTGTTGCACAGTCTCCAAGTCAACTTTTGAAATAATTTATTAGCTTTTTGGGTTTTTTTCTCGACAGAACGCAACATATTGTTGACCAAATGTGAAACAGTGTGTGTTGCATTTTCATATTCAGTGCAGCTTTGATGTCGGTTGGACTTGGAATTTGTAGCTACCCTGCTGGTTCTGAAAACAGGTTAATAAATAAAACATCACGTCAAGAAAAAAAAAAAAAAACATGAGGACTTGGTAAGTTAACATGAAAAACATGAAATTATTTATCTAAAATATGTATGACAGGTATTCATCTCATGTCCCACTGTTTAATATAGTAAGATTTTTATTCAAAAATCAATGTAATAAATATGGAATCGGGAAAACTTTGAAACAAATTTTACATCCAGTGTTTGTATTTACACGTCGATCCTGTCCTACTAACCACGCTGTTCACGTCAAACGACACCGAGACCCGGCGGAGGTCGCCGTCAGTCTTTCCTGCAGCAGAAGCTACAGAACATTTTTGATGGGAAACTTTGTTTTTGTTGTGGAAAAGTTCCAACACGGCGACGGAGGGACGAGGCGGTGTGGGGCGAGAGAACAAACAACGCCGAGAGAACACTACAAGGATGCTGATAGATTCAATTCAATTTTATTTCTATAGCGGCGGATACAACAAGGCGAAACACCCAACGATTCCACACGAGCGGAGGAGACTGGAAGAAACCTGAACCAGGCTGAGAGGCGGAGACTCTGAAGAGATCAGGACGCTTCCTGCTTGATTCTGTTGAATGCATCGTGCTGGATGGAGGAAGTAATCGCAGAAAATAAAGGAGGTCAGGGCTGCGGCGCGTCGGGCGGCGGTTCAGATCAGGATGCGGCCACGTGGGTTCATTGTGAGGGATCGGCGCCGCGGGAAAACAGAGTGACATTTGAGAGAAAGAGAAGTCGGAGCTTTCGGGAAGGAGACGGGCGGAGCAGCAGATTGAGATGGAAGTGGCGCGTCTGCTGAAATTGAAAGTGGAGTGTCTGCGGTACTCTGAAAACACGCTCACACACAACTAGGTTGAGAGTGTTTGAGTGTAAGGAGGCGGTGATTGGAGAGATATAAGATGGGAGGGGGGGTGGGGGGGGGGGCGCCTCCTGTTGCCCCCTCGCAGCTATACGGCCCCCCTCCTGCACTTTTCCTCTCTGAAACCGTGTCCCTGTTCAGCCCTCACATATCATTACCCAGAAGCCCCGCTGCTTTCTCCCCGAGTCCTTTTTCTTTCTCAACAGCCTCTCGTCTTGCCCAAACTCATTGCGCCCCACTGGACGAACGGAGGGAGGGGGCGGGGTGTGAGGGGGTGGGTGGATGGGCTGATTCTCAGCTGGAGGTTGGTGTGAGTCGGAGGCAGGTGCCTGATAGGAAGGATTCCCATCCGCGGCGTCTGTCTCTGCGGTCTGCTGAGGCCCGCTGCTGCTCACCGGAGATACCGAGACCCAAAGACGATGGCCAGACACACACACACACAAACACACACTCCTTCATCTCTCCTTCCCTTTCACCTGCTATCTTATGTTTTCTTCCTTTTCACTTCCTTTTCATGCCTCTCTTCCCCTTCTTTTCCATGAAATCCCCCCCCCCCCCCCCCCCCCCCCCCCCCCCCTTCCTCCTTTCCAGCATGCTTCTATTGCCCAGGCTCCTCAATCACCCCACGCCACTCATAAACACACACATCCCTCCACACGCCGTCGTGAATGCTGGAGCCCGCCGAGGAGGGAAGGTGTGTTTGTTTTACGCGCCTGGCTCCCGTTTCATGTTCCTCTTTCCACTGAGCAGGCGTCCCGTCTCGCTCACCTCTGAGACGGCAGCTCTAATCTCCTCTTGTTTCAGTCTGTCTGGTGGAGGAGCGTTTGAGCCGCTATCAGAGTTTTTGGCTGCGGCCCACACTCTGAACCCTGTGTTTTTCTTAACTCTGATCTGTACGTTCGCGTTGTGTTTGCTCCCTTTTTGCCGCAGCGGTCCTCTGCCCACAGTGGTGCCCCACACACACACACACACACACGCAGAGCGGTGCATTTAAAAATACTCGCTGTATAATAAACCTCGTAGCTCCCAAGCTAGGTTCAAGAAGATGCGTCCCTATCCTGTAACACTTTTCTTATTTTTTCTTCCCCTACACACACTGCTACTTTTTAATAGGCCTCGGCTCTCGGTGACCCGAGTAGGTATAGAAAACGGATCCATGGATGCTACTTTTAATAGCATGTATTCATTCCCGTTGCCCTCTGCCGCCATTTATCCGTGCAGTTTGCCGCGTCGCGGTGTAAGTCGACCCAGAAGTTGTGACTAAGTGCAGTGGGTGGCTGTGTTGAGGAGAGGAAAGTGCTTCTTGGAAAGTCTGAAAATGTTTAATTCTGGGCTGCAGAATGGAAATTGGTGATAGATTTGAGTCCCCCTATAAATAAATCCTAAACCCTTATAATACTGTTGTTGTATAATTGCGTTTCTGGTTCATTTTGTGGATTTAATTTTGTCTTGGATGGCTGAAATGTAAGTTCTAGTTTCAAACATCCAAACTTGATGAAGAGGTTGGAAGTCATGGCGATGCTGAAGTTGTGTGGTTAGCGTTTAGCCAAATGTTAGCGTTTTGTGGAGATTGATTGCATTTAGGCTTCACAAGAGGATTAAAGTGGTGTTGTTCTGACGTAGCCAAGTAAACGGACATCGTATTCAAAACACTGTGGTGTAAACACAAAATTTAATCTGAAAAAAGATGTAGAAAAGATACATTTTCGCTTGAGACGTTGTGTAAATTGGGCTTAAATTTCATGAATGTGAGCACGTGTGGTTTTCTGGGACAGATGGGTGACTTGTCCAGGGTTCAACTCTGAACCCCTGAAACCCTGAGATAGATGAAGTAAATAAACAGACGCCTCCTGTATTCTCAAATACATCAAATATGAGTTTTGTCTACTTAAAGATTCAACTTGAAGTGAGCTGGTTTCTTGAAGTACAGAACCCACCTAGTGGACCCTGATGAGAACCGTCCCGTGAACGACTGGATGCCTGAACCACCTCGGCTGACTCGCCTCCATGTGGGGGGAGCAGCTCTACCTTCAGACACTCTTTGGATTTTCCATCTCCTTCCCTCTCGACCACAACATTTCAGTGGGGTGACTGCAGCCACACTCGGAATTCTTCCCATCGCTCATTGAAAATACCCGGGAATGTTTTTATTCTTCCGCTTACTGAAGGTTTTCCATCAGTTTACAGATCATAACAATATCATCATGCTAAAGCACTGAAGTGGTCAGAATCTTTGGTTTTGCCACATTTATACCATGCGTGCAAATCCGCTTCTTAAAAAAATCTCCTCTAATCATTACACTAAAACAAAGAAAAACTCACTGTTGCACACAGATCCATCCATCCATCCATCCATCCGTCTTCTCTGCGCCCATTTATCGTATTCATCCCCCTTAACGCCGCTCGTTCCTCCCCTCCCCTCCTCTGTTCCATTTCCCCGCCTCTAATTGCTCTGCCACTTTCTCTTCCTTCAGATTCATTGCCTTTCACGCCTTCCGTCGCTCATCGCCGCGACTCGATATTTATCTGCGCGCCGCTCTGCGATCACCTGTTCCCCTCCGCCTTGCTCCCAGCTGTGTTTGTGCACCGCGGTCCGCCATCGCTGCAACAGCTGAGACACAGCCGCCAATCTGCCTATAAATCAATCAAGCTATCACCTGCTGGCACTTCTGTGTGTGTGCGTGTGTGAGTGTGTGCGTGTGTGTGTGTCAGGTTATATTCATGGGCACGCCTTTCATTTGCCTTCACTTTTCCCCCCGACGTCTTCTCCTCCCTGTTTTATTCAGATCGAACTCTGTCGTGGTTTGTCGAGTACTTTGGTCTCCTGAGTTCGCCATCTGCCTCGTGTGTGTGTTCGTGCGCGTGTGTGTGTGTGTGTGTGTGTGTGTGCAGGTGCACCAGCGCACACTCGACTTGCGTGGGAGTGATTGCATATGCCTCCTCCAGCACTCGACTGCCTCTCCGCTCGGCTCCGTTTGTTTATCCCCCGCCCCTGCCTTTATTTGCCCGGAGGCTCGATCCCACACGGCTCGTGACGCTTCTACTTGTCAGGCGTGTGTTTGCATTTCCTCCTCTCCGTCGGTCCGTCCGTCCCCGCCGTCGATCACACTGGAAGTTGCTCTGACTTTTTTTACAATTCAAGTAAAGGGGAGCTACAGTCATTCATTGGTCTTGAGTAACTGAATATTTGCGATTTCCTTTTTTTTCATCCACCACATAATTTTTCACAGCTATATAGCACAATATATCGCCTTGGAGGTTGAAACACATAAAGTGGGGTCAAAGGTCATGCTCCTTTAGGGGAAAATCTTTATGGGAAGTGATGATTGCTTCCCGCGAATGTAGAATGAAGGAATTGATAAAAAATGACTTTAAAAACCAGGAGATTAACCTTTCCTGGAGGTCTCTGATTGAATTTATTTTTTTTACAGCGTGGAGTCGAGTCACACTTAAACTGTACTTCCACGTTCCGTTTGCATGAAAGGTTCCTGCTGACCACACGGTTTTTTTTTTTTGTAACGCTCCAACGCTCACAAAAACCAACCTGCTGGATGCTGCAACAGTGATCCTGGGTTGCTACTGGTAAGAACTCCTGTTCGTAGTCTCTTGATCAATTCTCCCATCATGCACTCTGTTGAGTCAGAAATATTAAGCTTTTGCTTCCAAACTCTGGCCCCGAGGTTTATTTTATCAGTCAGCGATACAGATTATTCAGATTGAAAACTGTGGAGCAGAGAAGCAGAAATTCAATATTTCATGTCATTTTAATTTCGGTCTTCGGAGGCTGTTTACAGCACTCAGTTAGTTTGAGCCATTTGGAAGGAATTAATATTGAAGACGTCACGTTGCCAATATGAAATATTCACATATATTATGAACAGAGGACACAAATGCGGTTTGTTAAAATGACAATAGAATAAGTGGGAAGATCCTGTGTTCCGTCCAGGGTCGAGAAAGTTCCCAGGAGGAAACAGACCGCAGTCGGTTTGGTTTCCGTCGAGTAAATCCGACAAGGTGAAAGCTCCACAGACAGGCCAGGATTAATAGTTTGAGACGGAGAAGGAGCTGGAACATTCAAGTGGCTTGATCCATTTCGCTGACAGTCTGGCTCACATTAGAAACGGAGCGGGCTGACAGGCAAACAAATCACCGCCATGTTTGTGTGTTTTGCCTGATTAAATGATGGAGGGAGTATTAAATCAAACTTAGCTCGCTGGCTTATAGACTCTCCTGGCTTAATACTGTAGCAGGGTTTTTTGGCTCAGGTGAGCTTTCATTGTTTAAATTGCGAATAAATTTCTTGTCAGCTGTTATTACGCGCGGGTCGGCGTTTTGTTTATGCGCTTCCTGTCTGCAGAAACTGTCTGTGCCGCTGTCAGTCGCTCAGACTCAAATGGGGAAGAAAATCCCAGAAGTTTTGCAGTAATAAAGTTCGATTTATTACAATTATGAGTAACGAGTGCAGAAGGAAAAACATTTGAATATCCAATACTGTATTTATTGGAAGGATAATGATGCTTAAGGAAACATGGGGAATGCAATTGATAGTTAAATTTGTTTCTTAAAGAAATTATTAGTTATTAGTGAGTTATTAATTTTTTTTTTTTAAATATCATCTGCTTTCCTTTAGGTTTGCATAAAACATGTTGACTATTTGGTGTTGGATGCTGGGTATACAGAAATGTGACAGCAGAGCTTACTGAGCGCACATAAATATGTCTTTTTAATCAGATTATTCTTATTAATGTATGCTAGCTTTAAAAGACTGTATTAGAGGACCTCGTAGTGGAAACACCCTCGATACCAATCAAATCCAGAGAGTCTGATCCTCCTCAGTGATTTGCTGCATTTTTTTAGACTTCCTGAAAACATCATAAAGCACTGTGATCCATTCAGGAAGACTGGGGGGGAAAAGTAGAAGCTTAAAAATGACCCTCGTTTATACATAAAACTGAGCATCATGGACACAAAACTAATCACCGTCACGAATACACGTCATTTACTTATAGTGTCACAATATACCGTGATATGTTGGGTTTTAAAGCGTGCACCGCCATCATTATCTTCTTGTAGTTTTCTGTTGATCATAGTTCGGTCTATTTTATAAAGGATGCATTTCTAGACGTGCAACAAAATCAAGTGATGAACAGTAGAAACAAACGTTCTTTTTCCGCCGGTGTTGATGTGATGGGTTTTTTTTTACACTTACACAAGCATTTAATATGAAGGCCAATAAATCCTGAACACCGATTTAGCATTGTTCTAGTTTGGAGTCTAAATGCTGTCTTGTTATGAGTAATTTAAGTTTTACACTGTAGGTTTTGCTGGTTTTTCAGCCTGATGCTGCTGCAAATGCGATTCAAGCCTGATCCTATAGGTTAAACTTAACCTCATAGAGAGACATTCCTTTATCCTTAATGTTAAACAGACACATTCAGTGAGATGTATGGATTGAATTTTTGGCTCTACATCTTGAAATGGACGTTTTTTTGCTTTTGAAAGTGTTTTCAAAACACAGCTGTAAAGTTTTTTTGTCTCACTCGTCAGACAACTCGTTTACTAAGTGCAATAAGACATTTTGACTAGAATCTGGATGGAAATATATATTTTGAAAGATTTTGAGTGTTCTTTTTTTTTTTTGTGTGACCTTCCGATCGATATTAGACGGCTCCGACGGTCCTTGCCTTCCCCAATTGTGTTGATCCGGCGACCTTTCACCTGTGAGCCGAAATAAAAGGTTTTTTACTGAGGAATGAAAAACACGATCAAATCATGTTTTCGTGGCGTTTTTTTAAGACTGCCTCGTCGAGGTCTCCTGCATTGTGAGAGCCGATGAGCGGACTCTGTACGAGGAACTTAATGTGTCCTTGATCTCATTATGACGAACGTCTTATAAAAAAATGAATGTGATGTTTTACAGAGTTGCTCGAAAAAGTAATTTAGTTTTCCTGGGAGCTCCACTTCACTCTATTATTTGCATACATATTGATCCCCTCCTGTATCTTATTTTTTTAAATTCTTTTGGCTCCTCTTTGTCCTCCTTTCTTTTCTTTCTCTGTATGTTTGAGACCTGAATTTGACCATTTTAAGTACTTGAGAGGTCTTGAAGATCCGGAACTTTAATTTAGTCGCTCAGATGCCGAGCCAGTCGTCTGCGATTCCTAAATCCTGTTTGATTTTACTGTAGGAACATGTGGGAGTCTGACTCGGTGCATTTATGTTATATTTTTGTCTCTTTTTTTAAGTAACTTTCCCTCATTTCGACTGTGATCTGGAAATAACATGAACATCAAATGTTTTAAATCCGGCGTCTCTGCTATTATCGTCACTCTCACATCGCTGTCTGCTCGCTTCATTTGCAAACTTGGAGAGAAGTTTAAACTTTTTTTTTTTTTGTCATTGATACAGTTTTTTTTTCTTTTCTTTTTTTTTTTTTTAAAGGTATTGTCATGCATTTCTCTGTTTCTACGTGTTGTGCCTTTGTCTTTGATTCCTGCAGTGGGTTAGTAGAAGTCTGCAGACTTTGAATGCACAACAAAGCCATGTAAAACCGCTTGAACTTCTCCGGCTTTACTCTTCTTCTCTCTACATCAGGTGCGGTATTTGCATGGCCCCGGTGCCCAATTCCCTCCGCAGGAGTGCCGCTGCGAAAACTATTTTTATTTTTTCCTCTATTATAGAAACACACACAGTTACTGATTCCAGAATGAAATATTTTCCATTTGGAGTAAAGCTGATCATAATGGAAAATGTACAGGTGTACAGAACTCGCTGTGTGTGTATAAAAATGGGTAAAAAAAACACATATCCTGAGTCTTTTGGGCTTTAGAAGTTTCTGGAGCAGATAACCACCCAGTCCAGCCACCAGATATCCAATCTGTGTGTACGTTCTGGTGAATCCCGCCTGTTGACATTTCCCTCTGAATATTGCTAAAGGGCACGGCACTCGCAGAGCGGAGTGCGACGACGGGCAGCTTTCCCGCTCGCCGGACGGACTCTCTTGGCGGGCCGCGGCGCCGTCTGAACTCCGCGTTTGAACTCTCTCAGACGGACAATTTCACCGGAGCTGCGCGGACAGCAAGAACAAAACGCGGCCTCCGTTTGAAGATAAGCGGCCAAAAAAAAGGGGGCCGGTTCCTCCCCGCCAAGTGAGGAACCGACTGGCTTCTCTCTACCTGACCTCATGCGGCGTGTGTGTGTGTTCAGTCTTTCTGGAAAACACAATTTAATTTAGTTTTTTTCCTAAATCGCACCCTTTTCACCTCAGTTTACCCCCAAAATTCAACACCCCTCTTTTCCCTTCCCCACCTCAAACCTCCCGTCTCATCTCCCCTTCTTTCTTTTTTTTCCCCCCCCTCACTCCACTTTACTTCCCTCTCTTCATCCTGTCATCCTTGCTTCCCCCTCATCCTTTCATCTGTCTCTCTCTATTCCCAGCCTTCATCCCTTATCGCTTCTGTCTTCCTCCCTCCTGTCACGCTTTCATCCCGCCCCTCTTATCCTCCCTGTCTCATCTCACCCCGCTCTCCCCGCTCACCCTTTCATCCGTCCCCCCCCCGTCTGTCAGTTCACTTACTTTTACCACTGCTTATCAGAGCCTGTTTTTGCCTAAACAGCGTACGGAACGCCGCTTTCAAGCCGGGGCGAACGTTCTCAGAAGCCGGCGACGGGCCCGAGCGGACACGTGACGTCTAATCGCCGTTATCCGCGGCGCATTACCGCCTCACTCGTGCACTTTATCCCCCACTAAAAGGGCATTAATGAGCCGCATACATGCGGATACAATGGCGAGTGTGCTTTATGTGGCGTTGGCTCCGTTCCCGGTTCGACTTACTGTTCCGCTCATCGCCGGTAAAAGCTCGCTGGTGGTGGTCAAGGCCGCGTTTCCTCAGGTCTGCGTCTGTGCGTCCGCCGCTTCTTTTGTCCTGTTTATAGAGAAACGGCGTCTATACTTTTCTGTAAACTTGTAAACGGCCCCGGGGCCGAAACCGTCTGTGATTTAGCGGCGCGCTTTGAAGCATCCCGATCCCTCGGGGTCGTCCGGGACAGGCTTCTCTCTGTCTTCCCAGAATAAAAAAAGCAACAAAGGTGAAGCAGTTTTTTTCTTTTAGACAAGTTATTTTCTGAACACCTGAGGTGTCTGAAGCCGTCAGCGCTTCGAATGTTTGGTTTCTTAAGACAATCGTAATGAATCAAAAGCAGTTTTTTTGTTGGTGAAAATTGGGCCTGGATGTCCTTGTGAACAACATTAAACCTGACAGTCTCTGTTTTGTTTTTTTTTTTCTGTGGCTGACCGCTGACCGCAGCCAGCGGAGCCGTTTCCTGACCTTGGCATTTAGAGTGTGTGTCTGTGTGGTATTTTTAGCGCCAGATGCAGTTTGCAGGGCGAACAGGTGGGAGGAGGGAGACACACAGAGAGGAGGACAGTCTCACAATGCAAACTGTTCATATTCCGTTTTCACACAGTGTCAGATTTCTTTCGTGTAATTAATGTTGGATTGAGATTATTAGTGGGACTATTCAGTGAGTCGGTTTTCTTACGAAGTTTCCTCTGAAGTGCAGCACGGATCATCTCAACCTTTTCAATGACGTAAGATTTTAAAAACGATCGGTTCGGAGATGAGGCGCGATTTAAAGGTTCAGCCTCCCCGATGTTCACTTTTTAATGGTGCAAACAAGCCCGGTGCACCTGGCGCGCCTCCTTTATCTCGGTTCCGCAGGAAGGAGAGCGACGAGCCGACGGAGACGCTCACACATAACTACTGTAATTAGTCTGAACTGCCTGTCAACCAGGAGCTGACCGAAGGCACTTCCAGCCGTTCCTCCCCGGCAAAGACGGGCTGACAGCCGGCGAGAACGAAGCACTTGTGCAATAAGTACTCGGGACCAACATCTATTGTTTGGTCAATTAACGCCGTCAGTCGCGGTTTCTTTATACCTCGACTCAGCAGCACGTGTGAAAACAGCCTTATCTCTTGTTTCAACCTTTTTTTTTAACTCTTTCTTGCTGAGATTAAATATAAGGAGTCGAGATAACGCTTTGTTTTTTTCAGCAGGTCAACATTGCTCTTTGCGGTTTCATCATTCTCGAAGTCATCTAAAATGACGGTCAGTCAGGAGAAATGTAAATTTGAGTTTTCATGTTTCGTCCAGTGGTAGAAGATGAACGTGTGAGCAGGTTCAGATCGTCTGCATGCCCTCTATTCCCGGCAGTACTCAAGTGTTTTTATGTATTCAGCGGGTGCAACAGAATGCATTCACATTGTTGGGTAAATCTATAGAGTCCACATTCAGCCCTGACACACACGTCTCACCTGTCAGCTAAATATAACGGCGCGCCGGCCTCTCTCGCAGCGGTAGACGCAGCCATGCAAAGGTGAATGGGTGCAGGTGTTTGGCCGTCCGCGTGGCTCTTTTCTTCCCCCCCCCCCGCCGGCGTGCGCGGCGACTCTAAATAACCTCCATCTCCACAGCGCCGCTACAATTACAGTAAAAACGACGCGCTGCTCCAAGGCGCTGCAATTAGGCTGAGTCACGTCAGCGCCGGCCGGACAGCTCTGATGAAGGGCTATTATAGAGCCTGGCATGATGGAGCCACTCACCCCCCCCTCCCACCCCCACCTTTACCACCATCACCATCATTACCATCTGTCACCACAGCCCCCGCCGCTCGTCCCCCTCCCCCCCGCCTTCTTCATCAACATCCATCACCATTACCACCAAACTTTTCCTCGCCGACTTGTGCGAGCGGGAGACATTCTAACCTGGCAGCTCTCTCCCCGCCATTTCTCCCTCCTCTCTCCTCTGCATCTGTCTCATTTCCTGCCACGGGATTCATATATATTTCGGGATAAGTGCTCTCCATGAATCTTACACCTGCTTTCTTTCTTTCTTCCCCCCCCCCCCCTCTGCCATTTTCCAACTTTCTATCCTTCAACCCCACTCTCTTTCCTTCTGTTCATCTGCACGTCTATTCATCTTCCCTCTCTCCAGCCCCTGCGAGTGCTCCACTCTCTCTTCCTTCCGTTTTTTTTTTCCCCCCTCTCAGAGTCGTGCACCTCTTTTAATAGCTCAATTTCTCTTATTCTCGCCTTATCTTCTTCAATTTGATGCATTTCACCTGGCTTGAATCATTTCGCCCATATCAATCCATCTCCTGCTCTCTCTCCATCTTCTGCTCCACACCTATTTTAATACTCCGGTCTCTATTTCTCTTTGGGGGAAAAAAAAAGTATTTTGTGTGGAGCTTTATATTCAGAAAGTGTTATTTTGAAACGACGCCATGGTATCGAACGCCGTATTTAACGTAACCCTGACTTGTGACCTTTCGGCTTAATGAGCGCCTTACACACATGATGGGCTTGAAAAGTTCACACACACTGTTTTAAAGGAGAGTTTTATTTCATTTCATACGACTGCATGCAAGAGAAAAAGTACAGAAAGTTTTTTTTTTTTTTTTTTTTTGGATTTCCTCACCTGTAGCTCTTCTCTTCAAACTCCTTCACAATTTTAATGTCGTTCAGCTCTGTCTTTGACTTGTCAGTGATTTAATTAGTGTGCTCAGGATCATTACCTTGGCGAAAGATCCACTTCTAATTAAACCTTCTGACACTGACGGAGTGCCGTCCGGCCCCGATTATCTCCTCTGCTATACGCCGCACAGCTGCTGCGAGCTGCTGGTTCACTGAAGCTGCGCGAACGTTCATTGTTGTGAAGGTTATCGCAGCGGAATTCAGAAGGATCAGAAACCGGCGATGAAAACATGCTCCTACACAATCAATATTTGCTAAATTAGGCAGAGATGGCTGGAAGACAGGTCAAATCTAATGAGAGGAGAGGAGTAAGTAAACCGGAGAAACCAGAAAATCACTGAACTCCCACACCAGCTCTGATTTTCCTGATTTGAGTGAGTTAGTCAGGTTTATTTTTTTTTTTTTGCAATTATGCATTATGATTGTCATTCCTTATTCATTGCACCTTCATTTAACAGAATTGCGCAACACATCTGATCACAGGAAACAGGAATCCAAGCACCACACTGAAAAACACAGTAAAGTACAGCTCTCGCTCCTGGCATGCCTCTGTTGTTTTAAATCTAAAATTAAGATATGATTTAGATGAGGGATACATATTTACAGGAATGCAAATGTTTCTACCTTTGGAGGATGTTAAAGCAACACTAAGGAACTTTTCAACCTTAATAAAACATTTTAATATCTTTTGTGATGATACATCGACTTACAACTAGTTGAATGACCCCTCTGTCATGGCCTGAGGGCGTCAGTATTGCTTTCACTTGGACTGAGCAGCTGTGAGGAGGGTGGTAGGAACCCTGCACACTAAGAAACCCCAAATGTGCGGACTGCTTTACGGCATGCGTCACATCATGATAGAACATTGTTTAGCCACCATTAGATTCATTACCTAGTCACTATCCGTCCGTCACACAGCCACTGGAAAGAAATGTCGGCGAGTTCAGTCCGACAGCACGCCACCGGGTGCAACATTTTACAACGCCACGCGCTAGTCCTCATGGGAACTGTAGTATTCCTTCAGGCAAAACACTACCGCTGTTGTCCACTGGCGCCGCCAAAATCAACGAAAACTGAAAGTTCCTTAGTGTCGCTTTAATATAACATCCAAGTACAGATCTTTCAAGACAGTTTCGGTGTTTTTGCAGATCCAAGTTCTGCTTTTGCCCAAAATTGTCACCTGGTTGAAGAGGAATGCGTAGTAGTTCATCACTTTCCTTGGTGTTGAAGGATTATTTAGTTAATCTTATCAGCGTTCGCAACATTCAGCAAACCGTTTCCGTTCTAAGTGTGTATTTTGTTGTACATTAACATGGTTTCAAATAAGAAACACCGACTTCTCACTTTGTCGGCTTCTGACACGTTTTACAGCAAGCATCAGTACAAATAATGAAGTATCTCCCACTGCTTAGTAACACTGGAGTAGTTTCCAATTCAAGAAATAAAGAAGTTAAACACCAGAATCATTAAAAGTCTCCCCTGCAAACCAACCAACAAACAAATTAATCTCTGAGAAAATTCCATTTATTTTCATGTCTCAAATCAAATTAACTGGTAGAAGTGTTTGTGCTGTTTAGATTTACTTTGTCCTTTGCAAAGTGGGAAAAATGACTTGTTTTTTCTTGTGGGGTCAGTTCTCGTGTTTCTCATTAGTCTTTCATACTCCAGCTGGTAATACCAAGCAGCGGCTGGTTATTCATATTGAGTTAAAAAATAACTTTCCAGCTTCACAGAGTTGGTCATTTCTCCAGTTAATTCAACGATGTGTGAATCTAATTTTAATGAGAACTTATCAGAGGCTAAGTTTAGGCGTAATGGAAAAAAATAAAAGGTTTTTCTCTCTCTGCCTTCTTGTTTTTTCCACTCATCCACATTTTCGTCACGTCGACGCCGCCTCTGATCATCAGGTCACAGTTGGAAAGGGGAAAAAAAAAAAAAGAAAAGAAAAGGAAAGTAAAGGAAGTCGTGTTTGTGCCGGCGGGTGGGGAACTCCCGCTGAGCCCGGCAGACGACCCGGATCAGCGGACCGCCCTGGCGCCGAGCCAGAGGTGGCCTGCCGCCGCAGCCGCCAGCAGACCCCGGTGTCAAGGTGAGGGAGTATTTAGATCAGGGTCAGGCGAGGGCGGAGTGTGTTTCTGTGCGAGATTACCGGAGGGCATTAGCACTCTCCTGTCCCCTCCGCGTCTCGTCTATAATTAACTCTTAATTATCCTCTTAATTACATTATTTCTCCTCATTCTCGATGCTAATTGGATAAGAGAACCTTGTGTTATGAAAACCTATTTCTTTTTCCTCGCTCTTCCCAGGTAAGGATGAAACAATTAGAGCTCAAATTTGAATTTTCTAATTATACTCTTCAAACTTTTTTTTTTTAATTATAAGATCAGATTGATGTGCGTGTTTACATGCACCAAGAAAAGAGTCTGATCCAGTCAGTGACATTGGCCTTCTTTGTCCAGGTGCAGATTATACATGATGGAAAATCTACATTTTATGACAGAAAATGATTTGAATCTCAACATGTAGACAATTTCTTAGCTTCAAAACCAATCATTCAATCAGAGAAAGACAAAATGGGATCGAAGGAGCAGTCCGTTAAGTGATCGGGGCAAATGAGTAAAAAAAGTGCACATTATCAAAGACTCTTGCATAAGTGGACCAGATAAACACTTATCAATGAAAATCAAGCACTAAAAGATTAAAGACCTTGGTCAAATTCAGTAAAAGAGGGACGATGCTGAGGTAAACACACACACACACACCAAAAACCTCATAATTCTGTAACCTGCTTTACAAAAAGATGTAGAAGTGGACGAACCATAACCTCCAACTGAAACTCGCACAACGTCCCGGAGCAGGAAACTCATGAATGCCGAGTATAAAACCGTTCTCGGTTAAGAATGAGAGGTTTTTATTGTCCGTCCTTCCTCCCTGTAAGTGGATGCTGATGCGATTCAGACGTGCTGAACGGGGGACTCTCGGCCTCCCGAGTGCAGGAAACTTTCTAGATAAGTCCTTAATTAAGGTTGAGCGGGCTCTCCTCTGCAGGGAGGTGAACCGACACCGTCGTCTTCTTTCATTTACATCTCCGCTTTCTATTCTGCCCTGTTTGGTCATTTTACCTCAGCCGTGACTCGGGAAGTCTTTTAACTTTATGATCAGGGTTTATAACGGTATAAATGTGTTCAGAGTTAGTTAGGGTTTAATTTATGACCATGTTTTACTGTCTTTAGCCATGTTAACAATGTAAGTTTACTTGTGAAATGAAGCTGCTCTCATTCTGGTTCGATACATATGTTGAGATGAAGATCAGCTATTGGGAGGAAGATGCTCTATAATCTGGATGTTAGCAGCAGTGCTTGTTTATTGAAGAAAACAATTAAGTTTAACAACAGAAACAAATAAAAATCCCACTCAAACTTTTCAGTTCGACTTGCTCATTTTGTAAAACTAATCATTGTTGCAGCGCGAGTTGGGTCCTTCCAAAACTTATTTCCTGTGTTCAATTATATATTTAAGGAAGAGCCTCACAATCCATTTAGCCCTGTGATTGGAAAGACCGTGATTGTTGTTAACATCACTTCTAATGCCACGTACGGCCGCGGTTATTCGAGTTATAATTGGATTCTACTACAGTTTCATTTAAAGATGGCCTCAGATCTTTCTCTGCGCTGCAAACAAGCCTCACAATATCCTCTGTGCGCCTCTGTTATTACATTGTTGTTGCTCCATTGTGTGCTGAAAGCGGTCCCACACAGCCCAGGCTTTGTAATCCTGGTAATTGTGACTGTCTGATTTAATTAGGAAGAGGCTAATGTTCATTTTAACAGTCTCTCTATTTTTCTGTCCTTCCTTCACCCCCATCCACCTACTGTATCGCCGCCTCTGTGCATTTTCACCATGGTTACACTCGATAATGTCCTTGTTCCTCCTATCTGACATTTTCTACTCCTCCATCACCCCTTTGCCATCCGCCTTTCCATCTCGCCACACAGGAATTACCCTGATTATGATTATAGCTGTGATGATAATGATAACCACTGCAAAATTGCGCTCTCTCACTCATATCCAACACCCGGGAGATTATGATTGACTGAAAGGCTGCCTGCAAAATGCTGCTCCCACCTCATTTCTCTGCCTTCCCTCCATCTTTCTTTGCTTTTTTTGGTTGTTGTTGTTGTTTTGTTTTATTTGACTTTCTTTTTTTTCTTTCTTTCCTTACCTCTGTCCACTCATCGCTCGGTCCCTCTCCAGCTCACCTTTTGTCTCTTTTCAGTCTTTTTCAATTTTCTGCCAGACTTTCATCTCTGTTGTTGTGCTCCTTTCAACCTTTCCTGGTCCATCTTACCTCTGCCACTTGTCCCCAGCTCTGAAGCTCTGATTTTTTTTTTCTCCTTTTTTTTCTTTCTTTCCAAGCCCTTATTTGTTCTCCTCTCCAGCCTTCCACAAAAGAGCGGGATAAATTTGCTTTTTAGCCACAGTGCATTCAGGAAATAATTATAGAGGTGCCATGCTTCTTGAATATGTGAAGTGGACAACATAAAACGGCTCTGTCAGCCTCCTTTATCTTTCATCCTGTGCGCTCTGTGCTTTCCACCTTCCTCCTTCTTTTTCGCCGTAGAACACTGAAGTCGGCGCGTCTCGCCGAGATGAATCTGTAATGTACGAGACGTCCATACGTGCACATGCGGGCGTCCTGCTGTGATCATTCAAGTCTCCAATCCCATAATCAAGCCTGAGCCGCGGGAGGAGGAGGAGGAGGAGGAGGAGGAGGAGGGGGACGCCTGTTGGAGAGACTGTGACTCAGACCTCATTAGAGCTGTTTTACACTCCGACAGCCTATATGTTCCCCACCTCCAGGACGGGCGCGCCACCCCACGAGCCTCAGGGACGCAATATCTCACCCAGGAGCAAAAACGATGCGTTCAGGTTCTCTTTATTTCTCTGTAATTTTATGAGGAACCAGCGTTTCATTCAGTAATGAGTCTTTCACCTGTTGCTCGACTGTCCCGACTCTTCTCTCCTTGTTCTTGCAGTGTCATCAACTCGTTGGCGTTTTCTTTTCTTTTTTAACTCCTCAAGCTGTTCCCCTCCGTCGCCGCCGCGGTTCGAGGACTCCTCCATCAATTTGCCTCATCAGAATGAAAGTGACAAGAGATGTGTCTCCCCATGTTAACAAATTGCGTGCAAACAAACCGAGCACAATGAAAACATGCCTGATGATTGCTAACACATCTGTCGGGGATTTGTGTCGGCGGCGTTTTGTGCTCGGTGCAGCAACGTGAGGTCGCATTGAGAAATCACAGACGGCTCCAGGAATGATCTGGAGGAGTGAACATGTGAAGGAGATGGGCGTGGTCCTCTGATTATGGACCAACTTGAATATCCACACATCCGTGATCCATTTTTAATGTAATTGATCGCTTTGATCTTTTCACTATAACACTGAATCGTCCACATATTGCATCATTTTAATCGTTTTTTATTACACATACATTAAATTAAGTGGAAAAATAATGATCTGTGACCTCCGACGCCCCCACCTCCTCCATCTCAGTTTATGTAATCAACCTTTTACTGCCGCTGATGGAGATTTAGTTCTCTGTTTACTGCAGTCGTCTGTGTGCAGAATAGTGGATGCTAATATGGTAACCGCGATGGGTTGAGGTGTCAGCATTAATAATTACATAAGGCTTTAAAAAAAATAGTTCAAGTGTATCCCAGAAGTCAGGGTTTAATACTCTGAGTCATTCTCGCTTCCCTCAAAGCAGAATTCCTCAGTGGGAGGAAGATGCTCTACAATCTGAAGTTACATAATTCAGTGTTCGCCACAGGATTCTCACGTTTCTGTTGATCAGGAGACACATCAGAACCGCGCTCACATTTTCCTGTTGGCGAAATCAAACGACTCGTTCGGAGGGGGGGAAAGAAAAGCCGCAGTTATTATATTTTGCACAGACGTCGTCAAATCAATCCCATTTGTGTGCGAACACCCAGCAATTAGACTTTCTCTTGTCAGCCCGTGTGAGAATTCCAATAGACTGAATGTCATGTTAAAGTACGACGCTCAGGCTGCTATTAATTGTCTCTCATCATCATATTTCTGACTGCATTTAAACACAGCTTTGGATTTTCTTTTTTTTTTGTTTTTTTTAATTTTCTGGAAGAGACAATAATATGTCTGAGAACAGCTTCTTGTCATCAGCTGGGAAGATGATAATCATTCTCTGTAAATGTCAGATTGTTTTGCCAGCCGGAATATGAATGTTTTCCCTCCTCGAGCATGTTCTCCTGGCTTATTAAGATCTCAAACCTTCAAACAGTCCAATTTATTCATGCTTTTCGGCTGCGCTCTTCTCAAAAGTGGGCAAATTGCGGAGGGGTCTCGAACACGCTCGCAGTGTTAAACCTGCTCGGTGTGTTTCATGGATACTGTCTGGTTCACTGTCTGCTGGCTTCACTTCTCACTAGATTTGGCTTTTTTGTGTTGATAAGTTGTTTTTGGGAAATGAAAGAATCATATAAGCTTCTTATTCTTTCTTCTTTTGATTGGATCTGCTTTTTTTTAAAATATTTTTCATCATTCCTATTAAGTGCTAATGTTCTGCAAATAAACTTCAGCCCTCCACTTGGCGAGATCTTAATGCAAAAATAAGCCTGTTTTATCAGATCTGAATCAGAAACGGGGCTGCAAGCAGAGAACAACATCCTGCACCCTAATTGAAATGCCCTGCGTTCGCCCCGGCTGCCAAAATGAAATTCCGCTGTCAGGTTTGTTTCCCCGTGTGGGTGGAGACCATCTCTGACTGATATGCAAAGGAAAAACACAAAATTGAAATCTGAAGGGGATTTCTGTGCAGCCATGGCTGAGCACACCTGGTAAACATTATTGTGCAGTGTACTTTTTTTTTTTTTTACTTCCACTGATTACTTATTTCATGATTTGTTAGTTTTTTTTATTTCATTTCTTTATAAAAATTAAATATTACATTTACCTCGTGCTGATATCTTCAATCAGCCCCATGCAAAGCCGCCTTCTTATCGCCTTGTTTGTCAATTGAAAATTGGTTTGTCATTACATGGGATACAATTTGAAGTGGCGTGACACGCGGTTCGAGCTGATTTCACGGTCAAATCTCCAAGATTGCCTACGTTTAAGGTCTGATTATTTTAAATCAGGTTTGATTACAGGCACTTGGAAAAACTCCGTCAACACTGCCCAGTTTCAAAGTTAGTAGGTGTGATTTGTTTGAGGTCTATGAAGACAAGGTGGAAGTTACTTGTGTTCCACCTCTTTTTCTCTTTTTTGTTTTGTTTTTTGAGGAAAAAAACTGAATTACACCATACAACACGTGATCTGTGACAGCTCTGTCTTATGTTCTGCCTTTATATTAATCAGATTGTTCAGGTTCGTTTCATTTTCTGTTGTCTGTTTGTTGCTCTCAGCTGATTTTTTTGGAATATTAGGACTCATTTACATGACGATTTCAAGTGAAAACAGAAAACTTATGTTGCATTTTTGGCATCTGTTTACATGACAACAGCACTCAGTCACTGATAATGCAACTTTTTGTAAAAGGCTCCCAAGGTGGAACTTTTTTTAAATGATCTGACTCAGACCCTGTGGAAACAGAGGAAAACGCAACTTTTTTGAAAATGTTCACCGCTTCTGTGTGAACGAATGGATCCTTTTGAATCATCATGAGCAATGAATCATTTTCAAATTGTTGTCGTGTAAATGCAAAACTTTTGAGAACTTTTATGCCTTCCAACTTGAAGCACAGTGTGAGGCACAATTAGTGTCTTTTTTTTTTTTATGCTTAGAAGCAACATGTAAATTGAAACATACAAACTGCTTCTTCAGCACCACTGGAGAACATCCATCTCTTCTGTGTTTGACAGACAGCACATGTCGCCCAAAGACAGAGCTATATGGTGGAATTTTAGCTAAGAACTTAAAAATATGTTCCGGCGAAAAGGAAAACAAGATGGAAGACGAAGATTCAAGAGTGTTTCGAAAAATTGAATGACGTAACAAAAAACAAGGAAACTAACAGTGATGAATAATGCCAAGAATATTTTTCCTCCACGTCAGATTTGCTAAATGTTACTATGAGGTGTTCTTAAGTGATTTGAATGACATACTTCCATTATTTCACATATGCTGCTTCTTCAGTCTGTGCACAATTTCAAGGCGCCATGTGCAACATGTACGTATGTGTTGCCATGCTTGTCCAATAGGTGGCATCGTACCGAGTCAATCTTCAGTCCTGCCTCTTTGAGTCCCTGTCAAATGTTTGGCTGTTTTAAAATCAGAAGCTATAATTAGCAAGCGGTCCAGCTGGTGTTGGATTTACTATCGAAGCTGCAATTTCTTATATTTGATGTACATGCTAGATTTTCTTAAACCGAACAGGCTCGAGCTAGCTGGATGGCAACTCAAAGAACCTGCAATGACATTAAGGCTCTATTCTTTCTCTCTCATTAAAGGTGTTAAATAAAAAAAAAATAAAAAAAAAAACATAAAAAAGTTACTTACCTTACTGTACATTTAAACCTAATTGGATGTTTTAATAAGCAATCAGACAATAACACTGTGTCAGGATTATTTGACAAAATGAAGAAAATATCTTCCATCCTCTTGTTTTTGTTTATTAGCGAATACAAATTCCCCTTTTAAAGCAGGAACTTACACGGTGAATTGTGCAGGCTGTGAGGAAGGTAGGAGTGCAGTAATGGGTATTTATTGAAATCGCAGGTGCAGCCGGCGAGCCGGCGCCACGTCGCCGCTGCCTTTGTGTGCGAGGATACATCCACACGGTGGATGAGCCTTGTTTTTTCTGGTTGATTTTTCTTTGGTTCATTATTTGGTACATTTGACGCAGTGATGGCCTCGCAGACAGCATGATGGATCGGGACGATGGATTGCGGTTTAATAAGTGGTTGAATTCAATCGATTGTAATATCTTAACTGACAGCTTGATGAATACAGCCGGATGTGTTTATGGACGTGTTTATGTGTTTGGACCCGGTGACACGCCACAAGTTTTTTTTTTTTTTTGGGTATTCGAGGACGTACTTCAGAAGACTGCCGTCTAACCCATGAGCCAGAGACATCCGTGAAAATGATCTTTAACAGACACATAAAGATATTTAACACAGGGAGTTGCGCGGCCTGCTCTCATCTCGACTACGCAGTGCGGCGAATTCCCCCGACACATCAACCCACGGCGCCGATTGTGCACCGAACATTCGCTTCAGTCAATCCCGCGCATTACCGCAATCAATAGGAGAGGTCCTCGTGTGCTTGTGTGCCGGTCTTCGCTGCGCTCGCTGTTCTCCAGTTTTATGAATCGGGCCCAGTTTGAAACTTCTATGAAAAACACAGCATGCGGCCGCGACTAAAAGCCGCCCCGTAGTCGGGCGAGAGAGAGAGAGAGAGGGCCTCTCAGCACCAATCTCTGCTCTCGACGCGCTGCTGTCAGTGTGCCACTTTACCACATGCTATTGCAAATCAATAGCGGTACATTACTATAGAAACAACATGGATCAACACTCCATGGATGGCTTTTGTGCACAATATGTTTCTTTCTTCGGGGTGTGAATGGGTTTCCATTAACAAGTATGGCACTCGCTCGGAATATAAGACGGCCTGAACTGTTTTTGAAGACCGAGCGTCAGGCTGTCGCTCTGATTGAGGATAAAATGGTGGATTTCAGAGGTAATCATGCTTTGATACGGGTGGAATCTTAATTTTCTTGAAATCTGCATTATTAGAAAAAAAAAAAAAAAAAGCATGCGTCGGGTGAGAGAGTGTTTCCAAAATTCTCCTTGGGTTGATTATGTTGTCCATGCAAAGAGGGAGAATAATTTCATATAATTTTGTGCCTCTGCACTGGCTGAAAGTCTCGATCATGAATTACACTGAATTACATACTTTTCCCTCCCTCAGCTGTGCACACCGGCAGGGTCTAAGACCTTATTACTGCCTGAGATTAAGGTGTATTTTAGATTGTCAGGTTGTCTGTTGGTTTGTATTCAACACCCAGGTTTTAAATACTCGCAGCAAAAACTTCTGGTTCTCGGATTTTCTTTCTGGATTTCTCAAAATATTCAAGATTCTTTCCTCAAGCAAAGTTTATCCATTTGATTGATGATAGAATTATGTGGGTGATGGGTGGATGAATGGGTTATTAGAGATCTGGTAGACGGCAACATGCCTGTAAAGGAATCGGGGAGAGATTACGACCGGACTGAACACAGCTGTAAATCCAGCGGACATACAGCAGCAGTCCTCTTTTCCAACTGCATGGCTGAGAGCAGATTTTTCTTCATGACAACACTGGCTTCTTCATACGGAATCGGAATTTTGACAGCATAAACGTAGGTGTGACATCCAATCTTCTTTTTTTTTTTCTATGGTCCCCAAGCTGCAATCTTCTTCTGAAAATAAGCCACCGTTTTTTTTTTTTGGGACCGGACAGTTGCAAGAATATTGTTGAAGGGGAATGCATTTCCCCTTGAACTTGGTTCTCCCGTCTTTTCTTCAACTCAACTTAATGTGTTTGTCGCCAAACATAGAAAAATATCCGATTTAGTTATTCACAAACAGCTCGGAGGTAGGAAGCAAGCGCGTTTTGTCCTTCTGACCCAGTCATCTCCTTGGTCTTGAAGGTGTTGAGGTGGAAGTTACGGTCAGGTAAGACATCTGGGCTTTCTTCTAGATTAAGAGGGAAAGAAAACGGACGGGGGAGTCGATTGGGGACCAGTCCTGTGTAAAGATATATCATATGTATTGCAGTACTGCTGCTCCTGAAGGGACGTAGGATGACCAAAGCTGGGCTTATTGAGATGTTTTATAGCTGATTTTATTGCTCCTGGACATATTCTGGTTCTTTGTCCTTTGTTGCCTGCTGGAGCTAATGATCCATTGCGTTTCCCCTCAGATGGTAACATTTTCCAACAGTTGTGTTGTTTCACCAATAACACAGCTATCGAGAAGTGATCATAGTTTTCACATGTGACCAATTTTACAATGTTTGAAAAGTTGAGTCCGAAAACGCCCAGTTTAACACGTTCGCAGCAGCTTAACACAGCATAAGCTTGGAAAATCTGCTCTTGTTGTAGCTTGAGTCATTCAATAAACAAGTGAAAATGTGACGTGAGCCGGATGATAAACGATTCCGGGCGCTTTAATGGCCACATGCAGTACATCAAAGCCCGGGTTGGTATTTGCCAGGTATTTCAGGTGGATGTCGTCCAACCCAACCGCACGCCGGTGTTGCATCAGTATTGCGCATTAGCGAGTGTTTTCAGAGAAAATATGACTATATCTGATGCCTCGGACTGAGGAAATCACTGTAACCTCCGAAAAATTAAAAGAGGGGAAAACTGGGAGCGGAGACGGAAATGAAAGGAGATTACATCAAACTGTGGGCCCATGCAGCGTCCATCCATCTCCCGTTGCAGACCAGTCACGCTCTCCTCGAGCTGCTGTTTCTCCTCTAATCCATACAGAACTGCTATCAAAGCAGCGGAATTATAAAAAATCACTATACAGCAGGGATGGAGTGCTGCAGACGGTGCTGCTGAAGTTGGATTTCCGCATAATTGCTGTGAATTATATAGCTGTGACTGTCTGAACATTAAATATTAATTGTCTCAGACTGCCGCCCTTATGTTGCTGGTCTCCACTAAATGGAACACTTTACACAGATGCCATTTGTCACAGTTATTTGCTGTCATTTTGTGTTTAGTCCCCTGCGAATGGCAGCTCCCTCCTAACGGCGCCTTTGTTGAAGACTAAACAGCAACTAAATGACAGTTTGACTGTAAAGGCAGAAGTTATTCTTTATTATTCTCAATGAGACGATCAAACCGTGTTGTTTTCCATAGCAGAGGGAGATGGCTGTGTACACTGTAGAAAGTTAGAATCAGATTAAATTCAAACGCCAGCTCATAGTGAGGTTTTAAAGGACTGAAAGGTCTCGTCTGAGAAACTCAAACATGATTTTTGCCTTAAATGATTCATAAAATGCCTCAAAGACAATCGGCTCAATTTGTAAGTAATGACTTCCTCATTTGCGGCGTGAAAAACAGGATGGAAAAAGTTTGGATGGTGACCCAGTGACCCTAATTACCATCGTGATGAATTACCTCTGTCTCTGAGCGGCTAATCCGTCTCATCCTTTTCAGTCAGCTTAATGCCATAAGGTGATTTTGCAATCCGCACCCCCGGAAGACAAAAAAGAAAAGAAAAAAAAAAAACACACACACACAGTTTGGTCCTCAGTCCAAATTTCACAGTTTAATTCTCAGAGTGCTTGCTCTAATCAGGAAACAAAATGCATTTCAGCGAAGAGAAAAATGATTTGGACGATTTCTCCTCCTCTCATACAAAAATAATGTCTAAAAAATGAGCAAAGTTCACAATCTTTGACCTTCTCCACCTTGATTTTAGTGTTCTCTGGACTTTTGAATGTCTCATAAATCAATGCAACAGTTTCTTCCTATGTTCACAATGAATAAAAATAAAGTGCCTGATTAGATTTAGAACTCCCCGTGTCGCTGCCATGTTTAGTTACACGTGTCTTCCTGGATTTCACCAAAGCTTTCCTGAAAGAGTTTTGAGTTTGACTCAAACATATAATAGTCCGAACTTTGCAGATTTCAAATTTTTCATTCATTGATTATCGTCTGATCCGCTCATTTTAGTTAACTTTTGTTATTTCCTACTAGTTTATGTCTATATGGGGTATTTTCACAGCTTCACTACTTCCTGAAAATAGCTGTGCACATTCATTTCCTGTCTTGCATTATTGGCCAAACTGATTAATCCAGGTGTGTCTTGTTTAGACTGCTGCAACAAGACACACCTGGATTAATCATTTTGGCCAATAATGCAAGACAGGAAATGAATGTGCACAGTTAATTTCAGGAAGTAGTGGAGCTGTGAAAATGGCCCATTGCTCCTGTGGTCAGTTGGAGGACTCAGTATTGGTTTAGTAAACTTTGTTTTTCCTCTGTCTTCCATCTGGTGTCAGAATGTGTCTGACCAACTCTTTCATGGGAACATTTTAATTTTAAAATGTGATTTTTTTTTTTTTTTTTTTTTTTCATGATAGTAAAATAAGTCATTTAGCTCATCTTGAATCTGTACTACTGGAAAAGGCTTGTATTGAATTCGGTCTTTTGACTTCTGTTCAGCTCCTCGTCGGGTGAATCACCGTGAAGAATCTGACTTCCTCCAGTCGTCACATGGCGGTAACAATACCCTCCTTGTACTCGTCTCACTTTTCGAGCGCGCGCGGTGATGAAGGCCGGGGAGTACAACGCTCAGATATGCAGAACATGAATCACTTTGTTATTCTTCCCTGACAGTCGGCGCTCTGAAAGACTGATCTGACTGCCGAGTCTGACTCGCAGTCAGGTCTGCTACCACTTTTAATTAGTTTCATGCCGCCTTTATTTAACAGTAACTGGTTTCCCAGAAGGCCACAAATTAAAGAGAATTAAGCGGCGCTAAGTGCTACAATGAATAGAGACAGGTGTGAGTCATTTTAATGCGCTGAGCTGCTTATCACTGGTCGAAATGTCTCGCTGCCGAGTGTACACAGAATAAAGTATGCTGCCGGAGCGCCCGGCTCCATCAGATCCCTTCACTTCGGTAATTGACTGCGGAACCTGATGCTTAAATGATTTTAGGTAACTGCAGTGATTTTAATTATTGTGAATCGGCGGCAGCAGTAAATATGAAGGACCGCATGGTGGGTTTCTCGGCATTCTTGCCTCGAGCGAGAATTGCTCGTTTGTAATTTTTTATCAGCTGTTCCTTGTTGTTGCATGTTCTCTCTGTGCACCCAGGTCTGGTAAAACCTAATACAGCATTCCGTGTGTCTTTATTTCCAAAAATTAGTTGAAAATTCTTCCTTGAAACTAAATTTTTCTTAATAAAAGCCTTGTAAAAAAGGGGGTCGTCTCTATATTCAGGATTGTTTTCTGTTCTCAGACGGCTCTGTTAGCTGCGTGCTAATTCAGCGGGGCAGCAATTCACAAGTAAACTGATTATTTTTATTGTTGTTGTTTATCGGCTTGTTTAAAATCTCCACGGCGGAGGGAAAGAAGCTCGCCGGCTGTTGAGTCGTTGTTTGGGTTCCTGGCGTAGCGGCTCGGGGACATCCGGCACACGGTTCTCAGCGCGAGCCCGCTGGGAGAGCCCCTTCAGGTGGATTCTGTTTGTGGCGGTACACCGTGTTCCGCCACACAATACCTTTCCTTGCCTTCCCACCTTTTTTCCCCTCTCTGGTTGAGAAACGGCGGCCGCTCTTGTTTCACACTGTTCCGACCCGCAGTCCTCAATGAAGTACATTAACGCGGATGAATAGCCCCGCGCGTGCGGCCGCAATTAGAGCAGAAAAATCTCATCTGCTAATGTGTTTGGGCTAGGTGCTTCTCTGCGAACGCGCGCCGGCTTTCAGAGCCGCGGACGCGGCGGTTTTATGAGGAGGAGATGCCGAGTGATTCACGCCGCGCCCGCTGCTTCCAGGCCGGAGAGCCGCGGCTCTTAATGGCACTCCTCCTCGGCGGCGCCGCGTGAATTGGTGCCTTAACAACAAGAGATTACATGTGCGGCCTTTGTGTGTTTCCAATACGTTTTTTTTTTTTTGGGGGGGGCCCACTTTTATGATCGCACAAAAAAACTCCACTCGCAAGTAAACAAGTCGGCCTCGTGAAAGTACAGCGCACGCAGGGTCGGCGGCGTTGAATAAAACACCTGCACTGCGGGAACTTTTGGAAGCTTTTTGTAGTTTACATCAGGGTTGAAAGGCGTCTGCCTACACCCGGCATATAACATCACCATGTTGCTCGGAAGCTGGAACTACTACAGTGAAATGCTTTCTGCAGAGTCCGGTTGATTTATGTGTAAAATGTACGCAGAGAAAAATTCAAACAAAACTTTTGGATCATTAGGGGAAATCGTTTATCACGAGGTTTGTGCTGTTTGTGTGCATTAGACTCTGACTCACCAGTGCTACTAATTAATTAAGTGAAGTCCATTTAAAATTGATTAAACAAAATCGGCGCTGCGTTCGTCATCGAGGATGCGCCATTATTATGGTTTATTTTTTCATGTTAGTCATGACTAATTTTCATTTGTACCTTGTTTTATTCAGATGAAAATAGCTAATTGGAGCCAGACGAGCCGCGGCGTAAAGCGGTGAGTAATGAATGCATTAACGCCGAGTGTGGGTGCACATCCAAAGCACAAAACCTCAGCAGAATCTCTTTGATGAGGTCTTTTAATAAACAGGCGATCGCCCAGATTACTGAGGTGTGCGCTGCTTATTAATGTCCGTCCATTCTTTTGCCCATCTGCTCCTGAGAAAATAAGTCATTTAAGTAGTATTTACGGAATATGAGACTTTATAGTTGCAACACACGTGTTAGCAATGTGCATTTTATTCATTCGGCCCTCTGTAATAATGCACTTTTAATGACCTTAAAAAAAAGACTAAATGGAAATACATTACATCCTTCAGACGTATGTAATTACTCCCTCCAGTACCTTTCGGCGGCCCTCAATATTCTGCTGAGGACAGTGGGTCGTGTCTCACCATGAATCAGAGTGTTAATGGCGGATTGACGCTCGGTGTCGAGCAAATGAGGTCCAGCGAGCCGGGCGACGCCGCGGCGCGGACCCGGGGCTCGCCGTAATTGGAAATGACGGGGTGGATGCCGCGGCGGAGAGAGGGGTCAGTCGTCTGCTCGCATGCACAGGCTTCTCCCTTTCTACTTTTTCCTTGATCGGATCACATGGGTGCGTGTGCGCGCTTGTCTTTCTTACCGTCCAGCCCGTTTCCTCACACACACACACACACACACACACACACACTCACGGCCAGGTTGTAATTAGTGGCACAGGGTAGTGGTCACACATAATGCTGCTAATTGGGCTGGCAGGCACCATTACCCAGAGCTAATCACCATTCTCTGGGTGACGAGGCGTCCTGGCCCTCTGACCACGAGCTGCTCGCCGGATCCGTATCGCATTGCCAGAGCTCAGCGAGCCCGACTGCACCAATTAGCCGTCCAAACTCACTGGCTCGCACTGTACGTCTCGGACACGCCGGGCTTTACCTTATTTATCGGGAGCACTTTTGAATTGGATTATAAAGCTTAAAGGCTGACTTTTATACTGGTGGAAGGATCCTTGAGGAAGCCGTTCAGTTAATTTGTGCCGGCGCTACTCGGCAGACTCGGCGTTCATTGGGCTGTAATGAGGATCGGGACAGTTTGGAGAGTTTGTGTGGATACTTTGGGTCCTGCTGACTGCAGTTCCCTCAAATATATGACAAGGAATGGGACAGATGTGGAGTTCAAATTAAAAAACATACCATAATCAATCACACAATCTTTTTGGCTAAGTGTGAATTGAGTTATTTTCTCCTTGGAGCAGAAATTATTCTAGCTAGCATAAGGGAATCTCCATGTGGGTCAGCTAGCTTAAAGCGTGGTCCGTGGTTAAATGTCAGAGCGAATTATCATGTGAATCATGACAGAATAGGTCATTTCTGTTTGTCTCTGGCGTGTATTTACTGGAAACGACAAGCTCAATTAAAAAGAGGAAGAGGATGATGAAGTACAGAGAAAATCAAAGGGTTCGTACCTGCAGTGCTGATTCCATCAAAACTCCCGTACGTCCCTGGATGAAAGTAATCCAGCTGGTCAACTTTAACTAATATAGAAACGGTCTGAATAAATACAGTGAACTTTCCAAAGTCAACTGACAGAATAGACAAGCTGCAGACTTTTCCGGATGACGTTGCCGATGCTACGTTAGCATGTCTCTTCTCTGCTTCAGCGCTGCCGTCTCTGGAGGGCTGCAGAAGGACGCGTTTCGACACAAAGAAGCTTCACAAAATGCAACAAACCCAAAGGAAAACTGATAACTTTTGCACCGAGACGTGCTGTTGCAAGGTTTGAAAACGCTTCATACTTAAACCTCTGATTCAAACATCTTTACGGTGTAAATGGACCCCAAAAATGGAGTGAAACTTTTGTGTTGGTTGTTTAAAGGAGTTTTAGGTTGTGGTTCTGATGTTTCCCATCGTAGCATGGACCAGAGCCTCTGACATGATGAGGCCTTTTAGAGCCCTGCGAAATAAATCTGGTCCATCAGAGCCTCCGGGCGAGTCAACCTGTGAGTGGGAGAGAGAGGGGGCGGGTGAGGGGAGGGGTGGGGGCGATGGCTGTCTGGAATGAAGGCAGTAACCTGAACACGGCTGATCAGGAACAGAGAGCTTTTTTTAGCTTTCCACATCAGGAGGCTTTCATTTTCGTGCCCGTTAAACATGACCTGACTTTAATTGCATTTGCAAGCTCCTCGGCCAGACCTCATTTCTAATAAGGGGTTTTGCAGCTCTTTTCCACAATGCTTGATTTAGCTTTGGTTCTCTGTAATAGAATAGGATGAAATAGAAAGCATGCCCTTTTCATTTTTTTTCTTTAGTTTCCTCTGCATGCTTTAAGATTTCCTGTTCGCATAAATGATTATGATTCATCAAGAAAATACGACCACAATCAATGTTATTTTTAACTATTTATCACCCAGATTGACACCTGGATTTTCCCAGTAAGCAGAAAACTCACTGAGCCCTGTTTCCTGGCATCAGTTAATCTGTAAAAAAAATAAATAATGTTCTGTAAACACTCTGCAGACTCCACAGTGCTGCTGAGGACAGGGAATTGATGCAGAAGTAACTTGGCTAATTCAAACGTCCTCTAAGTGTGTCGCCGGGCTTCCTGCAGCATGTATCAGCAGAGGTGGGCTGTGTCACCTCAAATCAAGGCTGCCCTGTCTGAAGGCGCTGTTTACGAGCTGTAACATTAACCTTCGGGGGAAAACACGGGCTCTTTATCATAAAACAAAGGCAGCGCAGCTAATGACTCAAACTCCTGCAGTGGCTCTGCTCATCTGCATGTATATTCAGGATGGTGGATCAGCTCGGATGTTGTCCTTATTTTACATCTATTTGAGAGGAATCATAGGTTTTTAGTTACAACATCGTTCCCTATAGATCGACTTTTCTTAGAGTTGGTTACAATTCCAGCATCTGAACGTTCAAGACAGCCTTGACGATATTCACCTTGACATAACAAGAAATGAATGAAACACTTCAGAAAATACTCAACCACTACTTACTTGAGAGAAGAAATAAATGGAACATAATGCAAATCCTTCTGAGATCCTTTGTGAGAAGATTCCAATAATATATGAATAGAAAAATGTAGAGAATGTGCTGCTGGTAGAAACTCGATGTCTCTGTATTGATTTTGTATTTTAAAACATACTGACAAGATTTACATCAGTGTTTTAACTACTTAAATCTCAATTTCAGCTGGGATTTTCATCATTCTTCAATAGATCTAATGTCCACAGCCTGAAAATACATATTATGTAACTATTTTGGCCTTCATTGAATTCATATAGACGCTTTACACATGAATGTCAAAAGATTTTTAGAATCATCTAAATGTATGGTGTCCTTTTAAAGCGCTGCTACCTTTTAATGATGAGAATTTGAAGAAACTATGACGCCTTTTATGGAAACATGCTCCTAATATAAGAAGATGGACATCGTTAATGATGATTGTAGCCTTTCAGGGTTTTCCTTAAGAAAAAAAAAAAGAGTTCTCCTTTCTTTTTCCAACACCTTTTGATCCGTATTGTACTTTTGGATGTTGAATTTATCAGACAAGAGCTGATTTAACTCATCTGCTTGATTACAGTGCAGATATTATTTATCAGTGAGGATAATGATATGGCCCGCAAGAGAAAGAATAGAAGGAAAATCTCCTCTTAAAGTGTTCTTTCCTCTGATCTTTACAGTTTCACACTTTTTTTAAGGTCCTTAAAGCAGAAGCTTCATTTCTCTGGATAAATGAGACTCTCCGTCCCATTCATCTGATTGTCTTTGTGTGCGTGTGTGTGTGTGGGTGCATTTTTTTTTTCTTTTCTTTTCTTACTCTCGCCTCATGTCCGCAGAGCTGCAGGAGTCCAGGAGGCAGCCAGACTTCCAGAGATGAGAGGATGAGCACCTGTCCATCAACGCTCCTGCCGAACATCCGCTCTGACAGGCGGCAGAAGGTGAGCTTTCAGGTAAAGGCTGTTGTGCCATGTTAGCTCTGCAACGACAAGGCAGTATTGCCCTTTAAAATGTTCTTTTTATTCCCAGATGCCTGCCCAGCACTGTGTGTGTATGTGTGTGTGTGTGTGTGTTAAACAGCTTGCTCAGTTCATGATGACACCTTGGACTTGGACCAGTGCTCCGGACCGGTGGACTCGGAGATTCAGTGAGCGACATTTTTAAGAGAAGCAGGCAGCTAAAATATCACAGAGACTAAATAATCTACTACATTACGCTGAATTAAGTCAGTTCTGGGCTCGTCTGGGCCTCCCTCTGCTCCGACGTTCCTCTTATTCATCATTCATATGCATAAACCCTCTTTCCCCCTCAGAGGATTAGCAGCAGTTCTTCTTCTGCTGTAGTCACAATAAATAATGTCCTGATAGTGTGTGTTCATTCACTCTGACGGAATCGGTGCTTGTCTGTCTGTTGCTTTGTCAACCGGTGGCCACAGCGGCCGGCCTTTCTTATTTAGCAGGCCGTGCACCTTGCAGCTTCTACAATAGCCGAACAAAACTTTCAGAGAAAGTGTGCTCATAGCTCAGATCTCTCTGTGTAATGGAGACCAGGCCGACGTGTTGGATCACACACATACACTGGAGCCACAGTAAGAACAGCAGGATGACACACTGTGGAAGGGAATATATTGCAGTGATGTTGACCTTTGCAGCTTGGCTTGAAATGCTTTGATAGATATGAGATGGATCGTGATGGCATTTCATCCGGACAGGTGTGATCTCCTCGACGTGAATGGCAATAAGCGGCGATGTGTTGTAGCTTCCATGGGAGAGAAAATAATGAATTACAAATCCTTACAGTTGGTGTTTAGTATCATCATTCCAAGTGTTTTGTTTTTTGTTTTTTTTTCATGGGAGGAAGAGAAAACCTAAACATGCAAAGAAAGAACATGCAAACTACATGCAGGATGGCCCTCAAGTGGGGTGAGCAGCTCATTCACGCTGCTTTATCAGTTAACAGTAAAATCCTCACTTTCAGTGGAAACTCTGAAAGACGTCTCTTTGTAACCCGAGAAAAAAAAAATGTTTTTGCAGACCTCTGAGCAGGGCAAGGCCAAGTCTGTGAGCGTTTCTTACATCTCCAAGCTGAATCATTCCAGCATTTAGGTGGTGTGAGGCTGTAGAGAGATTTATGAATGGTGAAGTTATTTATCCTGCAGTTTATTCTTGCAGACGAGTGGATGTCTTTTTCAGAGGTCGTCAAAAAAACCTAGCATGACTAGCTAGATTTTGTTATTCTCTAAATGTCTGGCTGGAGAGGGGAAAAAAAAAAGAGAAAACCGTGGCTCAGCAAGAAGATCACACTGTCATCATCCGTCCACTTCATTTCTTCCCTTTCTCATTTCCTACAGTCGGCGAATTAAAAGAACATGACAAAGATCAAGTCCGATGCTCGCCCTGCAGCGCCGGCGGAGACAGTGATGCAGCCCTTCATGATCCTCCGGGGCAGAGAGCCCACCTGGGCGGAGGCCAAGAGCCAGCTGGGGAGAAGAAGAAGAAAAAAAAAAAAAAGGCCGGATGAAGGGATGAATGAGGGAAGGAAATTGGAAGGAGAGATGTGGGAAGACAGAGCCATTTGGGCTTGACAGAGAGGAGATTGGGTGTGTGGCGGAGAAACGGCGAGAAAATGGGAGAAGTACAGTGACCTGGGAGTAAAACCAGACTCGTAGCAGCCACAGAAACAAGAAAGTCTAAATGTGAAGTTGCTCTTATTTTGTGTTGGCAACAAAGTAAACTGCAGCATTTTTTTTTCTGTTGCCACCGTCTTCAGTGTTGAAAAGACGCCATTATCTCTGAGTCAAGACAAAAAGCATGTTGGCTGCATGATGAGCTGAGATTTGTTTCTTGCGTTCACGTTTCTTGTCGTCACTCGAGCCGTCTGTTGATATGAGAAAAACCTCCAGGAGTCGAAGGTTAGAATCCGAGTCGCGCTCTGTGTTCACTGGAAAACTGAGCTTGTAAATACATTTTTAAAGTCTATTGAGGAGCCAGCTTTCAATAAAACTCTGTTCATCAATGACAAAAGCTTAAAGAGACTCATACTTTTAGGAATATTCTGCTATACGCAAAATGTTACACTTTCTTTTTTTCCTCAGAGATTTGGCACCCTGAATATTTGTTTCATATATTTAAAGTGTTTAAGGCCGGGGCCTCCAACCTTTTATCTAGTGTGCGCTTCTTCTTTTTAAACACTGTGTCCCACAAAGAACAAGCGAATATACCTGTTTTTATTCAATCAATAAATAAAACAGGAGTAAATTGTTCACCTCACCTTCATGTGCATTTTAATCCAACTCCATGCATATCCAGAGAGACAACATTTGCATGAATTTCCAGTTATGCCGTCCTAAGTTTCCGGGCTGAGTCTTACGCCGTCCGTAAAAGAACAGATGTTTGCAGCATATATAGTTTCTGAAGCGGCTCAAAGCATAATGAGGATCGCCGGGATTCGTGTGACGTCTCCCCCCTCAAACACGCCGAGCTATCATCTCGATGTTCTGCGGCAGACAGAAGCGCATAAAACACAAAGCGGCGGAGTGATTTGGGAGATGGCGGGAGGTCACGCAAACAAGGAAACATTCCCTCTTTTATGAAGCAGCACAAATTAGAGCCCAAACTGGTTGTCACAGAGAAGGATTTCTCCTGCTGCCTGATGTGTCCCTGGGATTTTGCACAGATGACTCTGATGTTACTCTTTACTTTATTGAGGACGCTGTGTTTAGTTCTGGGTCTCTTTGTGTGTTTTACATCGACTTTCTGTTTTCCGTCTGTGCAGCTGCAGCTCCTGTTCGACACACTCAGCCACGCGGCTCTGGGTCAGGTTCGTCGGTTAGTTGCCGTCCAGTTATCGCGCCGCTGCTGTCTCGCTTGTCTGTCTGGTTTTCTGATACAGATCTTCTCTACTGGTTTATCTGATTTTTTTCCTGTCAGTTTTTTTTTTTTATTGCATTCAATTTCCTTCTTTTTTTTCCAGCAGGAGTGAAAGTTGTAGCAGACATAAAGGAGCACTTTAGGCAGTCGCCCATGCCGCTCTCTCGCTCCTCCGCCCCGCGTCTGGAGGCCTGGACGCTAACTGGCGGAACGCGGTAATCAGAGTATTGGAAACATGCTGCCTAATGATGAACACGAGCCCCTGGACCGGCCCTCATAATGAAAGCCGCATTATCTCAAAGAGCTATCAGCCCAGACACTGCGGTCAAGTGCATTATGGGTGTATTTGAGGAAGGCTATTTGTGTTTGAAGGGATTTACTTTGACTGGACATCAGATAAGGCATCAGTTGTGGAAAGTCGGGCGAAGCTACAAAGAGAGTTTATATGAGTTAATATATCCTTCCTGTTTTTCAGACTACTGTGACTTCTGTGAACCGAACCATTTCCCAGCATGTCTGTCTTTGTGTGTTTGACTTTTTCCTTTTTCTCGACACTGAAATCTGTTACTGCACTTATGTTGTGTTGCGATTTGTGAAATCAGTGCAACACACAAAATCATTGTTGTGGTTACAAATGAATACTGAAACGTAAAAGGATGGATTAAAAGACAAACCTTCGTTGCACTGAGAGCCAAACTTGGTTTGGAGGCCGAGTTGTTTGGGTCTCCAGATGTTGGGAGTCGACGGAAGACGCCTCTGGCCTCGTTAACGCCGGCCTCGGTGTCTTTATGGGCGCCATTGTCAGGCTTTCCCAGGTATGTAAAGTTTTCACTGCTCTCCTCTTCCTCTTCTTCGCTGGTGATTTGTCGAGCTGCTGGGTCTTTTTCGCACAATCATGACTCGTTGAATCTTGATTTTACAACTTTTGGTTTCCATTTTACTCGGGTAAGGGGTCTGGGCTGCGTTCAATCTAGTTTTAATAGGTTTTGCGGCCGCAGTGGTTTCTCTCTCTCAGCTAATTCACATTTGCAGTCCTAATCTTGCTGCTGAATGGCTCCATCCGAGTAGAAATCGGTACGATTTTCAGCTGTTGAGTCTCTGAGTTAGACTTGGGGTCAAAGCGAGTGGCAGAAGATGCTCACTTTGCTACTTCACAATGACCCCTTTCTTTTTTCTTTCTTTCTTTTTTTATTTTTTTTTTTGTGAAGATGTCCTTCTTCTCCACAGGACCTCTCTTCTGTCTCATTTCTTTTCTCTGGTCAATTTCTCCCCAGAGTGTGCCATTCAGACCGTTTCTCCCTCTTTGGTCTCCATGACCTTTCTCTCTCTCTCTCTCTCTCTTCAGGTCTTTGCCCGGCTCCTGTTAGTCCCCGGTGCAGCCGCGGCGTGACATTTAGGGACAATCGAGGCGCGGCGGTTATTGACGGCGACTGCAGCACTTAAGAGTGACGCGTCCGTTGAGGAGTCGTCTCTTAGCCCGGGTGATCAATAACCACTCCCGCTTCTTTGTGCATCCATGTGCTCATCTGTTAGGGTTAATGTAGTTTTAGCATTAAAGCAACACTCTTGAACTCCGTTCGTAGAGTCTAATTAGATGCTTTGATAAGAGAAAAAGTTGTGATGCTTTTATTTGTACCTCCAGTTTTTTTTGTCTTTTGAAGGCTTCGGCTTCACGGTTTTGGTTTAATCAGTGTCGTGTCGGCGCGCAGCAGGTGGCTTTCTCAGTGAAAAAGCCGCGTCTGCATGAGACATGCCCGGCGCTAAACGGCACAGACAACGCTTGAGACCAGCGTGAGGAACATCCTGCTGTTTTTAGCACCAACCGGCGAGATATTTCCCTCAGGATCTATGGAGAGCAGGTCGAATTGGACCCTTATTCATCCGGTTGACACAAACAGAACTCCCGAAGAATGTTTATGTTGATCTTTTTTTTCTTTTTCAGCTGCAGCGCCAACAAGCGAATGTTTGCATACTGTCGATACTGTGCAAAGATTCTCCAAGAAATGCAAATTCGGAAGATGAAGCGACGATCTTGGGCATCGTGATTAAAGGATTTCACATTATGCACGTTGTGCCGCCAGTGCACGGTGAAGATGCCGCCGTGTGCACCCGGATTTCGTGGCTTGTCAACACGAGTGTACCCGCACGTCTGTTTGGGCAAATATAAACTGCGCGCGTTGGAGAGCAGCCCAGCAGATCTGCGAGTGCTTCACGTCGCGTATATTTAGCACATCTGGCAGTTCTGAAGGTTTTGATTGGACGTATGGGTGATAATTAGCAATGCCTGTAGCCTGATCTACGGTATGCGTCTTTTTTTTTTGGTGTGTGGGATGGAATGTGTTGGCTCTCAGTGAGGAGAGCGAATCAACAAAAGGGGAGGTTGAGCTGAAGGGGAAGAATTGAGGTGAGGACGACGAATCAGTGGAAGTGGACAGAGGGTGGCGAGGAGCGTGAGTGGAGAAGGTGGGGAAAGGTGAAGATAAGGGGGGGGGGGGCGAAGAGGTCAGCGCAAAAATAGTTTGAAAAGCTGAGGGCACAGATAAATATTCAGGAAAGAGCTGAGGCGGAATCTGCCAGCTTTCCGTGGTGAAACCCGAAGACCGGACCGAAGAAGTGGAGAATCTCCCGGTCCCTCCGTTACGCACGATTGTGCGTTTTGACATTTTTTGATACGGTTCCCAAAGTCGCCACCGGAAAACTGTAACAGTCATCCGTTAAAACACGCGACGAGTTTTTAGTTCTGCTGACGCCGAATCGAGGAGACGTGCGGCGGCATCAACAAGCCGAGTGTCCAAAACCCGGAGAGCGGCCGAGGAGGAGCAGGAGGAGGAGGCTTGATGAGAGCAGAGACTAATTTCCACTGCAGCAATGCTGACGGATGGACTAAAGGAACCTTATTTTACCTTATAAATTTTTTATTCCTAGATCCTCCGAACTATTAGCCGCTTCCCCTTTGTTCCCTCCCTCCGCCTCCCTACCTTTATTCTCACCTCGCTCAACCTCTGCTAAGCTCTCTGCTGGGATTCAACTTTTAGAATAGCTCCGACTTTGTTCTAAATCAGCTTTTTCTGAAAATTACTCAAAAGGCTTTGGCTCCGACACTCTGAGCGTGGATCTGCTCAATACGACCCCAGACGGTACTCATAGCGCCGCGAACACGCGGAAGGTCCAAATGTGCTGGGAAACTACTCTAAAAATGACCGATTACAGTCGCTCCGGCATTAATATACACATTTGGATGCCGTGTGTGTTGAAAGTTAAATGTGTTATAAAGATGGAACGATCAAATGCAGGCATTTCGATCTGGTAAGTTCCTGTTCATGCAGTTCATATTTCATGCTCCCTGAATAAAGATTTGTCTTTTAAAGATGAGGAGGCCACAGTAGGACATTTTCCCCCCCGAACCTTTGTGACTCCTAACACCTCAAAAAATGAAGGAACCTCCGCAGGAGACCTCTCATTACTGGGTATGTACTGTATGTTAATAAGTCACAGCGAGAGAACGGTCCTGGCGCAAAGTCGCTTGAATAATTTGTAGATTCTCCGAGTAAAATTATGTAATAATTCATGTGAACAAAAATTAAGGCTGAGAAGGAAGGAGAACACTGTGTTTTTTTTTTTCTTCTTGCTTTTTGCAGCGTTTAATATATCACAGCCCCAAGTGGGGAATTAACTGCTCTCGGAAAATATAGCTGTTCCCTTTCAAACCTGCAGGCCGGCGGTGTCAAACGTACAGAACACGGGCCAAAGCCAGACCGCCAGAAGGTCCGCTGCAGACCTTTGGATGACCTTGCAAATTGTAGAAATTATACAGGAAGCATTACTTTATTATTATTCTTTTTTTTCTTTTTTTTTTTTTAGCGCAGTGGTGCTGAACCTCTGAATATCTGCATACGAAAGGCTGCAGAACTACTGCGCCCTGAAAGGCTTCTGCTCGCCAAATAAAGCAATTTCAAGACATTATTTGCATTTGCTGATAAAAACAAATTTCAAATACATGAGCCGCAAATGGGAGAACAGTGTTTTTGGACGTTTATTTACAACTCCGACTCCTTGCAGACGGCAGAAACGCCGATGCTGCACCAGTTCTACTGGACGTGCACGAGTCGATGGACAGAAACAACAACAGCGGCCTCCAGGTTGTCACGACTCCGAGTCCATATTCTCAAGAATCACCTGGGATGTAGAGAAAACCACAGATATGTGCACTTTTGCCCAAATAACACACTGAGTTTACAATCAAGATCCTGCAAACCATTATGGGAATCTATACATTCAGTCATTTTACTAATGAAAAGATTTGAAGGACAACATGAATGTCAGCAATTGTCCTTGCAGTTGGAAAGGCAGAATACTGAGGCGGAAGAAGAATATGCGTATCGGTTATTTGTGTAACAGCTTGTTGCTGTTTGTTGGAAACAGGCAATACAAAAACTAGTCATCTGTAATATCCATCCGACTCTGTCGTCTCTCCATACGAATGCCCGCGTTCTTGCCATTAATAATGTTTATAGTGTATTTTTATCTATTATCAGCAGTACTGGCCTGACATGAAATCTACAGCATTTTCAAAACGTTGCTGTGTTAATGGGAATCTTTTCCGAAACGTAAATGCAAACAAAAAAAGGTGCGTTTTCACTTGGAACGCTGTCGTATAAAAGGCTCCTGAGCGTGTTTCTGTGTTTGCCGTCTCATGAACTGACCACTCACCCGTACTCAACTGGGATCGTCTCTTAACGCCGCGCCATCCTGATTTGGATAAATCAGTACAAAAGATGGATGAATCGCTCTTCCAGCTCCTCTCACACCACTGAATCTCTCTCTCTGTGTGTGATCGATGTGTTGTTTGTTCGGTGTTGTCATTGATAAATTAATAAATGTATTGTTGGGATGGCTTGATGAATCAGCTCAGCTGGGAGAACGTCCAGTTTTCGCTCCTTCTTTCACTCCTATTGAGCTTTAACTCGGAGAAGGGAACATTTTCTCTGCCACCAGGTCTGCATGCATTGTGGGAAGTTTGATTGTTTTACTCCTGTGTGTATTTTCTTCTCCACCGGTATCAATAAAGGTGAAGTGCAGGCAGGTGGGAGGGTGGGTGTTTGACAAAGGCAGATGCATGTGTGTGTGTGTGTGTGTGTGTGTGTGTGTGTGTGTGTGTGTGTGTTATAGAAAAAAGTTCCAAGGTTTTGCTTAAACATTACAAAGAGCCGAGAACAACTGTACGCTTTCTGTGTTTGATTAAGAAGACAGTCCCCTGCAGTGTGTGTTTGTTCGTGTATATATTATGTGCCCTTGTGATGATGAATGCGCGTCTTCTCCGCTTTCTTCTGACAGCTGCAGATCTATTCACAGCTGCTCCACTGAAGAGTGTGTGGGTTTTTCTGGATATCTGTCACTCAGCTTCAATTGCTTTATTCCATCAGCGTGAATTAGATTTGACAAAGTTGAGCTCAATATTAATGTGATCACAGGAGGATTTTGCCGCAGCTGAGATTCCTTTTTTGTTCTTTTGTTCTTTTTTTTGTTTTGTTTTTTTGCCTTGTGTTTATCTACTCTGGGTTAGTTAATGATGTCGGGCAGTTTTTCGTGACTCTGACTTGGCGAGTTTGACAAAACTTCCACGTATTTTTAACAAACGCAGCCGCATTAAGTGAACCACAGCCACTCTTAACCCTCTTTACTGTAGACGGCGATGCGTCAGAACCTCCCCGTGCGTCATTTCCTGCGTTGCGGACCCTGCCTTTCCTAAACTCCTCTCCGAGCTGTGAGTGTCAGCTGTTATCCCATCAATCCCCGACGCTTTCTGCCTTTCCTTGTTCCCTCTCTCTCTCTCTCTCTCTCTCTCTCTCTCTCTCTCTCTCTCTCTGCTCCTGGCTGTCTGGCTCAGCCCTTCCGCCCACTCTCGCTCCTCGCGTTGATTTGCCCTGCAAACTGAAAACGCCGAGCGCGGACTGATGCAACGCCGCGGTGCCTGGAAGTCCTGGGAAAAGGCCGGGAGCGCCGTCACCCCCGGATTAAACGCGCATGTCATACATGCATCATGTGTTTAATTCTCCGAGAAGGCGGCCCCTCGGAGACGAATCCCATCGCAGAGTCGCTGCTCGACGTTACAGTTACATTGTGTTGGCTCATCTGTTCTCACCGGCCGCCTCCTGCTTTGCTGACTGAACTCACTGTCATGCGGAGGAATCCGGCAGCAGAACGGCTCTGATCCCAGACTACCCTGTGCACGGCGTCTCTCCCTGCAGTTAACTTTCACCTTTCTGTTCCATTCTTTTAGGATAAAGTGTCATTCGAGGCAGACAGAGAGCACCAAATAGGTAATGAATATTTGATTGATTTGGTTTATTCAGATGATTCCTTCTCCCCCCGTTATCGACCCCGCTGCTTCCCTGCTCTCTCACGCACGTCAGCGTGATTTGCAACTATTTATTATACCAGAAGAAGCCCCGGCCGTCACTTCCTAAGCTTTGTTGCCTTTTGGACACGCCTCCCTGTAACTAGGGAAATGTCACTGATATACATCAGGCAATTTGTTTGTTTGGAGAAGTCGATTTTTATAGTCTCTCATCTGATTCATTTTCATCCTTCCATATCCTCCCTCTCCTTTGCCTCGGATACATGAATTGTAAACAGTCTGGGCACAAAGCAGCACATGGCCGACCACCAGCCACATGAGGATCAAATCATCCGGCAGGATTTCCAGACAGGACAATATTTGAAATAAATCATATTGATTTCTCTGTGAAAAAAGACTTGAAAGTTTCCCAACTCATACCTATTACCTTTTTTTTTTTACTTTTTACTTTCCTGTCAGTCACAGACAAGCAGCCCCAGTTAAGAGGCCACATACGACCCTGTTTGATCTCAGCTGGGCTGTACCAGCAAAATGAATGTACATTACGCTATAAATATTTACAACCCAATTTAATTTCCTCAGTTTTGGGTACAGAAGCACAAATGTTGACATTTACTGCAGGTTTTTTTTTTTTAAACCTACAGCAAACAAACTTTTCCCTCTCTTTAAAGTGCGGTCCCGAGTGCTAATTTTTGTTAAGATTAATGTTCTCGTTCTGCACAATTTCTGCAGCCTGCTGCGTTCATATTTCAATTTCACAAGGAAAAAGATAGCTTTCAGTGCAGGATCGTGCTACAGTTGGCTGTTCGGTCCTATTTCTCGGTAGCTGTGGTTGCACGGATCATAAGTAATTCAGTTAAACGCTGATCTGATTAAAATTCGGCATGCAAAACGCCGGCCTGACTGGGCTGGAACTGTCCACTTGAAGTTACGGTCCTGTTTATGTTCCAGTCAAAGTCTATGTAAAACAGTGTGCCGGACTCTTTCCGGCTTCTTACGGGCCGTCCCCGTGGTGGTTTGACATAAATGACAGTAGCAAAAACACAGTTGGTCACACAGGACAACAGACCATTACGTCTCTTCCTGAGCAGACTCAAAACAAAGACAGTGTTCCCTCGGTGGCAGGTTTTGTTTTTAATCCCATCAAGTCAACATCAGCATGATTGGAATGATAGTTTTGGATGGTATTGGTGCATATAAACAAAACAATCATTCATTCATAGGGCGATCAGATCTTTCAATTAGAAATAGTTCGAACGGATTGACAGAAAAGTGACCATATAAATGTAGCTGCTAATGTTATTAGATTAGATTATTAACAACCCTTCATCACATGCGTAATTTGGTTCATTAGCAGAGTAATTCCATGGATCACCTGTGGGGGCAGCGTTGTGCAGCACAGCTCATATACGAGCTGCAAAATTAGCAAGGAAGACAACACAATCTTCATGGGCAAAGTTTCAAACAGAAGGCAACACATTCTAAATACTACTAGAGGCATAAATGCTTATTTTAGCTCTTTTAAACCTGTTTCATTGATGGTTAGATTAGAAAAATTATCTCACATGAAACCAGCAACATGCACTGCCCTCGACTTGATGTATCGGTAACAGCCATGACAACGCGAGGCACACATGGGAGTATGAAGGCAGTGATGCATGACAGCGTTTTAAACGCAGGCAGCAATCGTAGTGCATAAAGGAAGCATGATGTGGTCCTTAAGAGGTGTTCGTCTGGGTTCCCACGGTTCAAGTACAGGCTGTGTTAGCCCTGTGATTGAAACGGCGACCTTACGGTGTACAATCACCAACTGGGTAAAGGCTCCACATCCCTGCTACGGCAACTTAGATAGAGCAGTTATAGAGGATGGATGGATGGATGGATGGATGAGTGGAGGAGGAAGGCCTGGTGCTGGAATATGAATGGAACAATGCAGACCCGTCCAACCGTGCAGCCGTTCCTTCACGGTCCAATCCTGACGCTCAGGTACCGTTTACCGGCGCCTCTGATGGTTGACAAGGCGATGGCCAATCGTTGGCTCTGCAGGCCTGCAGTGCACCGAGTTGTGGCACCTTTCAGTCACCGCTGACGGTAATGTCTTCGGCTGTCTGAGATGCTGCTCTGCCGGCTCGGAGCACACAGGTTGGCCTCAGTGAGCCCTGAGCGTCTTTTTTCCCTCCCTGGCTGATATGACCAAAGATATCATTCTGAAGCAAAAACAAGTCGTCTGGACAGAGAACAGAGCGTGTTTATTATCTGGCTCGCGGTTGCATTTGCCTCCGTGTCCTTGTGTGCTTGTAACATCTAATTGGTATTTATGCATGTCAGGTCTAGAAATTAAATGTGGGATTGAATTAAAGAGATATTGTGTTGCTGAAGAGATTGCTTTTAGATCACTTATTAGGTATGTTTTAAAAAAAAATAGTTTCTTTTTCACATGTTTATTTACATCCAGCTCAAGGTATTGATTTGTGGGTTACTTTTTAAATTAGATGAAAATAAAGGTGTAGTTATTGGATTTATTTTAAAGGTTTTTGAGGTGACTATTTTTTTTTTTTTCCATATATTTTATTCTTTGTCATTGCAGAGTTTGTCTTGCCCGGCTTTGATGCCGGGGCACTTGGGTACATTTTGGATTTACTCAATATGTGGCACCATAATTCACTCCGGCATAAATATTTCAACATAATTTCATTCTTGTGACTGCCACCTCTCGCACTCCCCCCCCCCCCCCCCCTCCTCTCTTGTAGACTCCTGAGCTCAAAGCGATGGCAGAGCAGCCTCAAACTTCACCGGTTCTTCACAGCTCAATTATCCCCGTCTCCGTCCCGGAGACCTGCAGAATAATCAGGAATGAGCATGACCGCCTCCTCACTGGAATGCTTTCCCCCGACTTTGAGGTCAGAGCCTCATTTTGATTCTTAAGTAAACTCTGACAGTTATCGGCATGTCTGCCATCTGTCCGTCCGTCCGTCCATCCAGCGGATACGTTGATGGCGAAAACTGCCGAGTGACGCAGTGAATTTGTGGTCGGCTTGATGGCAGCGACGACTGAACGGAATTCGTGCGAGGCTGATGTTTCCTCATCTATAATCTGCTCCAAAAACCGCAAATATAGGCTTAACTCGGGCATAAAGGTCATTCCGTCTGCTGTCAGAGTAAAGGCCAATTAGACTAATGGGTAATGACAATGTAGTTCGAATGCATGAGAGCCGGCCCTACTTATGGCCTTTTGTTGAAATGACTTTTTCTCCAATTCCGTTCCTGTCGCTTCCATCTCCGCAGAGAAGAAGCATTTCGCTCGACCTTGGCGTGTTGTCTTGCATTTCAAAGCCTTTTCGGCGGAGATCCCGGTGCCGGTGCCTCCCGAGGTGAACGGCAGTCTGCTCAGACTTCACCTGGGTGGCTTCCAGGAGATTCCCCCCGCCCCCATAAGGGGTCAACTGCCGAGGTCGTGTTCAAGATGATGGACTCTGATCGACTCACATGTGAGTTTGATGGAAGTCTGTTTTCAAGCCAGAACAGCCATATATTAAAACCTTAAATGTGAAGCAGTGCAATAAGGAGATACTTAGGCCGAATGCTCCATTATACAGTGCTTTAACTTAAAAGAGTCAAAGTATATATTCGGGTCTCATTGTAGACAGCACACTGATGGAAAAACACTGTTTTTTTTTTTTCTTTTTTGTTGAGGAAACGCACTGCGGCTGCACTTAGCTGACAGGCCACCTCAGTCCCCCCTGCCCGAGCCGCTGGCGGCCGCAGAGTGCCAGCACCACCAAGTGGGCGGTGACATTATCACAGCCTGCAGAATAGAGACACAGTGGTGCATTGATGAACACTGACAGAAACACTTAGTGACTGTTTTTCTTTTTTCTTTCCCCCCCCCCCCCCCCCCCCCACCTCCCCATTTAATCACCTACACAAATACACACAGGTGTTGGTGTCCACTTGCTACATTGCTAATATTTCCAGCCAGCCCACTCCCGGAAGATTTAAAACCTCGGCATGCGGCAAGCCGAGCAGATAAAATGCTATTTCTTGTTTGTTAAATTCACATGAAGCGCAGCCCTACAGCGTCTCTGCTGCTGTTAGCCGGTGAGACATGATTAAGGTGTGAAGCCATATAAATTATTCAGCTCATAAAGCACTAACAACACTTCATAACACACCCCATAATATGTAGGTGGAACCATAGCAACTGGGTATGGATTTAAAATACTGCATGATTGCTAATTTATTACATTTGGATTGGTTTTTTATGTTTCATTTCAAGCGAGATGATGATGATTCTGAGGTTTCTACACGGATCACTGACGACATGTTGAAGTTGCGTGTGTTGTTTTGTGTTACAATAATCAAGAAAGCTTTGTGCTTTCTTGAAGGGTGGGTTTCTTGATACTGACTACATGACTGTATATTTGAGAAATGTTTGTTCTTACTCTGCTTCAATTCATCTGTTATCCATAAACACGTGGATCGTTTGAATTATTTTCATTAAGGTAAGACGGGGGAATCGCTAATTGTTAAAGACTGAGTCAACTCGTTGAACTAATGAAGTGAGAGATTGATTTCTACAACTGATGTGGAAAAAAAAAGACAGGGAAATATCAGAAAATCATTTAGAAACGAAATAATGAGCAGTAAAAATCAAGCATCCATGCTCCATTGTTTGAAATAACCAACTTTGTTGTTGTGAAATGGTGAAAAAGCACCAGGTTCGGGTCTCAGCGCTCAAACACTTGCAGCTCCAACCTCCTTCAGGACACTTACGGACCTGGAATCTTCAGAAACTGACAACTTACATAATTATTCACTGCGAGCTCACCTCTAATGCAAGTAAAACGACCAGGACAGGCTTCTTCACGCCACCATCTTGCTCTCTGTTTCCATGGAAATCTGCTGGCTAAGTGGGGGTTAAGATGACATATTGCCAGCTGACATCGAGTGTTTGTGTTTTTCCTGGAGGAAGTGATCAGAACGAGAACTTCTACCCCGCTGCAGGTTTGATGAAGCAATTTGTAATGCGCCAGGCCCTCACCACACACACACACACACACACACACATCGAGATTTTCCTCTGACATCATTTTCTAAATCGAGATCTGTTCCTCCAATTTCGCGTCTTGATTCAGGCCTTTCCAAAAACCCAACGTGTGATTCTTAACGTCTTCCGTCTCCTAACTGCTCCTTTGCTCTCCGCCTTTCTTCCCTCATGAAGTGTGCAGACGCGGTGAAGACTGAAGAAGCGCTCGGATCGATAATATTGCTACAGCTGCTCTTTGGAGAGCAGGTCTTAAATAAAAGAAAACTGGAAGAAGACAAAAAAAAACAAAAAGCCGACTCTGGATTAAACCCTAAACAAAGCAATTCTCTGAAAAAAAACCCATCAGAAATTATAGTTTCACTTGCAGCGAGAGCTTTCTCTGTTGTAATTATTTATCGCACGCTTCCTTCCTGACCATTTACTCAGTATTAAGTCTTCTACAGTGTGTCACCGTTTACCATTGACTGATACAATATGTTGCTATAATATGCAGCCTTCTTTGTATATTGATCTTTGTGTTTGCGATCCATTCTTCTCCTCTCAGGCAGACAAACAGCTGCCCGTCTTTTGTACCAAACCACTGGTCTGTTATTAAAGGTGTATTTATCCATCACTCTGCGTGGCTGCACACACACACACACACACACACGTATTGTTCTGCCTCGCGCAGCCACACACGGCGATGAGGCTCTGGCCGCATTCCAAACTGTGAATGCTCCTTTCTGGCTTCATTATAAGTGGAGCTCTTCTTTACAGTGGAGGCAGAACACAGGCCGCTGTCGGCCCGGGTCAAGGGGCTTCGGGAGATTACGGCTTCGGGTGTGTGAGCATGCGCGCCCGCCGAGGAGGGGGTTAACCCTGGGCAGTCCGTGTTTATGTTGGAGTGTCGGGTTCTGTCCTCATTAGACTGTGCATGGAGGCATGTATGCAGGCGCGTACGTGCACATGTTGGCCTTTTTTGGGTGCATGTGTGAAGAAAGCCACTGTGTGTGGACTAACCTTCCTTTGCTCTGCTGGATGTGCTGTATACATAGCTTTTTTTTTTTAAATGAAATTATTGGGTTTGCTCGGTTTTGAATGTCTCTGTATTTGCGCTCGTCCACAACGTATCTCTCCTCGTTTCAAAGCGCGATGCTGTACACATTCTGCCTCATCTACTCTCAACTGCCCGTCCTCCTTATTTATTCCTTCATCCATCTTTTCTGCAGCCCTCCAACAGCATGGCAGCCTGTCATTAGCCGCCAGCTCGCAGACTCGCGGGTGTGTAATTTCGGCCTGGCCGACTCCTCGTGTGTTGAGCAACGCTCCTGCGCTCGGCTGCGGCAGGTAAGTTTGTTCGCCGATGATGGGACGCACTCACTCTCGGTTATTTCTGAATTGGATGCACAAACAGGGCGTGCGATTCGCTGCCGTCACGCGGCGCGCGCCCCTTTCTTTGTCCTCCGTGGCGGCAGTCGGGTCAGGGGTGGTTGGATCACATCAACAGCAGAACTCCCTGAACGGCCTGCATCATAAAAACACCAACCGCCGTGTTAGCCATGAGTTCAAACGGCTCAAATACGGAAGGTTTTTCCTGTGTTGAAGGAGTTGCTGCAGAGAGCCTTTCAGTGTTGTCTGTTCTTGGTTTATTGTTTTCATTCATTGTGACATTGTGCCTTGTCAGTCAGCTCTGAGGCATCTGATGAAAGCAGCTCCCATGCCTGTCAAAAGTGTGCTTTTAGTGGAAAGTTTGGAAAGTAAGGAGCCTATCCATCTTCTATACTGCTTCATGCAACTGGCGTTGATCTGAGGATGTGCGGAGGCAGGATTTATCCTGAACGAGTCCCCAGTCCGTCACAGGCCGAACACACTCTGGTGCACGGTCCAATCCCCCCCCCCCCAGGCACGGTGCAGGTCGGCTTTTACAGGAAATGTCAAGGACGGCGAGCGTGCATGGGAGCTGTCGCCACCACGGACCGAGAGAGGCGCAGCCCGCGTCCGGCAGCCCTGCAGGGGACGGCGCGTCAGACTAGGTCAACTTTTCTCACGCCATGGCGAAAAGGTGTTGGTAGGACGAGCGTATGGCGTTTTTCTGGAGGCGACCTGATGGCACTCGTACCGCTTGTAGCAGTGAAGGAAGTTCTTTTCTGGCCTCCAATAATTAGATCCGGCTCGATTAGACGCATGAGATGAAGGTGGAGCTTTGAGAAACACGCAATTAAGGCAAACAATCCATGTAATCAAGGTAAACGCTGGACATTTTTATGCTAATATTCCTTTTCTGTGGGAAGAAAACAATTCAAACAAACGAGGACTGAGCTTCCCCACTGGAAAGATTCAAGAGGAGCGTAAACAAGAGAGAGAGAAAAAACAAGAGAGGGACCCTGGAGAAAGTGAGCTGGGAGGAAGAATGATGCAGTAATGAGAGAGGGGGAGCCGGAGAGGAGGGGGCCGAGTTCAAGGTTGTATTCACACTTAAGGATCGTCGCCCTGAAAGACCAAACACAGACTTCCTCGGGGTTTAAGAGCCTCTTCATCAGACCCAAGTCTGTGTTTGTGTATGTATATGTGTGTGTGTGTGTGTGTGTGTGGATCCTGGAGGCCTCTGGTCGGGTGAGAGAAGGATGAACTAATAATAACAACATCCATAATTCAAATTTAAGCAGAATTATATTGGCTTTGGCAAAATATCAGAGGTTAGTTTTAAACACAAAATGTTTTGAGTGATAATAAATGTGGGAATGAATCACAGCATTAAGTTCAAGTTTATTTCACATCTGGTGAGTAATGAACTCATTAAGCAACTTTTAAAGAGGTGTAGTTTTAATAACTAATAAGAAGATTTATTCAGTCTTCCTAATAGAAGACTCCTTGAAAGTTCATTTACAAGGTTACGCCCTTCTTTACACCCTCCCTAAACACTTTAATTTAATCACCCCGCCACTGGATGGCGTCTCAGGACAGTTTCATGCAGGATGACAAAAAAAAAAAAACACAAAAAAAATCATCAAAAATAGTGATTGTTTTTGCATTTCAGATAAATACTGCTAACAATAACAATTTTTTAGTTCAAGACTTTATTTTCAGTGCTAAGACAACGTACAAAGCAAATACTGCTTCAAATGATTTTTTTTTTTCTGTGAACAGAAATGCTCGAAAAATTAATTAATGTCATGTGAGCCGCGTGTTTGACTCGGTTCTGGTTCAACCTGAGTGATAATTTCAGGACCCGTCAGCAGAAGGATTCAAACCAGTGAACTTCAAATCGTAAACACTCCTCCCCTCTTCGGAGTTCAGTTTAATCAATATTTCTAATTAAATCTTTCATGATGCTAATTAATTCCAGCCATGTATTTCATAACAGGTTTATATGAATATACACAGCTTTAATAAAACACATGTAAAAGTATACTCACAGTTATTGTGCGCCACATGCTAACATCATGTCTGAAAGGAAGCAAAATGAATTAATTAATGCATTTTTATTGCAGTGTGTTTCCTCACTCATTATTGCATCTTTTCTGCCCACTTTTTTTGCGAGAAAACTGGCACAGATCAAAACACAAATCCTTTTCATGCCTCCTGTAACGATACAGACCTAATGATGCTTTACATCAAGGAGGAGGTTTGACACGGCTCTCACAATGATGCTTCCGCATCAACAGTATCCAGCAACCTGTCTAATAATGTGGAAATAAGGCAGGTGTTCTCTGTTCCTAATGTCTGAAATGTGCCTGATCTTGCAGAACCTCACGAAAATGCTATGGGTGTCCAAGAAAATTTAGCCGGTAAAGCAAAGATCGGGCAAGAGGGGGGTTTACTGGAGCCAATAATACAATCCGTTGTGAATGCTGCTGTGGATGCAGAGCTCCAGCTGGAGGTCTAAGTGGTGCGTAATACTAGAGGGGGTGTAAATAAACAAAAAACAAAAAAAAAGAAGGAAAATTAGAATGTACTGATGGGATTCTGTGGCAAAAGTAGGGCGGGTTTATCTTTCCTCCACTGTCAGCAGCAGTGCCCATCCTCCAAAATCTCCTGGGTGGTCTGATCAGAAAGCGATGTCTCTGAAGATGTTTCAGAACAAAATGTTTCTCATTTCACCTCATCAGTTAAAGAGACACACTCAAGCTGAGTCATCCAAACAGCTGGGGATGAACTGGATAAGAAAAAAAAAATTAGCTGTCCTACTTGAATCGGCATTAAGTTGTGATGAAAAGTCCAAAATTACAGAACCGTTCTGAAAAGATACCTCGAGCAGTGAGTTACTGTCCGTTCCTGACGCCATCCTGTGGCTGGTGACCCTTCGGTAGACGACCTCCACAGGCTCAACCTGCCCTGCAATCAGCTTTGTCACTGCTGAAATATTGAAGAGCTTGTTGAGCTGAGACCTCAAGAATGCAGCATAGATTACTGGCAGACTTTGAGGAGTGAGGTTATTTACAAAGATGGATGCTGGAAAAGGATAACATCTGTTTTACTGGAGTACTGGTCGGTCATCATGGACTTGGTTGACTGGTGTGAGAGCAGTCACCTGTGCTTGAACACCAGTAAGACGAAGGAGATGATGATTGACTGCAGCACAGAGCGGGACAGGAAGAGACTCAACCAGCTGGTCAGGAGGTCCAGCTCTGTCCTGGGCTGTCCTCTGGACTCTGTGGAGGATGTGGGTGAGAGGAGGATGCTGGCCAAACTCACATCCATCATGGACAACATCTCTCAGCCACTGCACCAGACGGTAGAGGAGCTCAGCAGCGCCTCCAGTGGCCGACTGAGACACCCTCAGTGCAGGGAAGAGCGCTACCGCAGGTCCTTCATCCCCACTGCTGTCAGACTGTACAACTCCACTGTAGAATATGAGCAATAACCCTGAACATTATATTCTCCTGCAATCATGGTCACTTTATAAACCCCATAAGAAATCAATGACACTTTATTATACCACTCATTCTGAGTGGTATAATAATATGGGCCCTAAAACATACTTGAACATATTTGTATATATTATAGTTCCTGTTATATTTTAAGATTTATGTTGTATATAAAGTTAGATCTTTTCTTCTTTTAGATTTCTATTATTATTCTTATTAAGATTTGCACTATTACCTATTCTTATTCTTTATTTGCACATTTCATCACTTTTTTGCACCCCCTGTGTCTTCTACGAGCCTCTGTAATGGTAAATTTCTCAATGGTGAAATAAATAAAGTCTATTCTATTCATTTCAATTCCATTCAAAGCTGTTTGATTTACCTTTAGGAAACACCAAACCCTGCCAAAAGGTTGGACAAGTGTTATATTCTCTAGCAGAACTGAACCACAGAGTTGACCCAGACACTGCAGGAACAGTCACTTGCTGCAACAAGATGGTCAAACACAATTCTAAGCAGAAATGAAATCCTACAATGGATGCTGTAATTAGTGAGCTTGGGACGTGCAGACCTCTGTAGTTGCAGCTCATGTTTACACACGTTTTCCATATGCAGCGTATTATTTCCTGAAATTTCATTGATTGTACGTTCATGTGTGAAAATGAAAGTAGCTCATGGCTGATCAGATTTCATGCTGTGCACAGCACCTCTTAATGTTCATACATGTTAAATCTGAAATCTATTCCAATTTTTTTTTTGTCCAGCACTTTTATCCAGTTGAGTCTTTTACTGAAGTGTGTGACTGCTTACTGTGCTTTTCTGTCTCAGGATCATTGCTGTGTTGTATCCTGAGGAGCTGGGTCTGAGAAAACTTAAAAGAAGAAGATTCAGCCATGATGGACGACGTGCCTGCGTCTGTCTCACAGAGTCGGACATCTTCATCTGGAAAGGTTGTAAAATGAGGCTCACTCCCTCCTTGCCGGCTGCTCTGACCTCCAGGATTAAATATGTGTTATGTGGATTAACTCAACTGGAAACACTGCTTGTGTTTACTTATCTGGCTCCTATTTTGCAGGATTATACTCACTGTGCAGCTTATCTTGTCACCACTGTTCTTTTTTGCACTTTTCTTCTTAACGCTGTGGGTCATATATGACTGATCGCTGCGAGGAATCAGATCGATCCATCTCCAACCTTTGTTGCCGGATGAGTGAAGAATTGCTGTTTCACCTGAGTGGAGAGGTTTAATACAGATAACAAATGACAAGGGCTTTCTTTTTCTTTGCATGGGTGCCTGTGAAGTCGGAAAATCAACCACAGCATCTTTGAATGACGGACAGGAGGTATGCAGAGGGATTTATCTAATCAGTCATTCGTAGAATTTTACAAACGTGCATTTTTGCAAATAAATAATAATGTAATCTTCTTTATTAACAAGTTTACTGTGTAGTATTTAGAATAGGTTTGCCTGTGACAGAAGGTTTTTTGACATAATTATTTCAAATATGTGGATGAAAATGACTAAAATGAATTGTCAGTGTGAATTATTAATTGTTGTTTGAGCATTTATACTCAATCTGAGACAGACTTAAAAGCCAATTCCTTTTCTTCCCTTCATTTTTTTTCTGGTTTGACTCATAATAATGCTACAATATGATCTAGATACTCATATCAAGTCAAGGAAATGACTGGAACTAGGAAGTCCAGGAGACGAGGAGAGAGATGGTGCTCAGTAATAAAAACCAGACAGGAGTCCTGCAGAGAGACTCGGGAATCAAATAGAAAGCTCTGTCAGGTCTCCCCGGTCTGTGATCCGGACATGCAAGATGAGGAGATAAAGGAAAATCCAGGTTGTAGTCATCAGAGGAAGGAGAGCCGTGGCCAGCAGCCACCTGCAGACTCGTTTGAAGACATGGGAAAAACACAGGAACATGTGGGGAAATCGAGTCTTTTATCTGACGGCGACTCAACTAATCAGGATCTGATTCTGAAGCAGACGTACAAGCAAAATTCAAAAACTCCATCTTCATTTTACCTCCATCTCCACTTATTTTTTTTTCAGTTGCACATGTATTGAGCCCTTTGTAGCCAGTGTGAATTAAAGCTTTCTACACCTGATGCTTGCCGTCAGGTGGAAGCTTTCGAGACACAGCTGCTGCCGATTTTGGTTTCTGTTGCCAAAGACGACTTCAGACGTCTCAAGTCAGCTGTCGCTTGTAAATAACAATTCTGAAAGTTACTAATCTGCCTCACATCAGTTCTTCTCACCTCTCATTTACATCATGTACGCAAAGGAGGAAGGTGTACAACAGGTCCAAATGGGTTTTCTCCTGTGGTTTTTGCATGTTCATATCCACATTTTAGCAACATTTTTATGTTTTTTTTTGTAAAATCCATGTGATAAATATCTAAACCAGCTCACGCTGCACAGACCTCTGACATTTTCAGTCTTGACTGTTGCGGCAAGTATGTCTCATCTCTGAAAAATCCCAAAATACAGCGCCGCCCGCTTAACCTGCACTTGACGTCGGTCAAGTGGTGGTTGACCAGCCTCTCCACAACAGTTCACCGTGAAATGTATCGCTGGAATTTACGGTCATTTGCTGCAGCCGCCGGTCCAGATTTAGCCGCAGCGTTTGCTCCTCTATTGCTGCAGGCTTGAGGATTAAAATGTGGTTTGTTTGATGACTTTCCCGTCATATTATATTGAAATATGAATCAACTCTTTCTAAGCAAGATCCGGTGATTGAACTTTGCATCATGAAGAAACTACGAGTTTTCAAAAAATGTGTAAGCCAATTTGTCCACTTGGGGTACATTGTGGAAAAAAAAAATTTTGCATTGAATGTATGAGATTGATGTTTTTTTATATGTACACATGAAGGGTTGCAGGAGTATTTCCTCTCAGTCTGACCATGTTCTGCTGTTTCTGCAGGTCCAGGAAATGCTCCAGGTGCCAGAGATCTCACACTGCCTCTTGTTTTTTGCTGAGTGTGTGTTTCCTCACCTTGGCTTACTTATCGACTGCTCCTCTCTCTGTCCTCTTTTTCGTGTAAATTCACAGTTTCTCATTTTTCAGAGTTTTCTTCACAGCTTGCTTCAAGCTCGCACAGAATAACTCTGGTTCTGAAGGTATCACGGCAGCCAGACCACTGCTGCATTCTGCCTTTCTGTGAAAGTTCTCTTTTATTTGTATGAACGCATAAAGCCAGGGGGGATTAAAAAAAAAAATCCTTTATGCTGAAATTTTATTGCTTCGATCCATTTGTTTGAGCTAATCACAGCTTGAACAGGAAAGAAGCCAAAGGCAAGCAAGAGATAAGCGGTTGACAATGAAGATTTCATCATGACTGATGTAACTTTCTGAAGGCACTTTCCTTGACTCGCTCTGCTCGGGGAGTAAATATAAATAGACGGAGAATTGGGTCTGAAGCTGAACTATGAAATAGCTCCTGGGGAAGGAATTAAGCTGATCGTAGTTAGTTGGCCTTATTAAAAAGAAGCATGTTGAGAAAAATGGCAGTGAATAAGAAGAGTGTAATCACTTTGTGGTCAGTATCAAGTATCTAAATTACACTGGTCTGGAATAAGAGCACTGTTGCAATGATTAAAAAGGAGGAGAACTGCCAGGAAATGTTTGTTGGCACAGATTGCGGTCGGTCTCCTCTCCCTCAGCCACACTAGTGTTCTCTTCCCTGCACCATCTGTCAGTTGTGTCAGTCGGTGTGCTAATGATGCTCCTACAGAGCTCAGAGAAACATCTGTCACACCCTGATCAATCTATATTCAAATGTCCACTACGGCTGAGCAGTTCTTTTCAGGGAAACAAGATATTTTGGCTATTTTGTGTTGAAAATGTACTTTTCCCACACAGGTAATGATGTACTTCATGTTAGCATGTAGAACATGAGGGGCTCCTGGTTTGGTGATGGGAGGAGGAAAGGGCTGCAGTGCTCTTTGACCCCCCCACCGGTGCAGAATCCGCTGTGGAGAAGATCATTTTTCTGGGCCTTGACAAGTATGCTGACAAAATATGTGGGATCTCCGAAGCCTCCAGCAAGGAACTCTCCACAGAGCAGGTTCAGCGCGCTTCACTGCTTCCTACAGGGCCTCAGTGTGCGTGTGTGTGTGTGTGTGTGTGTTTTTGCAGCTTCTTTGTTTCTATGCATTCTCCCCAAGATCGGTGAGCAGAGTCAGAGCTTCTCCTCACCTGTCTGCAGTCCTCCGTGTGATGGGCAGCAGGGCTTAGCAATGCATCGCAAATTCAGCATCAATCCCACCTGGAGCGAATCTCCACATCCTCGCTGCACAACCTTTACAAGAGCTTACATCAGTGGAGTCTTACCGTCAGGTATACAGACGTAGGAGTCCAGGGAAACTTCACTGTGTGCATGTGTTCGATTTTAAATGTTCCCCAAGTAAAGATGCAGCAATACCACTTTTGTAAGGGATGAGTATTTCTGTCATAAGTACTATTGATAAATCTCCAAACAGCAGATATGGCTGGTCCTCTCTAGTTTACCTGCTGAGTACTCGCTGAGTTGCATCGTGGATCTTTGAGGAGTACGAGTACTCTGTCTTTGCAGTATCTTGTCTTTGAGAGAAAAATCATTTTGGATTGTACAGATATGACTATTTTTATAATTCTCTGAGATAAGCAAAGATTACAGAGGTTTAAACGAAGGAAAAAGAACTCATGTACTTTTTTTTTAACTGACAGGATGAATTACACTGTGTAGAGCAAGGAGAGAAAATATGTTCAATCTATAAATGTTGAAAGAAAAGTGGAATTCAAAGCTTTTTTGTGTGTGTTGGACATTAAAGAGTCTGGAGAATACTACTAAGACATGGCAGGAAACCTCTGAATGTACAGCATGAAGAAGATGAAGGGCTCTACTGGCTGCGGTGAGACAGCGAGCTTATAAAGAAAGGTTATAACACTGAGGGAAGTTTATTATATTACGACTGTATCAATCTCCATCCTCTCTGACGCTGTCTTTACCTGCATGATCAGAGTTCACCACAGCTCAGTACTCTGCCCGTTAAGCTGTGTGTTCATTTAACACTCCAGCTTAATGTCGGGGCTCCTGAAAAATAAGAAAAAAAAAGGAAAAGCTGATGTGACTTCAAGCGGCCTTTCTGAAGAAATCTCAATAAGCAAGCAAGTGTGATTGTGTTTGTTTGCTGTCAGAGATGAGTGAGCAGAGGAAAATTAAGTGGGAAGGCTTAAGCCATCTGCTGCATATAAACACAAATTGAGTCAGAGCTCAAGCCCTGTTTAATCACAAGCCCAAGCCATTGCCACTGATTTGACAGGGAGGCAAGGAAGGCTGGAGAGAAAGAGAGAGAGAGAGAGACGTACACAGAGGGTGAGGTAGAAATAAAACCTGAGGAGACGGTCAAATTTAACAAAGAATCTATATCATCTTAATCTCAGCTGTACATTTGTAAACAAGGTTCTCCACACAGAGAATTTCGCTTCACTTTATCTGCCTTTCCTTTTCCTGGAAAGATGAGAAACACGATGAGAGGTGGATTGTGTCTGACAGGCCTGTTGACACACTGTGGATTGACCGTATGAACTCCGTTATGGATGACAACAAAGCGCTCACAGCCATCAACAGGGAGAGGATCTCAGGAAATCACACAGTTGGACATCTCAGTGGTGATAGTAACATTCATGATGGCTCAATGCTGCTTTTTTGAGGAATTTAACCTTTTTTTTTTTTTCCTTTTTGCCATTACTGCCACATCTCCATCACCTCCCCGCCTCATTTCTGCCTCCGATTTATCAGCCGTTCAAGCAAGATTCTTTCACATCACCCAGAAGGAGTGCAGCAGACATTAAATTCAGAGCGAATGGTGTTGTCTCTTAAAAATGCCATTTTATCTGGACACATCATTGGTCTGAATAAGCTGAAATTGCCATGCCAGACAATGACACATCACAATAACAATGAAAAAAAAAGAAAAAGGGGAATGGACTTCTGGAGAACGCATGAAAAAAGACAAAATATGAAATTATCTTTCTGCCTGATTGGAAGTCAGAAAGTAGTTTAGTTACTGGAATCAAGCCTTTTAAATATGAGCAACACAAGATGACATTAGATTTAAAGAGCTGAAGGAAATGCGCCCGATGTTTACCGTTATAGTCAATGACACATGGTAGCGTTCCACAAGTAAAGTGATCGATTTGATAGTGTGAAGACAAGCGTTATTACCCACAATTTACTTTGCAGTACTCTCTGGTGTCTTTCCTCTGTCTTTGCCACCATGCTCTCAGTTAAAGGGATGGAAGCCACAGGCGGCCCACAGTGTGATTTAAGCCTCGTTCACGTGTTTTCAAGTGAAACCACAAAAATGTAGTTGTATTTCGGTTTTCGTTTACATGACAACTGTGCACAGAGGAACTGAAAATGCAACTGTTTCAAAATTTCTCTGATGGTGGAACATTGTGTAAATGATCTAATTCCATATTTCTCGAGTTGAGAGCCGTCTGGAGTGGTGTAACACTGAAAAATCGCCCTCTCCTCCTTTTCCAGGGGCAGTGGGTTAAGCTGCGTTCACACCGCCAAATGCTTTCCGCGTTTTTGCATCCCAATATAATTGAAAACAAATGGGAATGCGCGTTCCACCGGCGACGAGACGCGGCACGTTGTCGCGACGCGTCAGACGTGTTTTCCCAGCGCGTCGGGACGTTGACGTGTCGGTGGCGCAATTTTGTGTTCGATGCTGAAGTTGGGAAATCTGAACTTTTGACGTGTCGCGATTTTGCAGCAAACCAATCAGAGAGCGTGGCTATGGTGACGTAGGTCAGGGAGCGGGGAGTGGTGAAAGCGACACTGGCGCAGCTCCTGGAGCAAACGGTGAAACTCACCAAACTCCGACCATCTGTGGATAATATCGTGCACCCAGGCAAGGCATACTGCCCGCCGATGGCGTCGTTGTCTGGCTTTATTAAGCATATACCACTCGCTCAACAGGGTCAGCCATGATGCTAAGCTAATGCAGTAAAAGGCCGGAAGTCCCGCCTTCTCACCACAGACGCGTCGCGTCAAAATGAGCCGCGTCAAAACGCGCCGCGTTCTTCAGCGTCGGACCTCAAAATTGACGCACGTTCAACTTTTCGCGTTGTCGCAATTTTTGACGCAAAATCGCGTTCAGTGTGAACGCGGCTTTACAGGTACCTTGCGTCCGTTGTTCATCTGCTGCCTTCCATGCCAATAAATATGTCACCAAAACACAGAACAGGTTTCAGGACGTTTATTGCCAGCTGCCCCTCAATTAAGTTGGAACAAAACAGTACAAAACTGGAACCTTCATTTTAAACGTTGAGCAGATTAAGAAATAAACGGAAAATAACAACATATCTCTCAAAATAATTAATGGAATAATATGAAGAGCATTGCCTGATGTAATACCAAAATAAACAAATGTAAATTAATATGATTATCTCCAAATGAAATGTTACAGTGGTAATCCTACTTGGTGTCCATGCTGCACTGGGACAATCAAACAGCTCCCACTAGTGGCACAACATAAACTCTACATTCCATGCGTTTACACTGGACTTTTTATTCCTGTATAAATCCGAAAAAAAAAAACGTAACAAAACAAAACAAAAACAAACAACAAAAAAAAAAACAAATTCCGCTCTAAAATGACCGTGTAAACGCCTGCGAAAACTTTGTTCAGAACCAAGTTTAAAACCTAATTCGGCGCGGCTTTAGTCTAGTCGTTCTGCGCATGGGCCTCCGTGATGACGCAATATTCCAAGATGGCGGCCCGCTGTCCGACTCGTACAGAGACGATTTATTTAACGGCAGTTTTATAAGAATTGGACATAATGAAACGAGCGGATCGACGGGTGCTTCGCAACGCGGACATTTTCAAAGCTTCTGCATCAAAGTTGACCGAGAAACGAAGAAGAGAAAAACGCTGTTTACTTCCGGGGTAGACGTAAGTACTTTACGGCCGCCCCCTGTCCAATCAGAACGCTTAACAGACCCCGGCGTGACAGATTTAATCCTAAAATTTTCCCATGTAAACACGAGGTCATGAATGTAATTCTGAATTACTTTGTTCATAATAAACTTTCTTAGTTTAAAACATCCATGTAGCCATACTTATTATTTTCAATGTTTCTGCCATTTCTGTCAGTGGATATTGTTTCCAACACAACAAATGCCAAACTTTTCTGAAACAAAAATGCCAAATTGACGAATTTTCACTTGAAATTTTGTGTTAACAGACCTTTAGACGGTTATTTCAACACTGGTATTGGTTTAGAAAATGTATACCTGTCCAGATAGTGAAGCAAAACATTACATTTCATATGTATTTTTCTGTCCTTCAGTTTCTCCTTGGCAAAAATTAAAGGGATACTTCAACATTTTGGCAAATTGGCCCATTTTGCGCAATTCCTTAGTCATTTCGAACAGCATACTTACTTTTTTAGTGAGGGCGAGCTATTGTTTATTCAGAGGCGAGTCGGGGAAGGTTTTCGGGACGGACACAATGGAAGTTGGCGGTATTTTTGCTTGTCCTCGTCAAACTCATCAAATACACAATCCAACAACCCCAAAACACTTTGATGGACACGTTATAATCCGCACATTCACTACGCTGTGGAACACCAACAAATAATATTGTAGCATTGCGACACTGAAGCAAATACTGGGAACTACTTTTTCTTTTGAAATCACTACACCAAGATGCCATGTTTAGCAAGTAGTTCCGTCCTACCAATCTTCGCAAAAACAACCCAATCTGGTAATTTTGCATTAATATTTCACAGCGTAGTGAATGTGCGGATTATAATGTGTCCACCAAAGTGTTTTGGGGTTGTTGGATTGTGTATTTGATGAGTTTGATGAGTGTCCGTCCCAAAAACCTTCCCCGACTCACTTCTGAATAAACAACAGCTCGCCCTCACTAAAAAGTAAGTATGCTGTTCGAAATGACTAAGGAATGGGCCAATTTGCCAAAATGTTGAAGTATCGCTTTAAGGCTGTCATCGACAGCCAATTAGAAAAGAGAGCAGTGTTTGTACATGGCAGCGGTGGTGTACCGCCTGCTGGGCTTCCTGGATGACCTCAACATGGCGACCTACGACCTCTCTGGTTCCCAGCTGCTATCAAAGCTGCTGCGCCTCTGGACTGACAGCAGTTTCTGGTAAGACCACAAAATTAATGTTGTGATAATATTCACAGCAATGTTATACATCCTGGTACTTCTCTCTAAAGTCCCCTTTCTGGAAAAGTCAGCTTTATTGGATATAGATTCAAAACTATAATACTCACGTCAACTCTGTTACCAAGTGTCCTTTTTGTCATTTTGAAAAAAAAAAAATAAAGTAAGCCTGTGTCTGTCTCTCAGAGAAACCGCAATTCTAATAAGGTAAATGGTTTAATTTAAAGTCAGTTGGACTCTTAATAAAGCTCTCAACCATGATTTGCCCTCCAAAACAGAACCAACTCCAAGTGAGTTTTTGAGCCAGTTTCACAATCATTTCATTGATGGGTCTTGGTTTGCGCTCTGACCTCACAGCCAGACAGTCATGGATTCATATTCATGTTCTCCCTGAGTACTCTGTTCTTCTCCCGGTCCTAAAACATGCACGTGAGGTTAATTAGTGAGTCTAAACTGTTGTATTTGTTTTGTTTTTTTGTCTTGTCCTGCTTATTTTCTTTTTCTGTTGTGAAGTGTTTTGTGCTCTTCTGTCACAAAATATTCTTCTTTTTTCATCAGACCATAGTAAAAATGCCTTGATTATGATTAAAGCTGTAATCGCGATGATAAAATTGTGCTCTGTCTCATTTCCAACCCCCACACGATTAGGACTTGAGTGAAAGCCTGCCTGTTGTTGCCTCCTCTACTTTGTCCCCTCTCATCTGCCAGATTTCTCTTTGTTCCCCTTCTTTTTCTTTTTTTTGCTAATGCTTGTTTTGTTGAATGTGCTGTATTTATTTTCTCTGTTTTTTCCCACTTATTGTTCCCTCCTCGTGATTACGCCATCTCTCTAGTATTTTTCTGTTGGCTGACAGATTTTCATTTCCTGATTTGGAGCATTTATTTGCCACCTCTCTCTCCACTTTATCCTCTTTCCACACAAGAACAAAATGGGTTTTTCTTTGGGAAATGGCAGGAGCTTTGTTGCATTCAGCATGTAAACACTTGAGTCGCTTTGTTTCTGGGATGAGAAGTGGGCGATTCGAAATTTAATTGTTCCACCTCTGAGAAAACTTCTGTTTTGGGTTCTTTTTCTGTCTTTTGACCTTGGTTTGAAATGACTGTACGTAGGTTTTTTAAAAGATGCACCAAACTTGAACAAAACCTGTCCCGTTTGTGTGTTGGAGTTTCAGATCAGGTGCGTGTACAAAACCTTGAGCCTCGGCAACACCGCTAAGGTACTAAAAGAACATAAATGTCAGGATATATATTACATTTCTTCAGAGAATAACCGTGCATGTCAAAATCATGTTTGATCCTCACAATATCCAAATGTTAGAAGAAGTTTTGCATTTCCTGTTTAACTCTTTCATGACCGACTTCGAGAATTACATGATGAGGAAGAAGAAATTTATGGAAATGCAGCTTGAGGACTACAACCGTAGTGCCCATGAGCCTGGTCATTGAACACAGTGCGTCTGGAAATACTGCAGAAAAGACTCGCTGCACTGTCTGTTCTCTATATAAAAGCATCGTGAGGCAAAGACATGGTGACTTTGGAAGAAGCTCAGCTCCTCGCTAAAGTCTGCTCCCTCCTCACTGCTGCCACAGTGCCAGCGCTTATTGCAAAATCAATCGCCATTCAATGTGATGTATTGAAATCTGTGTATCCCAGGAGATTGCAGGCTGTTAGGGTTTAAGTTTCAGCTGGTTGTACAGCGGTTTAGTGATTAGCGCTCTCGCCTCAGTTGGAATATCCCCGCTTCGTGGCGGTGTGTGGCCGTCTGTGTTTACTCTGTGACGGACTGGCCACCTTTCCAGTGCGTGACCCGCCTTCACCCCAGAGGCTGCTGGGGAATTGGCTCCAGCCAGACTCTGAATGGGGCAAAGCGGCATGGAGAATCTGTTACAGAATATTTTGCTCATTCTCTCCACGGTGACCTGCATCGCACGGGTGACCGGTCTGCCCAGAGGCAACGTGCTGCTGGTCGGTATCGGGGATTCTGTCCAGGATAGACGGCCTTTATCTGCGAGTATCAGGTATTCCAGGTGGAGGTCGCCGAGCAGTACCGGAGTTTAGAGAAGGTGAGCACCGACATGACCAATATAACAGAGATTTTGCAAAGCTGTGTGCAAAATATAAACAAGGCAGGATTAAAATATAGATAGCATTTTATACAGTGGTGATGGCTGATATTCAGTGTAAGCTCTTTCATGGATGGATCACCTAGGTGGCAGTTTTAGTCAGTAGTGGAGTTTTTTTAGCCTTTGCTTTTAAAATATCAATAAATTCTGTTGTTTCGCTGTAGCGGACGTCGGTGGTAAGAAAACCAGAACTAGCTTTCAGGTAGAATGTTTACCAGGTTCAGGTATTCTGTTATCCAAACATCTCAAGCATGTCAAGAGTTTTCTGCTTTCCCGCTCGCTCTCTGCCTGTAGGTATGCAGCGCTCTGTCAGGAGAGGCGTCGTGCCGGAGACTCCCGACTCCCTGTTCAGCTGCCTGATGGAGCGAGTCGGGAGCAGCCTCCTCACGCTGCTCCGTACGAGCCCAGTGGGACAATCCCTCAGGTAGATTGAATCTATCACGGCGTATCCAGGTTAACGGCACGTCTCTCCTACTTTTATTCCCTTTTTTTTTTCTTTCACTGTCCTTGAGGATCTTTTTGGCCTTAATTTTATTTATATAAATCAATATAATGTGTATCACATAGTTGCTTTTAGGAATAGATGAATTACAGAATTAGCAGCAGTATAAATAAAGTTATTCTGTTTTTTCCTGGCGTTTTCACCTTGGTTTGTGACTGAGAGGGTGTGATATTTGTGTAGGCGTGGACACATTCAACTTCCTGAAAAAATCCTCCTCCTCTCCATTAAGCCTTGATGGCTCTGTTATAATTAGCGGCTCGGGGTAGTGGTCACACATTGTGTTGTTAATTGGAGCAGCAGGCTCCATTACCCACAGCTAATCACCATTCTCAGTGTGACGACACACCCCGGCCCTCTGGCTGCTACCTGTTAGCAAAATCTCCATCATATTCATCCTGGCAGTGTTCAGTTGGAGCCTGTTGCACTCAGGTTTTTGGGCTCTGAATATCATCGACTTTTTGTTTTCATTTTTACCGTGAAGGAACAGGTGTGTGAGAGTGTGTGTGCATATTTGTGAAAGACTGTTTTCTGGACTTACTGTGAAATTGTGCAGTTTTCCATGTGTGTTTATCCTCTGTGTGCGCAAACACGTCGAGAGTTTGTGCCGCTGCCTTAAACTGTTTGTCTTTGGGATTTGTGTGTGTTTGAGCGCGGCCTGGAAGCTCAGCTGCTGGGATTTGTTGTGCGCGAAGAGCGTCCGGAGCCAGAAGAGCAGAAGGAAGGTGATCAGCGGGACCTGGAGGATGAGATCCTCAGGTAGTCCAGCTGACACCACAGCAGATAGCTGAGCAGAGTGTATGTGATGAAGATGTCTATATCTTCACAAAACCAAACAATTACTAATGAAAATGAGTACAATCTCAACTTAAAGGTAATTTTAATGAAATTTCTGGTGCAAAATACAATTAAATGTCCAAGAAAGTCTCCTGAGGCTGGTGAAATTATGATAATTCTCAACTTTGCAGCCTGTTGATCATCTTCACGTCACTTCTTAATGCCGTGTCTCTAAACAGCTGCTCTTCTTACATTTTTTAGAGTCCACCGACTCACAGTTTGAGTTGTTTTTATTTCTAATTCAGAATTTTGATGAGATAGAGGAAAAAAAATAGCCTCAGGTTGCGAGGATTAAAGTATTCTGTGTTCACAGGCTCGCCGCCTGCGTGCCTCCGTTCTCTCTCTCCCGTTCTGAACGACCTGAGCCGCGTCGACCCGGCGCGTCGCTTCTCTCTGGACGACCACATTAATTTGTTTGTCTTGCCGCTGGACTGAAGGAGAGCCGACCTCAGTCAGTGCCACAGCTGAGACGAGATTCTTCCCTGAAACTGTCTCATGGTTGCAACTCCCACCTCTCAGCAGAAATATAGTAGTAGTTTAATAGTTTGCATGTTCTCCCTGTGCTTGGGATTTCTTTGGACAGTCCGGGTTCGCTGTCAGACTTTAAATCACTGTGTGTGGTTTTGCCCCATGAAAGAGCTGTGGAGTGTTCAGGGTGACCCACAGTCAGCCGGGATCGACTCCAGTGCTGCCATTGAGGATGGACAAACAAAATAACTAGTCCATTAAAAAAAAGAATGACAGCTGCCCTCCATTTTTGTTTAATGAAGGTTATCCATTTTGTTTGTTCTGCATTGTAAATATCTCAGAAGCAGAGCCAGTTTTAAATCACCTCCAGCCAGAACATTCACACAAACAGGTGTTTTTTTTTTTTTTTCTTTTTGCAGTTGATCTGCCTCAGTTGCTTCTGAAATGTCGGAGGGAAAAATCTCACAAATAGAGGACTGGTTGTCCCTGACAGCCACGCAAACAGAAAGACATATATCTAAATGTTGTGATTAAACCCAACAGATCAGTCCGAGAAAACTCGACATGACGACAGCGTTCAGTAAAGAACTCCATGCATAAACAAGCATCCACTGCTTTCCGGGCGCGGATGCTTTGTGATTTATGTGTTGGATGTATGATCTGATAGAAGGACGACTTTCCTGGTTGAACTGATGACCGTTTCTAGACGCTTGATAAGGAGGATCAGATGGTCCAGAGTGTCTGCACCAGTCTGTTGGCAGAGTCCAGCTGGGACAGCATCGTAGAGCTGGACCCGCCGCCCAGCTTCCATGGCTTCATGACCTCTTCTGAACAGTCTCTGCAGACTCTGGTTCGCTGGAGAACGTTACTCCACCAGGGCAGTGTGTCTTCTACGTGGTGGGGTTTTTTTTTGTCTACTGAAAAATTCTTCCTCCTCAGAATAATGAAAATGAAACATGCTGCTGTTGTTCTGGATTCGATCTGACAGAGATCAGGGTCGCCTTGTCTTTATTCCCTTTAAAATATATTAAAGACGTGACGCTTTTCTTTAGCAGTGTTCTGTTTTGTCAAATAATCCTCTGATTATCAAATTAGTCCTTATGAAAACCTGCCGTTGTGACAGCAGATGAGATCTTTGTACCTTATTAGCATCAATCCTGAAAGATGCCTCACATTGTTGACATCTTCAACATGTGTCTCTTTTCAGTGAACAGAAAATACACAAAAAAAATGAGATTCATCTCTTTGTAACCAAAGATGATATGACGATAGGCTTCTGGGAAATACTCAACCTGCTTTATTGTGCCTAAAATAATCTCCTTTCCACAACCAGAAGAACAAATATAGCTGAAATTAATGAAGTAATGTCTGCTGCTTAGAAAAGCAATGTACCTCAATAACAACTGGGCACATGAATAGAAGACGTGAATATGCGTTTGTGACATATATTTAAGATGTTGGCTGACACCATTTAGTTAAAATACATGATTAATGGTCCTTTGGAAAACAGAAAAATGGAATTAATTTCCAAATCGGCCTTTAAAAACGGACATGTAAGAGCAAAGATGCTTGTCAGGCTACCCTTGTTAAATGATTCTGAAGGTCTGTTGTGTCTCCGTCTGATTGAATAATCATTGCACTTGATACATTTCATTAGTGGAACATCCATGTGGCGGAAGTCATCTCGCCCTGCAGGTCTAATGGCAGAAAGAGTCTCTGATCTTGCTCTGGCGGCTTCAGTCCACTTGTTTCCTGAAGTTTTTCCCCCTCATTATTTCTTTGATCCGGCACCTTTTACACTTCTTTTACTCTCGGTTCTCTTAATAATCCATATAATGGCAGTCCTCCGTCTCCTCTCCTGCCCTCCTTCACCCTGGAATCCCCTCGCTCGGCCTCCTCCTCTCTGTTTTCTTCCCTCCAGATGATGGCAGAGCAGCTGTAATGAGCTCCAGAAGATGCTGATGGTGCGTTCTGGGCGTCTCTTCCTCGTTCAAGGTGTTGAGCGTCGGCTGTATCCATTTCATCCCCGTTGCAGTCAGTGTGGAAGGTTTGAATTTTATCCGGAGTCATCCATCCTCGCTTTCTTCCTCTGATCTTCGCTCTGTGGCCTGCTGGAGGAGGAGTGGTTCAACATCAGCCCTTCTTTTGAAGGTCATTACAACATGAATTCACTTTTTGTCAATCAAAGAGCTTCCAGAGAGTCACCCTGACATGGCAGGAAGAAGAAGAAGAAAAAAAAACCTATCTCATCTTCCCAGGACACTGCGAGTGTGTGTCAGGTCACATGTTTCGTTCCACACCAAATAAAACGCACAACCGAAAACCAAACCCCGGGATGTTGTGAGGATTGTTAAGTGTCGGCGTCTGTGCCGAGAATGATTGATTGGATCCGATGTGCGGCTCGTCTTGACCGCGATCTGCCGCAAATTACAAAGACGGAACAATCTGCAATTAAAATACTCTACCCCGTCAAGGCGAGTGCCGTTAAGGTTAATAAATAATGACAACCTCGCTAATTTGGTTTATTATGCTAACAGCGTAGTGATCTGTGGTGTCGTTAAAGAAACGCATTTCCATCAATCAGCAGTCAGAAGCAATAAAAAACAGGCGACTTGATTGTCTCAGTGCATTTATTAACACGTTTCTCCTGCATCGTTTGTGTGTTATGTATGTTCTCTCATTGTCTGCTTAGGTCTGTGTCTCCGTCTCCTTCTAGTCTGTACCTGGATGAGGATGAAGATGAGGATGAGGAAATGACCTGGGATGAACCGAAGGACCTCACTGCTGGTATTAACTATGGAGGACATTCCACAGACGCCTGCTGACAACATGCATAAACAACTATTTCTGTGACGGCGCCATAAACCATGCCACACACACACTCATATTTCTGTCACATTTTATTTTACTAATGCTCAGTTGTTTTCTCAAATCCCTTCAGAAGATGGATTTTTGTTTTATGAACAAAGAAGACACACCCTGACTTCTAAATGTCTAGTTTGTCTTGACATTCACACACTTCCAAGGGGATTTATTTATTTATTTTTCTCCCCTCTTGTACAAGCAACCTGTGGCCTCCTGATCCTGCTTTCTTGTGGCAGTGTGTTAGCACCACCAAGAGGACGAAACTATTACTGCAACTTAAAACACTGCTGAGAAAACTGTCAGGTGTCCATTTGATTCTGATGATCTCTACAGGAAATCCGGGTCGTGGTGGGTCACTGCATCGGCAGGGAATAAAATGCCGGAACAATTACTTTAACGCCGTGCGCTCATAAACCTGGCGGCTGTGTAAACGGTCTGCTGCTGGCAGAGAAACAGCTGAACCCCTGATGTACTTGTTAAGCATCTTAATCTTGATTGTCCATCCTTTCTTTTTTTCTTTTTTGTTTTAATGCAGGAGAAAACCAGAGAACGCTGAAGGCATCGTAAAAATGTCTTTACATTGAGAGTGTGGTCGTTTTCTTTAGTAATTGTGTGGTTTTCTACAAGGATGTTTGTACATTCAGGCTGTCATCTCTTCTGATTTCTCCTCAAACTAATAGTTTCCCAGTGTGTCTTTGAGGTTTGTGTTTGAGAGCCGATCAGTGAACTTTATTGAAGTTATTCTTCAGTCGATAATGTGACCTCGTGACCTTTTGCTTTCTGGAGTACGGCTGGCAGATCAGCTGTTACGCTGCATTTCATGCTCTTCTGTAGGTGTTGGAAAAGATCCCAGCAGGACGACCCTTCACCTCCTCACGTGGCTTTTCTGCAAGAGATCCAAGGATTCAGGTCTCTGCTGAGCGCCGTCCTGTACGACCTCCCTGTGCTTCCTTAGGTTTGTTTGTCCAAATCTCAAAATCTCACCCAGATGATGAAGAAAAGAAGATAAAAAACAAGAAAGCTACTGCAGTAATCTTTGTTTATTTTATGTTAGAAGTATAACAGCCTGAATTCAGGCCTCGGTCCGGGGTGCAACCAGACTTCAACCAGCAGCTCCTCCTCGACGCTGAGACGAAGAACGCAGGATGGACAGAGTTAAGGTTAAAGAGAAATGATTTGAAGATTAGAAATAAGTTTAGATTAAATCTCTCCTGGTGCGTTTAAAGTCCGTTCCACTTCCCCAGTATCTTCACACACACACACACACTCAGAGCAAGCACAGCTCTCCACACAATCTTAAGCACACATTCGACACAGGTTCTACTGAGAAAAGTCAAAATATGTACATATTTTTCCTGCCTGCCTGACCGCGTTCATTTGCATTGATTGAACGTCTTCACCTCCTAACTTCATGAATAGATGCACGTTACGATGGCGCCGGCGCGATGAACTCACAGTGTGAGGATTGAGACTCCCTGAGAGAATACACACCGCTGTCCTCTCGTCCGACTTCATGGAGCTGGCACAGATGATGAGGAAGCGCTGCTCAGATCAATAATATTGAGACAGCTGTTCAATGGAGAATGTAGCGGATATGAATAATACAGAACGGGGCGGCGCTGAGTCAGGATTAAAATGATGAAAGAATGCTTTGAAGGAGATAAAGTGAGCAGGATCCAAGGTAAGCAGGGAAACTGAATTGGTTTGAATAATCGAGGACTGACCGTGCGTTTCTGTCCGAGGGTCACAGGTCATGTTTCACTTCTTTTCTCACACACAACTGCTTCTTCCAGTGAGAACAGATATTCTTTCCTCCGCTGCGTTGTGTGGTTTACTCGGATTCGGCATTAAAAAGTTATTTTCTCTCCACGAGTCAGTAAAAACAATGACTTTCCTGTCTCTGCACTCGCTCATTGTTGTGTTATTGAAGGTGTATTTCTTCATTAATGTGGTGGACTACACACACACACACACACACACACACACACACACACACACACACACACACACACACACACACACACACACACTGCATTCCAGTTGTGACTCGTTCCAAATGCTCAATTCTGGCTGTATTATAAGTAGGCCTCTCTGTTCAGTGGAAGGAGAACACAGGGTGCTGTCAGCAGGGTCAAGGGGCTTCAAGTGCGCACACACACACACACACACACACACACACGAGCAGGGGCTGTGCGGGGCTGTCCATGTTTTTATTTGTCTGACTCTGTAGGCCGTGCATGAAGGGAGTGTGTGCAGTGTGTGTGTGTGTGTGTGTTTGTCCACATGCATTATTTGTGAGTGTGTGTCCGTCAGGTGCAGCGTACCTCGGCCTCTCGGAGGGCGAACAAAGCCGCTGTGTGTGGACTAATCGTAGAGTAATAAGCAGAGTAAACCCTCCAAGGCCTGCTCCACTTTCCTAAAAAGACCCTGCGCTTATTGTGCTCCAGCCAGCGGCTTATTGCTGCTCTGTGTGTGTGTGTGTGTGTGTGTGTGTGTGTGTGTGTGTGTGTGTGTGTGTGTGTGTGTGTGTGTGTGTGTGTGTGTGTGTGTGTGTGTGTGTGTGTGTGTGTGTGTATATCTATTTCCTTTTATAGGAATATTGAATGACTATTAAAGCCGCTACCTCGAGCTGACTGTCTCTATTCATCTCTCCTTTTCTCTTTTCTTCTAATGTTCATCCATCTCTTCATCTTTTAAGCTTTTCCACCTTCTTTTTTTGTGTGTGTATCTATAGTTTCTCCTCCACTTTATCTCTGTTCCTTCACATTGCGTTCAATAGCTCTAATCGTACCTGCTTTCTTTTTTTTTCTGCCTTCATGTTGCATCTGGTCCGGGCAGCAACAACAGCCCCTCACAGACTCCCTGTCCTGCTTATTCATCCCTCCATCCCTTCATCCCTCTCCCTCTCTCTTTCTCGCCCGCCCCTCCTTGGCATGGCAGCCCTGTCATTACTTCTGAGCTCACAGACTCATGGCTTTAATTTTGGCCTGCCTGCCGTCTCCTCCGTCTGCAGCCATCCTGCATCTGGTTTCTGCACATGGCCCGGCCTCTGTGCGTTTCCTCGGATTGCGGACAAGTTATTAGTTCAATAAAGCTAAATAAATAAGTGATTTATGGCAGTTATTAGCGTGTGTGTTTGTGCTGAGGTCTCTGTGTGTGATCAGGAAGTGTTATTTCTCATAAAGGTGTCATATTTGCATCTCAGAGTTCTCTCGCTTTTTTTTCTTCCTTGTGGGAAACTTTGACATTTTACACTTTCAAATGCAAGAAATGGTTCGAACTACCGAAGTCATCCACCACACTGCTGCCTGCTGCAGTGGGTTTTCCACTGATCTCACTCCTCCTCCTCCTCCTCCTTCTCCTCCTCTCTCTCCTCTTCCTCCCCCGGTGCAGCTGGGTTCACATCTCCGGGTGACGTTACGATTAAAGCTACTACGGCAAATCAGCGCTTTAGGCGTCCAGATGTATTCCTCCACTTGGCAGGTGGGGATCCAGACTGACTCTGGACGTCGCCAGCCTTCACACCTCACTCGTGAATTTTCTCACATCATTCCTGCGTCCAGCCTCACTTGCCGATCGGTCTGCAGGCCGTCGGCGCCCGGTGGAACTGCACCGGGCCGAACTTGATCCATTGCAATGCGGCTGCCAACAGCTGGAAGCATGAAATGACTGTAGATGTGCCATGTCTGTCTCTCTCCCTCTCCATTGGTCCACTAGGAATACCCCTCGCTGAAGCCTCTGGCAGCGCCGACCGGGGATCGGTGCCAGCGGGTCGATCGGTTCGCACACTGGACCCCTTTCTGGTTGTCCGCCTTCACCTCACCCCGATGGCTTCCTCGCCGCTGTGCTGCAGTCGTCTGCCCAGCAACAGGTGTGTATCTGACCGTGGGAGTAAAGCCACACACACCCAGCAAGAACATGCAAACTCAAACTGGTCAATGGCAGAGACAAGTCCACGAGAATCGAGGAGAGTCTCACGTGGCCATATGAGCACAGCTGCTGCTATTCGACACATTTAAGTGGGAATATTTAGTTCATGCTAAAGCGAAAGAAGCATGTTAGCAGCCTCCTTCACCCCCCAGTGAGTCCTCAAACACACTCTTTTATTTCCATAAACTAGCCGTCAGACCAGCTATTTTTCAGAGCTGTGAGCTTTCAGCTGTCACTGCAGCTTTCCGTCACGTTTTTCATCCCCACTCAAACATTAACGCTGCTCTTTTTTTATTCCTGAAAAAAGCAGAATCATTCAAAGCGCACCAATTTACCAGTGTGTGCTTCCGTCCCCCACAGCCTCTCTTTTTTTTTTGTACAGCGCTCTTTAAATATTTTTAGTTTTCTGTCACTGCGGTTTTTTTTAATCTACACTGTTTTCAGTGTGTCTACATTTTGTCTCAGTCCTACTTTACCGGGAAACCAATGCACACTCTTATCATTTCCTGTTTTTTTTTCTTCTGCTGCTTCCGTCTTTTTTCATGAGTCACCTTTTCTCTCTTTCTCCCCCTCGATCTTTATCACTTGTCTCTCACTCGCCTCTTCGCTCCTGTATCTTTCTCCCTGTTTTGCATCCTCTCTCCTTCAGGCCCTGCTGGCCAGCTGCTTCCCTTCTTTCTGTTTTCCTCCGTTCTGTTCTCCCTCATTCAGCTTCCTCTCTCTCGTCTCCCTTTTTTTGGCGGTTCTCTCTCCTGCATTACCTAATTGGCATAGCTGTTTGTCATCACCGTCGTTTCTTTTTTTTTTTAAAGTATATTCAAAAAGTCACCTTTAAAGCGTTTCTAGCTCCACTGTGTTTGTCTGCTCACTGGCTTCGTCCTCCAGGATGGAGTGTCTGGAGGGGGGGTTCTTCTTCCTGGAAGGGGGGGTGAGAGCTCCTGCTTGTGGAACCTGAGGCCGTGCAGATGTTCTGTCTCATTCCCGCCATCCACGACTAATCCGTGGAAAAAAAAAAAAAACGTCCAAGAATGAGTTGTTTGGGACTGGTTGAGAAGGGAATTCCTTCATGACTCCAAATTCTTTCCATCTTTATCTCAGTTTTTTACATTAGTGTTATCCCGCTATCCTGCTGCTACTACTTCCTGGGCGGCGCCGCTGTGAACCATCAGGAGACGTAGGTCTCGATGCCGCTGCTTAATTCAAAAGGAGTCCTTGACTCTCTGACACACTTCTGCTCGTTCACTTTGCCGTCTTTCCTTTGTTTGCCTCGTTTCTCGGCCCTTGGATGACCGATGAAGTGCTTCTCTCCACAGACCTGCATCAGTCTTTCCACGCTGACCCTCTTTTTTTTTTTTTAACTCCACTCAGAAATGGGCGGTGGCACAGAACATCTGCACACACACACATACAAAACACTCCCCATCATTCAGATTTTATGTTTTCACTGGAAGCCTCTTTTGTAATTTCATTTTCAGCATCTAAAATCATCCAGAATCAGTCAGTCTCTTCCACACAGTCATATATTTTATGTAAACATAACAGATTAGGCTAATGACTTGGAAGAAGTAATTCTCAGATCTGGAAAATATGAACATAAGTCTGTGTATTTATTGTTTCACAAAGCTAAAACCATTCACCAAAGTGCTGTACAATTACTGGAACAGATTCAAAGGCTTCAGTTGAATAAAGTAAAGAATATAACACAGAGAAATGCAACAAAGAGCTGAAGTGACTCTTGTAGAGAGATAAAGCCCAGAGATTACAATGCTTCTTCAGATGATCAGTATGAGGAAGGAGGATACGGGAGGCAGATAATCCACTGTCCAAATCATAACAGGAAATGCTAAAACAAAAACAAACCAAAAAAAAAAAAAATCCCAGGCAAGGTTTAGTGGCTCATACCAGAAGATTGATTACTTCAGTGTTCAAGCATGAACTTTGCAGTCAAACTGAAGAGATTCCAGGACAAAGATGATCAGTGTAATCTCAGGATAAATCTGGAAACCAGAGGAGGCGGCGGCCATGACAGCACCGCTCCCACAGCTCCATCTTTAGTGTTATTGAATTAGGGACGTCTGTTTGATAACAGTATAAAAGATATGAGCATGATCAATTTCACAGGAGATTGAATTTAGTTTTTTTATGTCTTTTGAGTCGACACATGCAGCTTAGTTTTATCTCGAGTGGACCAAACTGGTAAACAGATCCATGATAACCTATAAATTTAAATTCCAAGGTTTTTCGTTGTCTCGGCATCAAATGAATGAAGCGGCTTGCTCTCATGGAGTCTCAGTGCTGTGGTGCGTCCGCGACTCCTAAACTGTGTTGAAAACCAATGGAAAAAGTTGCATTTGAAATTTAGGTCATGTTCTTTCTCCTCGGTTCAGTCGGTTCAGCAGCTTCACATTCAAACGGCGCGGTTCATCAAGGTGAGGAGGAGGAGGAGGAGGATATTTTGATGCTAATATGCATTTCTCCCCCCCGGCTCAGCGGGAGGACGGAGGGAGGCAGTGACTGAAGGAGAAATGAACCCATTCAAACAAATGAATTCTAATGAAGCCGCACAGACAAGACGTTTAGAGTCGAGAGAGAGAGAGAGAGAGAGAGAGAGAGAGGGAGAGGGAGAGAGAGAGAAGGGCCGGACTTCCCCACTGGAAAGGACCTCCTGAAAGGGAGGGAGAGAAAAAACAAGAGAGGGACCCTGGAGAAAGTGAGCTGGGAGGAAGAATGATCCAGTAATGAGAGTGGGGGAGCCGGAGAGGAGGGGGCCAAGTTCAAGGTTGTACTCAGACTTAAGGATTGTCGCCCTGAAAGACCAAACACAGACTTCCTCGGGGTTTAAGAGCCTCTTTATCAGACCCAGGTCTCTGTGTGAGTGAGTGAGTGAGTGTGTGAGTGTGTGAGTGTGTGTGTGTGTGTGTGTGTGTGTGGACACTGGTGGCCTCTGGTTGGGTGGGAAATGGATGTTGTTGAATTCAAATTCAAATTGGTTTATTCTCTGGCCCGGTTGAAACAAATATCAGAGTTGGGAGGGGGTTCGTATGGACACAAGCTTAAGATGTGAAAGAGTTTCCAGGGTTTATGTCAGGCGGGACGAGACCACCTCCCTGTCCCGAATCCGGGGCAGGTTTGGTAGAAGTTTGAGAGAAATCTGAAGTTTATCTGAAGTGTGGCCACCTGACAAGACCTTCGTGATCCCTCAAGGACAGGAACCCCCTCCAGCCGGGGGGGTTCTGAACCCGGGGTCCACTCCACAGTAGTTAATACTGGAATTTGGGCAAGTTACAGTGTGTTTGCCTGCGACTATGGAGGCGGGGCAGTTAATGTCCAAGACTCCTCCACTGAAAATAAACCTGCATAAGGGAAGAGAGAGAAGGAGAGAGAGAATGGGAGAGGAGGGAGGGAGGGAGGGAGGGAGGAGGAAGGGAAAGAGCCTTTCAGCGGGGACAGAAGGGAAAGAGTCTCCGTTTCAATGGAATAAAAACTGCGCAATTTCTCCCCAGGACTGCCTGCTCGGATCGCGGTGGACCTGCTTCCTCTCCGCCAAATGAGTATCACTTGTTCTTTTTTTTTTTTTTTTCATTTCTCCGGATGATTCAGGGAAACCGTGCCTGATGCAGCCCCCGCTGTCTTGGACGCTCCAACAGCATTGTATTGGTTTTTTTTTTATTATTATTAGTATAAATTTCCAACCAGATGCTCCACAGAAGAGGAAAAGAGCTGTGCAATGACTGAGGAGAGGCGATGTGACTGTGCACAGAGATGCAACATCAGTGATGAGTCTATCCGTCATGCCTTGCCCATGGGCGAACGCATCCACATTTTTTTTTTTTTTTTTTGCCCCCCTCCTGCGTGATGTGTCGCGTGCTACCGACGTTTGCAGCTAAAATTGCGTTATGGATTTTGAATGGGGGGGTGCTTCATGTCTTTTTTTGGGGGGTGGAGGAGAGAGAGAGAGAGAGAGAGAGAGAGGGAGCCTATATGGGGCTGCGTCATCCGTGTCTGGGAACGGAGATGGGGTTGCTTTGCAGATTTTCCACTCAGTCAGCGAGCGCGGCGCCTCCCCGCAACATTTTTTTGGATCCCTCCAGGAAAAAAAAAAAAAAAAAAGAAAAGGTGAGCAGCATTTACGCAGGAGTGAGACTCACTCCTCCTCGATCAGTGTCGGACGCGCCGCCGTGATGCGAGGCTGGCTGCGCGTGCAGCCCCGCGTTACCTAACTGTGGCAGGGACTCCATTGAAAACAACCTCAACAACTGTATCCTCTTCCTGGAGTCATTCTGAGCGCACGCAGCGCGTTTCGGCCGGATCACGCCGCCGTGGCGCGAGACGATGATCTAAATCTGAAAGTGAGGATTAATGTGTAAACTCGTGGCCTGATCATTTGCATGATCCGTTTTTTTGTTTCTCTTTCCATCATATGGTCTTATATAAGTAGACATGCAGCCCCTAACTTTGCCTGATTATGTGCCAGAGTTTCGGTCCCGCAACAGTTATATATCGCAGATTTCCGTGTGCGTCTTTCTGATTCACTGAAGTTGGGTTGATGTCATGTTTTCACCGCTCGCTCAGTTTTACGGGAAGGCAGGTCCGGAGTTCCGATGTGTCGCAATCGCCCTGCCTTGATGTCCGTGTTTCTTAAAAGACAAATGCTGGAGGGAAAAAAAATAAAAGAGAAATGCGACGGATCGCGTCCGTGGGTGTGCTGATGCGCGCAGCGCGCGCGGCTGTTGTGGCGTTTGTGCGCATTTTTTTTAAAGGAGCGGGTGAGTGAATGGAACGGCGCTGGAGGAAGGAGTGTCGCATTTTCTTTCTGAAATGTCATGTGGTGAAGTTGTGGCGGGTTCTCCACTGTTTCCAGGAAGAGCGTTTGAATTTTCTTCCCTGGGATTTTCCCCCCTCCGTGTCTCCACCCCTCTTCCTGTCGCACTGAGAGCCTGTCTCCACTGGGGGGCGCTCCAACACTGGGCAACGTCAAGCCCAAGTTCATTCTGAGTAGTTTTTACCGGCAAAATAGTTCCAGTTTTAACTTTGAATAATTTATTTATCGTGACACAAAGTTTAAGTGATAGAAATGTCTATATTTTCACAAAAAACAAACAATTACTACGGTAAATGGCTGCATTCGCAATTTCTGTGTGGAGATGCTTTGTTGTTAGTTCTTGCCTCTTGTTCTTCTCACATCAGCTGGGGAGAATTTTTTTGTTTTGGTTCTGTGAAATGGGCACAAACATCTGTACTCCTCTTCATTTGACTGTCTGGTGAAGTATGATATGTTCCAGCCAGAATGAAGTTTGTTGTTCTTGCAAGTTCGAGCGAAACGAACAAATCTCTCTGTTCTTGGGAGTCATGAAACATGATTAAAATTGAAGACTGAGATCAATGTTTCCCTTGAATATTCATGACTATTCTCAAAAGCCTAACCGTGAGATACCTTGAAAAGTATTTCAGAAACTTTTGAGACTTTATAGGTTTAAACAATATACATATATCTGGGGAAAAAATTTAAAACTGACCATAAATTGACATTTTTCATGGCTTTTTTCTTGAAAATGTGACATATTTGTCTCTAAATGGCCATAACGGCTAAAATATTGACACATCTCATCCACTATTTAGTGCATCTGACCTACAGTGTAATGTTATCTGCAACAAAAGCCACTGAACATAAATCCAATATGTCATGTTGTCAATCAATCAGGTGACCTTGTGCAGTATTTTCCACAACAAATCAGTGTTTGTAACATATGGAGAGGTTAAAAAAGTTCAATTTCATGCTTTGTCGTTATTCCCATACATGTGTAGCTCCTTATTCTACATTGTTCTCATGTCTTCTGTGGTAATCATTATTTTATTTTGTCTCATTTTAAGAAATTGACTTTACAAACGACAGAAATGTCTTTTCTCCTCTAGATGGCAGCAAACTCACAGTCTGATTGTTTCTCTCAGTCTACTATGTGAAGAAAACTAATGTATCCCTGTGCTGCAGACAATAATCAGGTTTATGTTTTCAGTATATGATGAGAAACTGTCAGAATATGTGTGCAGCAGATTAAACCAACAAACTGAGGCCAGTTGAGACCAACTTACAGTTTCCGGAAAAGTCCACACTTAGAACGAAACACCTTTCTAAGAGTAAAAATGAGGCACGCAACTTGTGCTGTATTGTGGTTGGATTCATTTGTCACTCTTTCTGTGTGCCTGTAGGGAGGAATGAGTCCGGCCGTGCGCGGTGACGGGTCGCCTGCGCCTGACTGAAGCCATGAGTCAAACGTCTGGCGACCTGCTGGAGGCACAAATGGACGGACAGCCTGTCGGGATGGCCCGCGCAGTGTGGGAATGGAGGACGCTCCCGCCGTCTCTGAATGAGGGTAAGACGAGTGCACCAAGCAAACGTTTCTCATCCTCCTGTGAAACTTCCTTTTCCACACCGAAATACGTCACGAAAGCACCTCATCTATCACCTGGCAAACATGTGAGAGTTATCATATTCTCCTCTGTCACACCTGCAGCTGGAAGATCGCAGGTTTTTAACGATGGAGGACGAATCGCAGTGATCCTCATCCCCTCCTTTGTTCGTGCGTCGCCCATCAGTTACAGCCTGCAAGCTCCCACCTGCTCAGGTATGACCTCTGACCTTTTCATTTAGGCTTTGACCTGCAGTGATGTGCATGACTTCACTGTTTGTGTGATTGATTAGTGCGATCCCCTGAGTTTTGGTTCAAGTTGTTTTAACCTGTTCGACGTTTTGAAGCTCTGAGGGCTTCTTCCAGATTTAGTGCTGTTTTAGGTGACGGTGTGCTTCACTGCACCTGGAAAGTATCATTAAAACAGAACATTTCAGCAATATTTGTTTGATTTTGCAAAAAAAATTGGCATTTTCATCTCATGTACTTTGTGCCACAAGAAAGGAAAACTTTAACGTTTAAATTTAAAGGTCATTGAGGCACTGTTTTAATAGTTAAGTGAAATGTTAGGTTGCGAGTTTCTGAGAAAACTGACCCCTGAAGTGTTTAATGAGAATAACTTACCTCAGGATTTGGCCTCCCTTCTTCATGCTGGACTTGTTCAGAGCAAAACATACAGACACGTTTCTGTTTCACACCCCTACATAGGTGTAGGAACACACAACCCGACACCGGCTCTGTTTCGTTTTAGCACACACACAGTCCTTAAACGGGCTCCGACACACGTCTCCAAACACCCGAGTCGTCTCACTCGCCAGCTCTGCTCCCTCTCTGGGACAAAGACACACACAGTCTCTTTCACGCCGGTGTCTCCCAGGACCCCTCGGAGTCACACACACACACACACACACACACCTGGGCTTTTTCGTCACTTAGCCAGCCCGGCTTTATTACATACATTTACAGCTGGCTATGAATCAGATCCATTACACACACCGATGCACATGCAAACATTAGCACACAAAGAAAACAGCCAGGCATTATACTTGCAGATGCACACACACGCACGCACACACACACACGAAACGGTGCTGTAGAAACGGCAGCAGTAATTCTTTTTTGCACACACACACACTTTCATTAAAGATGTGTTGCAGCGAGATCAGCTGTCCGGACACCTGCCTCACACCAGAGTCGACACTGACTTCATGTTTGGATGAAATCGCACCAGTTTAAGCAGATAAACATCTGTTTTCTGACTGTTCACGTTTCTATAATGTTCACCTTGCTGCTCGTGGAGAAACATGAGGGACTCTCGCACTTTCACTCACCCTCCCCAGACAAGAAAAAATACATCCTTTATTAGAGTTTTTTGGCCCAGATGTGAATCACATCACCCCCTCTTTTTTATGACAGTCTGGATTTCTTCAAATCAGACTGCTTTCATATGTGTTGCTGAATCAGATATATATCCAGTGTTCATCCAACTTTTACATCGTTGGCGTGAAACCGGCGCCGCACATATCGCATGATCACTTTTAATCAGTGGCTGAAACACCGTTCATGAGGTTCAACCAGCTTTCATCCAAATCTCCTCTTCTGTTGCTGTCATTATGCAGAACCTAATATCAGTCCTGAGTCAGAATTGAGCATTAGAATCTGAATGTAACCAAAGATGTAATCTCCTTCAGAGATGCGCGGCGCACTGCGTTCAGGTTTTTGACGTGACGTTCCCTCGAGAGCTGGTGCGATTCCAGAAAGTGACCTTGAACGTGTGGATAATAAATCTAAACCCACGTTGAGCTGTGTCACCGTGCTCCACTTAAACGGCTTGGCAGCTCGCCTCCCTTCGCACCGGGGGTTTCTGACGCCGGCTGATGGCGAGTGAAACAATTCCATATGCAGCGCCGCGCGGCACCTGGGACCGGTTTGGTCAGATGGTTTATTTGGACGTGGATCTCGTTTAATACGTGGAAGATGAGTGACATATGTTGGGAGCAGTCGGAGTCCACGGTAAAAGCCACATGCTCCTGGAGGCAATATGGGAGAGAAAAAGCCCTTAAATTGAATTCTAAGAGCAGCGACTGCAGCTCAGACGAGTCTAAAATCTTCCTGAATAGCATTAGATGGCGTGACGTCAGCATTTTGCTAATAAACTGAATTGCAGTCGCTTAAACTGATTTCCACACTGAAAGTAAGGAGTGGTTTTAGGACACTAAGATCTGCTTTCTCTCTGTCATCTTTGTCGACGTCCTCCTCTTCATCCTTTCAAAGCCACGTGCCAGCCACATGTGCCACACACCCTGTGGAGGCAGCGCACGAAGCCATTGTTCGCCAGTCCCTCATCCCTCTCTGCTACCTGACGTTGAATCAAACCAAATTTGTAAAGAAGCCGCCGGAGAGAGCGACGGACGTGGGATAGAGAAGTGACAAGCGAGAAGCAGATTGAAGGCAGGATGCAGAGGGAGCGTCAGGAAGAGAGGCAGAGAGGTGCTGGGAGCTGAGTCAGGATGCCCGGGGGTAGGACGGCAGGAAGCAGTGGGTGAGGAGGAGGAGGAGGAGGACAGGAAGGCGAGGGAGGGAGGGGGGGCGGCTCCTCCTCTCCTCCTCCTCTCCTCCTCCTGTCATCATCGGTCGGTGGAGCTGACTTCATCCGCTTCCCTTCGCCACTCTGAAGCTTTTTAAAGGTCATATTTATGCCTTCGCAAGACTTTTTAATGGTTTTTAACAACAGCTGGCAGAGAAGGAGGAGAAGAATCATCGGAGAAGTGCTGACTAAGTAAAGAAAAGTGATAAAAACAAAGAGTGAAAGGCCGGGACGGGTTTTGAAGATGTGATGGAACAAAGAGCGCTCCTCTTCCGCCGCGCTGCTTATGTAACTTCCATGTGAAAGGAGGGCGTTGGGTTTGTGTGTGTGTGTGCGCGCCCGCTCTCATGTGAAGCCCCTCTTTGTACGTGCGTCTCTCTGCGTTTCGGAGGTGACGGAGTGTGTGACGAGGACGGTTTCCCAACACCCTTTGCGGCGCTGCTCGTTCGGCCCGTGTCCGTTTGATCAGCAGGTGCAATCCCATCATGCCCTGCACTGTAGCGATGATCCCAAATATAGCTTCACCTGGAAACGTCGCTCAAGCTTGTTTTGCTTCTTTTGGAACTGAAAACCAAACAAATAAAGTTTTCAGGTTAACACTTGTGTTTAGCTTTTCACTTTCACTTCATGTCTTTAAAATATTCACACCACGTAATCTTGGATTTTTTGTTCGAGAGTTTATTAGCATCACTCTTGATTTAACTGTAGAACAAAAACCCAGCAAAATTACCATTCTTCTTCTTTCTTAATCTTCTTCATTTGAAACATCTCATCAGGTCAGGATGAGGTAAAAGTTAAGATCTACTAAAGCTCACGACGGCTGCCTTCTGCTCTCATTGCGTTCAACGTGTAGAACCTGCACATGTTCCTCAGGGTTTACGAGACTGTGAGTCATACACTAAAGTTATTTTGAGGGTTAGATTCAAGTCATAATTAGCTTGAAGTTGAAATTTTGGTCGGGGCTGTGTTTACGGTTTCAGTGGGATTAGAGTCGAGGCTCAAATATTCCGCCTTTTATACGCTTGAATTGCTACGTGCGTTTCAGTCGTCGTCATGCGTCACTGCCTTCACGCTCCTTTGCGTCCCTCATGTTTGTGTTGTTATCAGGCAGTACACCCAGTGGAGGGTCGCGCACGTTGCCGGTCTCACGTGGGAAGAACGTTTCTAATCCAAACGTCAAAGAAACGGGTTTAAAGATGCTGCAGCAAGATCGCTGCTGAATCTCGCTCATAATGAACAGAGGAGGCTCTGTCCGGATCCGATTTGAGGACAGGGTTCAGCTCAGGAGATCGGTTTCAGCAGCAGCGGGATCGGTCATGCGTTTCTGCCGTTTCCGTGGAAACAGACGTCATTTTCCAAATGTTGTCATGTAGAACCGAAGCTTTTCTGAAACAAAAAAAAACGGTCGTTTTATTTTTTACTTCTGGTGAAGAACAGAGCGGGGAAAGCAGAGGATATCTGTTCACCTCCACATGAACTTGAGGGAGATTCAGCTGCAGCTGTGAGAAAACGCCGTCCGGGCAAAGATTTGAACAGTGCCTTCAAAAAAAAAAAATAAAATAAAATAAAACGAAGCATGGTGGCTAAAACGCTTACACGGGCTTTGGTGGATGGTGGATGTGCATTCCTGCTGAAGGAAAAGTGTAAATCTCATCAAATCCCAGCTTCTCCCAACTCTCCCAAACCAAATCCTTTTCTTGAACAAATCCACTCCAAACCCCCCCCCCCTTCAAAGTGGAAACAAAAAAAAAAAAAAAGAAGAAGAAGAAGAAAAATCACTGCAGCTATAAGCTGTCTCGCGTTGTGCTCTCTCACCCTCGGACCCTCCCTTCCCACAATCCCCGGCTCCTGTTCTGGCTTTCTGCCTCTCAGGTTTCTCTCCCCCCCCCCAAAAAAAAAAAAAAAAAAAAAAAAAAAACCTCTACACCCCTGTGGCCCCCCTTTGACCCCCTGTTACCCCACATCCACCCCCTCGCCCTCCCTCTCCCCAGGGCAGGCCCACAGCTCCCAGTCCCTTTGTGCCTTCCTTCTCCCCCCCCCCCCTCCCTCCCCCCCTCCTCCACCTCTGCCTCCCCCAGCCTTTGTGTGAGAGAGGCCAGGAAGGGGAGGCTGCAGAGAGGCAGAGTCAGAACCGTGGCTCAGATAGAGACGGATCTTATAGATCCCAGTGAAACTAGACCTCCAGGCCTTTTTTCTTTCTCCTTCCTGCATGCTCTTACTTGACGCAGGTTTACTTACAGTAAGAATCCTGGGCAGCCTCACTGCTCCTTTGTTCACCCTTCATACATGATAAAACCTACAAAACATGTTGCATAATCTGATATGTTCATGTTTACTTTTTGGGAATGTGCAGTTAAACCATTTCAAAGAGCAGATTTTGTTGAAAATATGCAGAAATTCACTTGATTGAAGGTTTATATGTTTAATCCAAAAAGTGTTTAAATCAGTTCTGAGAGTGTGGATGTTTTTAAAAGTAAGAGTTCTTGTCAATGCATTTTTTTTTTTTTTTTTTGTTTCAGTAAAAATTCATATTTACACGCCTAAGTTGTGCCAACGACCTCAATAAGACCCCGGTCCTGGCTGCAGTGTTCTTCAAGCTTTAGACACAGGCGTACGTGCAACGTTTGCAGTACCCTGAATACCTCTGACCTGCCCTCCGCACACATTAAACACACGGGTTCACATGATATTGTAATAAGCTGCTACACAGAAATCCACTAAAAGCGGCGCTCTGTGAAATCACCCACACACACACACACCGTAAACACACAAAGCTGCATGACCTTGATGAACCTGTGCAGTTAAACAGAGGCTGTACTGTCGATCCCTATATATGAATATGTAGTTCATCCACCCAGGATGCAATAGGGGGCGACATGGAGCAAGATCAATATCAGAGAGGCCATCTTTCACACTATTAATATTCCTGAAGATGCAACAGAAATCACTTATATTTGATTCCAGTGTGTAATTACTGTATATACGCCTTTACTTCCTGTGTGTGTGTGTGTGTGTGTGTGTGTGTGTGTGTGTTTGTGTGTGTGTTAGTCACACATGCTTGGATCACGCCCGTTTGTTTTGCTGCGTTCGCCACCCCAGATGCTTTGGCGGCGCCGGCCTTTGGGCACTAAAAGCAGATGGTGGAGGATCCAAGAGGCTGCGAGCTTTTCCTTCCCCTGTCAACAGCTCGAGCTGCCACCTTGGTCGCGTGGCTGTGGGGGAATGTTTCCGCCGCCCAGATATTGAACTGATCGTGGTCGAGTTACTGTTCATTACTGCATCTGTTTCAGCTCCGACTGGAAATGCAGACAGGCGGGAATATTTATATCTGTCTCGCTTTGGATTTGGTGGCTGTAGCTCATCTTTTGGCGTTGGCACAGGTCCTACAGGTCAGTTAGGGCGCCGGCATGTGGTCATTACGGTCTTACGGAGGCTTTGGCGCGTGCTCGTGCTCACCGCGTAAAGTGGGCAGACAGCGAAGGCGTCGCTGACCTACTGACCCACCTAAAAGCGTCACAGACGGACAGACAACACGGGCAAATTTAAAGGAAGTGTGACATGTCCGCGCGTGGAAAACTGGAACTGATTAGACTTGTAAGAGAGTGAGTGTAAGCGTGTGAATGCAGCGATGAATGCGTTAATAGGCTTGTCTCCGTGTGTGTACATGCATTATGCATCCACTGTCCATAGACCCGCAGCACCACCCATGCATTTTTAAAACCCAGGAAGCAGAAAGGTAGGTCACGCTGGGTGCATTTCTGTGTGTGCGCGCGTGCGTGAGCGGGAGCGTGCTTATCTGCAAGAGAGTGTGTGTGTATGTGTATATGTGTGTGTGTGTATGTGTGAAATCCACTTGCTCAGAGTGCATGCTCAGTAGGAGAGTATATTCCTGGAAAGCCAGCTGCCACTCCTGTTATCACAGCTAACTCGATTAGAGCAGCTTCTGCCGCCAAGCCCTCTGCTCTGAGGGCTACACACACACACGCACACACACACACACACACACACACACAAGCGCACACACACACACACACACACACAACCTGGGAACTTGACTCTGGATTTAATTGAATCAGGAAAAATAACCTACAATGAATATCTAAGTAATGCAACATTGCAAGCATTATATACTGTAATATAATAGAAAACCTGTCCAAGATATCCAAAGTCAGATATGGTGAATTCTTTTTCATTTAAATAAACTAAAAAGCGAGTCATTTAAAAGAAAATTAAACAAACTTTCCAATGATTTATTATGTATTACCAATAAAAAGCATACCAATAACCAAAATAAAAGCACACATGCTCTCACTTTTGTGTCATTTTTATGAAACCGGTCCCAAAAAAAACACATGTCAAAAGCCAAACGCTCCATAAAGTGTATTTACGTTCCACAGCAGAATAAAAACTTCGCTTCAACCTTCCAGATCGTGTGGCATGAAGCTCTTCCAGGTTTTTTCCGAGATGGCATCTTAATTCGCACTCATCCCCGCCGTCATCGAAAACAACACTTTGCTACTGTTGCACCAATTAACGACAGCGAGGCGAAAACGCCGGTTGGGCGCCCAGCCTTTCATGCGAGGTGTTAACCTTTCCCAGTCATCACACTAATCATTGATCACTTAGATAAACACAAGCTACCATAAGGGCCCATTATTGTCCCTCCCCGAGCCTTCCTATGGACGGCACTTATAATTAGGCCCCGGGGTAATTGGCTCGCTAATTGCTGTTGGTGGGATACATACATCCCCTATCGTCAAAACCCAAAGGGAAGCTCTGCTATTACTTTTAATTACCTGCTGTTAGGTTTGACAACTGACCCCCGGAGCCGATCGGGCGCCGTTTTCCGGGAGGTGAAGGCGATACCCGATATCAAGCTTTTTTTTTTTCCTCCGAGTGTGGTCGCGACAACAATGGCCCAGATGGATCGCTGCCGCCAGGACACACATGCTCCCAAACGCACACACACACACACACACACACACAGACACACACACACACACACACACACACGCGGTGAACAGACACACTTCCCTTGTTGCCCTGTGAGCGCTGGTGTTTAGGCAGCAGACCCATTCATCATGTGTCTGTCTGTAGCGGAGCTGCTATTCATTGTCTCCCCTCCTGCTTATTGTCCAGGAGCCGGCCGCTCTCACACTCCTGCTCTCTACCTCTCTTTGTCCTTCTTCCTTCCTCTCTCTCGCTCTCTCTCTCTCTCTCTTCTCCTGTCTTCATATCTTCGGTGATCTCCCTCCCTCGCTCGCGTTGATACATCTCGCCTCACTCGGAGAACAAAGAGGACGAGGCTGGCGTGTCTGAAGTGATGTTGAGGATTCACCTCACAGAGGCTTCTGAGTGTTTTGTGGCGAAGGGTGTGAATACCGAAGGGACAATCTGCAGGTCACATCAACAGGTTATTCATCCGTAAATAAAATACATACCATCATAAAGCGCCTTATTGTTTCAGTTACTAGTTATTTATTCTCTAAAGTCTTTCATTTTGCTGTTGTAAGATGGATTTTCGTGCTTCATGGAGCTCAAAACTGTGATCAACAGTTGTTAATGGAGTGTGTTTTATTGCGTGTGTTTATCTTTTGGTCTGTTTGTCCATCAGGAATAGATTTGACCTATTGAGCAAACATTGAGTAAACACTTTATTTGGACTAATGCAAAATACAAAGGTTTCCCTCCTCAGGGAATCAACTGACTGAATGTAATTTGGAGTTGGTTACACCCTGTAACCCTGACCACCTGATTTTTTTTTCTCTTTTTTTTTTTTTTTTTATTGGTCTGAAGCCACAGTATTTCCCAAAGTGTTCTCCCTGGTGGAAATGAAATCAACGTGCTCCAGAAGGTCCAGAATTTTTGCCAAACCCCACTCCATTAAGTGTTCCATTCATAGACTGGTCCGGTCCAGATTCGCCCCAAAACAAAAGTTGTGATGTAATCCTCCACGGCGCTTTTTCCTTCAGCTCCCTCGTGAGTAACTTGATTACCTCCACAAAACTCCAAACTTTGTTTTTTTTTCTCTCTCACAACTCAGCACTCCGCTGCGTTTTCAGACTCTTTAACTCCGGCACCTCTGTATACTACTCCCCATAAACTTTTCCCATTAAATCATTTAAACTCTGCTGCTGCGTTCATGAAATACCCAGAGTGCTGCTGCTCTTTCACGCCCTTCGCCGTCCAGCTCCTCTGGCTCCAGATTCTTCTGCTTACCTTCAGATCTCCCAGCAGTCTGACAGCCTCCATCTTCCAGACCGAATCCCTTCGTACGCTCAAGCTTCCCCGCTGTCTGGCTTAGACGATTCACTTATTCTTATTAATTTTTACCTTCATACATGCGTTTCTATGCGTCTGCGATCAATTTAATCTTGATGTTTGGTGAAAATCATAAAAGAAATGCCAAAAAAAAAGGTTAACTGCTGCAGAAACCTTTATAGAGGTAGAAAAAAACCCCAGCTTGAAGTCGTTTTTAAAGGTGAGGCCAACATATAAATTTGCCAGAGTAATTGTACATGTGTGAAAGGAGGTTGGATTAATTCTTCCACCCCGCTCCGAACCTAAAGTCGATGTGAAGAACTGTGAGCACGGCGCTCTTTGAAGCTCCGGTTTGACAGTCTGCTTCTTTAATGTATTGTGAGATTCCCGCGTTGCCTGTCGGGTGAACTCGTTTTTTCTCTCTCTCTCTCTCTCTCTCTTTTTTTTTTTCCCAGCTCTTTGTATGCCTCACAGTGTGTAACACATGCAGTTACACATTCACAGGTGCTGAGCTGCACCACGGTTAGCCTGAATTAGCTCGTCTGAACGCTGTGAATCTCCTGCGCCGCCCCGCCGGAGCGCCGCCGTTTGTCTGAGCCCATCAAAGGTTCTGTCAACTTTGCACTGTATGTACAGTAAGGTGCGTTGCGTGTGTGAACGCAGCGCACAGGCCACGTCCAGGGCCAGGAGCAGGGCTGTGTTGCCATGGTGAAAATGAAATCCAAAATGCAGGGCTGCAAGGAAACCCCTGATTGGCCGGGGAGCCATGCATGGGATGGTGATGCATGCTGTCAGCCGGCCAATGGGACGCAGGCTGAGCCAGAGCTGTTGCTAAGGGGAGTAGCTTGGAAAAGAGTCAGCTGGGTTTTCTCTCTCTCTCTCTCTCTCTCTCTCTCTCTCTCTCTCTCTCTCTCTCTCTCTCTCTCTCTCTCTCTGTCTCCCACTCTGCTGGCTCGCTCACTCTCTCCGACTGCTCGCTCTGCCTTTGCCCTCATTGACTCCTTCTCCCCCTCCTTCCTGTCTCCCCACATCGCTCTCCCCTAACAATTTTTTTTTTTTTTTTCTTGCACTTCTACACGTGCAAGAGGGGAAAGAGCACATGTTGAAAAATTCACTGAATATTTCATGCAGCTTGTTGTTTGGGGCTGGGACCACAGCCGAACGGACGCAGCGCAGAATGTGACACTCCAGTGAAAGTTTGCATGTTTGCATGTGTTTATTTAACTCTGTGAAGAGCGTCTCTCCATTTTTTTATTTTTTTTTTAACTATCGGTTCTCGTTAGTGACCTCCCCAGGGACTTGTGGCTCTGTAGCTGAACTGGGGTGTGTGTTTGAACACGCGCCAGGTAGCACTGGGTACACACCTGCTCCAAGTGGAACCCCTGCTTATAGCATCTTTGCCCCGCCCCTTACCAAACTGCTGGATCAAAAACCACATTTGGCTGCTCCGCGTGTTGAAAATACATCTGTGCAGCTGCTCTGCATGGCTCAGCTCAGAAGAAATAAAAATAAACAGCAGAAACAATGGGGCTGTTGCTGATACAGGTAATAAAAGCATGAGTCCTTGCGGCTTCCAGGATTTGCACATCTCCTAGAAACAGTACATGCTGGCTTGTCTCCATGTGATAACTTGCAAGTGACCTGTTTCATCTCTCTTATCTCCCAGAATGCACGGCGCTGTGCGCTTCAGCGGTTGCCATGCCAACTTTTATACAAGCAAAGTGTGAATTGATGGTTCTGTTAGTTTTCATTATTATCATTTTATCATGTGTTTGTCATGGCTTTTCTTATCTACTGCAGTCATATAGGATCCATTATATATTGATGCATTTTTAATTTATTGGCAGTGGCATGTCTCAATAAAACTGGGCCCCTCGCAACATATGGCGAAAAAAATCTCCAAATTAAAAACAGGAGCGTTTTACAAACCAGTCATGTTAATCAGCAACAGGTTGATGAAAGAGGGGAAGGACCACCAAGCGTGTGATCAGCACATAGTTTAAAATAAAAACCTCCGATGGTATGAGGTCAGTGCTTCTGGCAACAAGTACATATAGATTTATGACATTTGCATGTTATTACGTTGAGCTTTTGTTTGCAACGAGCACATTGTCCAAACATTTTTATGATGGAAACAGTAGTAGACAGTTTGTTTGTGGCTTATTTTGTTGTTTTCCTTCAATTCGATTTTGACGACTCATCAAAAAAAATGTCAAACTGTGATAAACTTTTGTTTTATGGAAGTGAAGAATTGGCACCATAAGGATCCATTTATTCAAGGTTTGAAGTAAAATCAGCCTAGTGCTGTTTGGACATGTCACTTGCATTAACTAGTTACTTGGAGGACCTCTACTTTGTGATGTGTGTCGATACACACTGCAGAGAAGAATGCTGGCCATCATCACGGACTTCAATATTGCAGATGAGAAGAAGGAGATCTGAGATAATATACTGAGTCACGTTGCGCTCAGTCAGTGGTTGGAGTGTGCCAAGTGGCACAGCCGCACAAAGAATGCCTTTTTTAGTTTTTGGACAGGCAGGAACATGGTACGTCACCCGCCAGCAGACAGAGGCAGAAAACAAAGCATCCGCTCGCCACACACATTTTTCTGTCTCTCCCTCTTCTGTTTCCTTCCTACTCTCATTTCCTCCTCCCACATTTCCTGTTTCCTGACTCTCATCCTGTCTTTGTTCACTTTTTTTTTTTTTCCTCTCTCAGGCTTTTTTTTTTTTCTTTCCAAGTGTCCACTGTCGTTTCTCTCTCATCTACTCATCTATATGTGTGTGTGAGTGTGTGTGTGTGTGTGTGTAATGGATCTAATGCTGATGGCTGACAGGGGATTCACTGAAGTGAGGCTTCCTACTTATGAATCAAACTCCTCTATTAGAGCGCGGCTGCCTTTCAGATGACATAACACACAAAAACCACGGCCGTCCCATAAGCCCCCAATCATTCATTCATAATAATCCTCGCAGCGAGGAGAGACGGGGAGGAAAAAAAAGGGGAGAGAGTGGCACTTCACGTGAAAACAAAGCAATTACAGGCGTTATTAGTTGGTGTGTGTGTGCGTGTGCGTGTAAAGATGAGATCAAAAGCAGGAGCCGCAGCTGGCTCTTAGCTCTCCCACTGGTTTCATTTGGGTTATCACCACAGTCCTCTTATTGATACTTTCAGAGAGTGTGTGTGTGTGTTCCCTCTGTGTATTCACATGGCAGTAATGTACCAGCCTCACTCAAATGGAAACAACATATCAGAAAGACCACTTCAATGAAAGGTAGCATTCCACACACACGTGCACGATTCCCTCCTCCGGAACAATGGAAAACATTACACACTCGTGCTCGTGAGCAAAAAAAAAGTTTTCCTGGAGTGTGAGAGTCAGTGAGAGTTATTGAAACACCGGCAAGTTTAAAAATAGCAATAATACACACACATAGGAAATAGAAGACGCAAAATTGGCTGAGATCAAGCTTTTTCCCTTCTTCTTCACGGATGCTTTTCTTTCCCCTCTGCTTGTTTTTTTTATTGAGTGTTGAAACGTGCAGCAGTGCATCAGCTGTCTGCATCGCTGCTTTGCCACATTCTTGTGTTTCTCTGAATTGAAACGCTGAGACTCTGATGGAATTTCAACCATCTAAGAATGAGACAAGCAAGAAAGAAGTTGGAGGTTCAGAGAGAGAGACAGTTGGAGGGCAGAGCAGGTGTCAGGGTGAATAACACTGTCTCCGCCAATATTCATCTGTCGACACAGAAAAGTTCCCTCGCCGTCTCTCTGATCGCGGCGGCGGCGGTGATGAAGAAACAGAAAATTTGTTGTCGCAGAAGATTCAAGCGGAGGGAGGAGAGAGATGAAAGCCGAGGGGAGAGAGTTGCTCAGTTTAGGGAAATGTCGGCTTTGAAGAGGGAACGATGGGGGAGATGAAGAGAGGAAAAAGAGGAGGCTTTTCTCCACTGCTCCACCTGCACGTTTTCCTCGCGTCCCTCCGTCTCACTCTGATACTTTCCTCTGCGCTCTGCCTCTGGGTCCCTCGCTCTCTCTCGCTCTCTCTCTCTCATATGCAGTTATTTTTAACTTGGACTTTCTGTCTGGCTGCCTGTGAAGATTCCTCCATTGGAGAAAAGAGTCATGTATGGCATTTGGCTTCGCCTGCCCAAATAAGCCTCTGCAGCGACAAAAAGAAGATGAATTCAAGAGCAGATGAAACGGAGTGGCTGACGCTGGAGTTCAGCTGTTGGTGTTCTGCTGAAACTTGGGATTGAAAAGAATGGAATTAAGATGATATGAGAAGTAAATGCAATTGTTTTTTTGGACATATGAGTCTCTACAGCATATTTAGAAGGTTGAGATGTTTTAAAACTGTTTTTTGTGTATTACTAATGATACATTTTTCGAAAGTCGTACCGATATTTCTTCCAAAATGGCGATATTGACTTCTTTCTGCTGTCTCCTATACTTTGATGGGCTTCTAGATTAATAGATTATTCTTTAGATATTTGAATTTATTCTTGCATTTTCATTGAGTCCACAAGCCCACTTAATTCCTTTTAGATTCTGTAAATGTTAAGAAAACATTTGTTTAGCCAAGTTATTTGACACAAATCCTCAAACCCAAACAGATCCCCTTTTTTTGCTTATGTGATTCCGTCGTTTGATGCATTGCTTGTATTTATGATCCAACTAAATTTGGCCTGCTGTTTGATTGAACTGGTGGAAAGATTTAAATCGAACTGGTCTCAAATGTTGCACTTGAAGTCAGGAAAGCTGGTGTGCAATCAACTGGTCTACAATCGTCAGAAAGAATAAACTCTTGAGAAATCTCAAATTTCGCTCTGCAAATGGTGTGGTTACTGATTTGTAGCCTGAAGAAAGTTTCTTGCTGGCTGATTTGGTTGGATTAGCTTCCAAAAGGAGAAAAACACATCAAACACAGTGGTTGGTCCAACAGGGCTCCCATATAAGGGACATTTGTAAAGATCTGAACATCCGCCCAGGTTGGATCCATTAATGGAAGCCATTATGATCTTTATTATCAAGATCTGAGGGATGGAATAAAAACCATCTCGCAGCGTGGGAGATCCTTTGTACATCTTTGACTTGAGGCCCTGCTGCTTTGGCAGAACGCCAATACAGGTGGAGGCACAATAAGAAACTATCAGCCAGTGAATGAGTCGGCGAGGGTTTTGCTTTTTGTGCTGGTCAGAGCCGACAAAAGCCGAGCATTGCCGCACAGAGCTTTTCATACCAAATGAAGGCAACGAAAAACCGAACAATGACACCGGGAACCTCCTTTCAGCCTGCAAGTGGATCTACAGAAGAAAGTTTGGTAGATGGGTGGTTTACTGTTAATAATACAGGATAATAATCGATATAGTACTTTAGAAAAGCTTCAGTACGCCGTCTCTCTTGATATGCAGTGTAAATAGCTGACGAGTTCAGATAAACAGCTATTAAAGGCCTGACTGGAACCACAGTGTTGTGTGTGAAGGATCAGAGTCTATAAATAGCCACGGAAAGCAAACAAAGCCGGATCTGCGGTTCGACTTGATTTGATATGACGCTGATGACTAGCTGCTGGATTTTTCTTTTTTTTTTAATCTGCTGTTTTTGTGTGTTTTGAGAGAAAATCACAGACAAAACAAGCCTCTCATCGGATCTCACTGCCACTTCTCGTAAAAAAAAAAAACACACACACGGTGTCACACTGACATACATGTCGGGACGCTACGAAGTGCACGAGTCCTGCGCCTGAAGGAAGTTTGGTGTCGGACGTCTGAGTAATGCAGCCATAAGCAGCAGGACTTGGTGTTCGCCAGTGTTCTTTCCCAATATTATGCTGTCCTTAAAAAACTTTCCGCCCGTCTGAGGATTGCTCGTTTTCCTTTCGGGAGCCAGCACATGCAGTTCTTTCGGACTTGCGAAGCTGTGCTGTTTTCCCGTCCAAGAGCTCTCCCCTCGCAGTTTGACGGAGCCGATCTCTCGCTTGATCTTTCCTCTCGCTCCGTCTTCCCCCGCGCCGCTTTTTCAGTCTCTCCGGCTCTCCTTCCTCCGTCAATGGGATCTGACCTCTCGGCGAGCGACCTCATCAATACGGGGCTGGTTTGGGGGGGGGAAGGGGGGGGGTCAGAGGTAACCGTGTTTGTGTGAGCGTGACCCCCGACGGGGGGCCCCCCGGGGCGCTCTTCGACCGAGAGGAGCAGGAAGAGGTCGAGCAAGGCCCCGCGTCTTCCGCCGTCTTCGGTTTCCGTCCGCCGCCCGGCCGGCCCGGATCGGGTTCGTGTGCAGAGGTGGACAAGACAATCGCTTCTTCTCATCTCTCCTTCTTCCACTCCATAAATCTCCGCCTGTCACCCCCCCCCCCCCCCCCCCCATCCGGCCGCTGCTCTCTCATCCCTATATTCCTGCCTCCCTCTGGTCAGGTGAGAGGGATATGAGAGGCGGAGGAGTATTAGTCTCACTGTCTGGAGCCACTGGTAATCTTATATCTCAGCAGAGGCAGACAGAGAGAGGAGGACGGCCGGTAACTCGAGCCTCACTGATTCTACATTCAACACAGAGGTCATTTTTTCTCTTTTTTTGCAGACGCCGGGTGTGAGTTTACGCAGGGACTCCGCCCTGTGAGAATATATACGTGCAGCAGACACACATGCTAAACACAGACGTCGGTGATGTAATCCCGGTGCAATGTTGCCGTCGTCCTCTGCTGTCCTCAAGAAGCACTTTCTGACTTTCCTACCTGATTGGCTTGTCCAGGCAGCCGGAAAATGGAGTGCCCTGAAGCTGTTACAAGCTCACACACACACACACACACACACACACACACACACACACACGCAATAAATACAGAGGGATTTGTACCAAAGACCGGGCGGCAGACTTAAGTGAAAGTGTTATTTGGCCATTTCTCGTGTGAGTCTTGCGTGCTGACATATCAGCGAAGCGCTTCAGCTGATAAAAACATCTGTATAATAAAGAAGCGTCCAGGTGGAACCGAACATTGCAAATTCAGACGAGCAGAGAAGGGAAAGCATTCTCCGCTCTAACCTGAACAAAAAAGGAAGACTCTGGTTTTAAAGGTGTAGTTGCCGTTAACTCTCTTTCACCTGAAGCCTCGGCTCGCTCGCCGCTGCTTCTGTCCGCGTCGCCTGCAGCCTCCGGTTGAAGGTCTGCCACCGCTCGACGTGAACCTGAGGCAGGGTTCACCGAGGCGCCCCAGCCTGTCGTGATCCCTTCAGCAGCTTTGACCTGTTGAACTGTTGATCACTGTGACTTTCCCTTCCTTCTTTTTTTCGACGCTGGACCGAGCTGGTCGGATCACATTTGACTGACAGACCACTTTAGGATCACTTAGAGGGAATTCCAAACCTCTCAGCTGACTGAAGGCCTGTTTACTTGACACTTTCAAGTGAAAATGCAAACCTTTCGTTGCATTTTGGATGTCTGTTTGCCGAAAATGGTTCCCAAAGTGGAACTTTTCGAAAACGTTCCAGTTCCATCATTGTGTAAACAAAAAATAAGCATCCATATAATGGAACCTGCACCTGCTACCATTGGCAGCGGTTACATGGATTAAGTAATCTGGTTCAATGCCAACCTGATTAAATCATGTCATGAAAACATTTCTGTCTGTTCAGTTGAATTTACTGTCCGTCCTCGTAAATGGCACATCAGATTCGGTGTCGCCGCATGACTCTTGACATTTAGAGGAAAATGGCAGTGACACAACACAGCTAGGAAGCAACATGAGCATATTATATCTTACTAATCAGAGTCCTACCAACAAAGAAAACGTCTTTATTGTTGCAGGTTCAAAAGAACTTAAGCATATGTTGATTACTAGCAGGTATCCAGTCATCTGAATGATCCACTAAACCCACACATCAGTCTGGTCACTTGATCACAAGACAGAAACAATGAGATCTCTCACTCAGAAATCATCCAATCAGACTGACAATGTGAACACGGCTCCTCCTTTACTTTCTTACTTAGCGGAAATGTTAGAAGATTTCTCGTATTGATTTCTCCTTTTCTTGTTGATGCAATCTGTTCACTCTGAACACATTTTTTTCTCCATGCTTACCTGTCAAGAAGCCGTTGCTAGTTTTTAGAAAAGTGTTTTTTTTCCCCCCTAAACTGTGTGAGTATTGTGTGTTCTTTGGTTGCACTGTCTTTGGCATTTTATAAGAGGACGTGTTGTGGCTGCATTGTTTCTCTAGTTGGGATTTTAAGTTTCTGTGGCGTGATCGGCTCCGGTTCTGTCGCTGGCAGGCGTCAGGGTGAGCGAGTCCTCACCAGGCTGACGGGACCAGATGTGTCAAGTGGTTGAGCTGGGGGCCACAATGGCCCCCCCGGGGCAATTTCAAGTGCCGTTTGGGAAGGCCTGAACTTGGGATCTCTGGATCCCCCCCCGCCCCTCCGTTCCTCTCAGACCGGGGCTTTTCCTGGGCAGCGTGGCACAGTGTGTGGCCTGGCCCGGGGCCAGCACAGCCAGCCGCTGCCAGCCTCCCTCCCCCGGGACCGGAGACAAAGCTGGGACCCGGCCAGACACTCCACACTCTCTGTTTATCTCTCCATCATTTCACCTCCGTCTCTCACCACACTCCTGTTCTCTCCAGTCATTAAGGGCCACTCTGTCCTTTCTTTTCTTTTTTTTTTCTTCTTCTTGCTCCTTCTGTCAATTGTCCATTTAATTTTCTTTCTGTTCGCCTCAGCAGTGTTTGCTCCTTCACCCTCATCTCACCGTCTGATTTTATCTGCCTCACCTCTATAAAGACACACACACAAGCTGAACCTTCATATATATGAATGGGATTAACTTCAACTTCTCACAGCTCGACCACACATCCAAACTCAACTTCACACACACTCACACACACCCCAACACCGCCCCACCCCCCCTGCTCTCTGTGGTGTGAGTGTTACAGTTTGTCTGTCATCCTGTCGCCGTGTGTGGGCCCCACATCAAACCCGCCGCATAACCAATAAAGGCCGGCGCGAGCTACCAGACTCCGACCAGCCAGCACGGATCGCTCCGTGAGGGTGGGCGAGTGTGTGTGAACCCACTCCATCTTCCACAGCCACCCACGGTGCTACTGCCAACAGTTCTGGTCGGCCATCGCCAAGATGATTGATCCTTTCTCATTTCATCGCGCTTCTTGACTTTCATTCATTTTTCATTCTTCCCTTTATTTTTTCCCCCTCACAGTGTTTAACGTTATTTACTCTTTCTCTTATTCTTTCTCTCTTTTTTCCTCTCATGACTCTCTAATTGCCGCTCTGTCTGCCGCTCCGCCGTCTAACAATGACTCCCGACCACAAGCTTTACACCTCACATAAAAGAACAGCGCGCACGCTTGACGAGAGGCGATTTCATGCGAGTGTGTCTGTGCTCGCGATGAACTGGTGCCACACACTCTCTCGTTTCTCGGGATCGTTCCAAGAAAAAGAACAAAAAACTGTCACTGTGACCATGTGAGCTACAAAAATCACATTAATAGTATGAAAAAAAGTGAAAACTTTTACACACTCTCGTAGTTTTTTCACACTGAGGCCACATTGACACGCTTTCAAGTGAAAATGCCAAACTTTGGTTGTGTTTTGACTGCCTGTTTACACCAGGAGGGTGCTGGAAGACGCCGACAACTGAACTTTTTGAAAACACTCCGCTCTCAGTGTGAATTCAGCTTCAATTCAATTCAAATCAGCTTCATTTATATTCATACACAGTCACAGGGAATATGTACTTTTTCCAGAGTTGTGCACATGTGCACTGCGGCTGTAGTAAATATTTTTGGGTAGGTGTGGAACTCGTGAAACAAAAATGCAAAAATTATTGCCATTGTCATATGAATGGCGTTAGGATGCATCAAATTTTGACATTTTTCACACCGACAACTGAGCTGGTTGTAAAGCCTCGTTCAGTCAACGTATCAAGTGAAAATGAAAACGTTGTTGCAGTTTGGGTGTCTATGTTCCACTGAAGGTGATACTTTTTAAAAAAAACGCTCGGCTGAAGTTGCTGAGTTTGGATGAACTACCGTTGGCGCTGTTTAATAATCACATTTTGCAAACGTGGTTGAATCAAACTTTTAGGGTTGGCAATGGGTTAAACGGAACAGTTTAACTCACTCTGATTAACCATATTTAAATTAACCCATCAGGTTAGTGGGGTTAACAGGTGAGAGTGAAAATTGATTTTATCCGCCTTGAAGAGACTCTAAAACTCATCCTGAACTACCACCCTGACAGAACCATGACGTTAACCTAACCTCGTCCTTAGCTGCTCTACATGAGCGACGCAGGTCTCCATCACCACCTTGTTAACAATAATAAATCATTTTAGCACACACACGAGGGAAGGAGCCATTGTTTTTAATCCCACATTCCTCCCTGTGACCTGATCCTTTCTTTCAGGGTTTCACCCCCCCCACCTCTCACCCCTCGTAACTCTCACACCAAAGTTCCTAATTTAACCCCCATTCAAACATCTCCCTGCAGCTGAAGGCGCCGTTTCATTTCTCTACTTCGCTTTGCTATTTCACACCAAAGGTGATGAAAACTGGAGTAGCACTTCATTATTACCATAAAATCCTGTGTCTGCAGCTTATCTCACAACTGTACAACAATAATGAAGCAGATAGTTGAGCAGCTGCAACAACTGCTTCCTCATAACAGCCAGAAACCATATAACAACTTCCCATTTATTTCAGATATCTTGTCTTGTACGTATGTTGGACTGATTTTGGCACAAACTAATTCGGTGCTTTTGTTGCTTCATCAGCACTCAACACATCGACGCAGTGACCCGCAGCTTCACGTCTAGATGTTCCATCACAGCTCCGCTCAGTCAGATTGTGTGGCTGGAGTCCGATTCTGCTGAAGTTAACGTGTCTTCTCTTTTCACTTCAGTTCGCTTTATCTCAGTCCAGTTAAAAACACCTTTTTTGTCTTTGCAGCACAGACCGATAGATGAGAGTGTGTGAGGCTTCAGATGAAGGTGTGTGTCTCCCTGTCTGTTTCTCATATCCGTCCATTAGTCCGGGGCGGGCTGACCTCAGACCGAGGCAGAAATGTGTGGAGGCTAGTTTGAAGTTTTCCATCGGTTGACTCCAAACTTTAACATCAAACGGGCGGGTCACCAGCCCTCCCTTCATCTTTGCGTCCTCCTCTTCCTCCTCTTCCTCACATCACCCCTCCCCCCTCCTCCCCTCTCCGTTCCCTGTGTGATCTGGTCAGATGAACACAGGAGTGTGCAGCAGATAAAATAAGGGCAGGTCAGACGCACCAGAGTGCATTGACCAGCAGCAGTGTTTGTCCAGGGACTTCAGACAATGACCTTACGGGTGTGTGTGTGGGTGTGTGTGTGTGTGTGTGTGTGTGTGTGAGAGAGAGAGAGAGAAAGCGTGCACACAGCTGGCACAGCCAGTTGTTTCATCATCACTCTGCAGTTGTTTGACACACGGGGCTATTTTTACCCCACAATCCGACCCGCAACCCGCTCGATGACTCACAATTCGGTGTGTGCCAAGCACGCGCGCACACACACTCCGAGGATTTCCACCCAGATTCAGTGGTGGTGAAAAAAGTCACTCATTACTCTGCTGCCCCCGAGCTACAAAGAGTGTGTTTACCCTTTGTTGTTGCTATGGTTTGTGTGTGTGTGTGTATGTGTGTCGTGGTGCATGCATGCATATGTGTGTGTGTGTGTGTGTGTGTCTGTGTGTGTGTCACACGTGCCTTTCAGGCAGATGTGAACAGATGCATGTGGTTTGTGTTTGTGTATCTGGACAGCAGCCGCCTCCCTCCTCCCTCTCTCTCGCTCTAATCTCTCTCCTCTCTCTCTCTCTCTCTCTCTCTCTCTCTCTCTCTCTCTCTCTCTCTCTCTCTCTCTCTCTCTCTCTCTCTCTCCTCTCATGTCTGGACCCATGCTGAGCTGTCCTCCTCTTTTGCCAGCTATCAAAGCACTAACCAGGTCCCACACACACACACACACACACACACACACACACACACACACACACACACACACACACACACACACACACACACACTTCAGCGTTTACTACAGATACTACTTCTTTTGTGTCTTGGTCTAAGAGGAGCCAGATGCGAAGTAACACATGCGTGTGTGTTCCCCCACGCTGGAGTGCGAGTGTGTCTTTTGTGTGTGTGTGTGTGTTGTGTGTGTGTGTGTGTGTGTGTGTGTGGTGTGTGTGTGTGTGTGTGTGTGTGTGCCTTGTTTTCTTTGTTTCTGGGTGTTTCTGTTCCTGTGAACGTGCTGTGTGTGGGACATACTGTACAACATCATGGGGAAAGTTTGGCGCCGCGTGCTCCGTCTCCTGGTTACAGCCTCGTTGTTTTGTCTCAATCCTGGCGCTTTTTCTGTTTTTGGCATGCTGACTCAGCTGATCGGGAGCGTTTAATGGGGGTGTGTGTTGCGGATCCGGCGACGTTTAATGGGTCTGCGTGCTTTCTGGGCTCGGATTCCACACAGTGCAGTCAGCCAACAAGTCTCCGCACACTGTGCGTATCTTCTGCGATACCGCTTTAAGGAGTCATTATTGTGTGTGTGTTGGCAGAGGCATCTTAGAAAAGTGTGTACTGTATATGCGGTCTATAGGTGGACTTCACTGGTGTTTGTGTGCGCGCATGCACGGGCACGCTCTTGAGCATGTATACAATAATGTATTGACCTTGTCTCTCATTGCCAGTTCCCAGAAGGTTGATGAATAAATAAAGGCGTGACGCCTTCCAGCGAGCCTGTCTGCTGCTGGCAAGACAGAATGACACACACACACACACATACACACACACGCAGCTATCTCCCCCCACTGTTTGCAGGGACCATGTTTGCACAGTGGAATAATGTTGGTTCTCTGCAACAGTCTGACCTAGTATCCTACCTTTACGGCCCGTCTGGGTCAGAAAACTTCCTGTCCAGATCTTATCCACCGCACTGAATTTATTACGAGCGCGGTGTAACTTTCATTCATTTCTTTGTTCCACGGAATCATTGGAGGACAAAAGGACATAAGACAGATCAACCAAATGCGGTTAAACTGACTTGTGTACTGGTTTAGTGTGGGATTTCTTTTCAAACCTCTGATTTAGAAATAAACACTTGCTTAAAATTAAAACAAGACACATTGGGAGGACTCTCCGGTTTGGATCTGGGTCTCAGGAGCATTTTTACATCTATTTGAGGCAGACAGTTGACTTTTATTTGCCTATAGGTGTGAGTTTGAGTGTGATTGCGGTCTCAGCGTTTTCCCTGTGAAGAGCCAGTAACCTGTAAAGGGTTTGGTCAAACTGCACTGTAGTGTGCATGCAGCTCCACTAATAGGTGCTGTTTCAGCAGTGACATCACACTCCTCGTTAGTATAGTGGACAGTATCTCCGCCTGTCACGCGGAAGACCGGGGGTTCGATTCCCCGACGGGGGAGAGAGGAAACTTTTCATCACTGTAAATGTTGTTGTTTAAACGATGTTATCGTATCTATTATATCTTTTTCTGTCCTTTTTGCTTTATAAATGTTCATACAGTGGTAAATCTTGGGACTTCCTGCTTTATATTACCACTCTCTAATATCATTTCCAGTACTTCTCTCTCTTCTCTTCGATCCGTTTGCTGTTGTTTATTCTTTTCCTCTTCATGTAGAGAGTGAACAAAAGCGGAGGCAGATTCCTTGCTTGTGATGCACAAACTGTATAATAACTTGTAAAAATGTAGTCTCACTGTGTTTGTTTGAACCAGGGATGCCTTTTGAGTACAATATTGGGCTATTTCAGGCCATCTCTCTCTTTTTTCAAAAAGTGGTGGACAGCTGCAGGTTTTTTTTCTTCTTTCTTTCTTTCTCATGGCTGAGAAAAGTGCGCTCGGACACAGCTGGATTTTATCCCCGTCCCTTGGATATATCATCACCCACTGGGCTCCACTACATTTTTCATAACTTCTAAAGCCTCTCAATCTCTGCACAGTGTGTAATCTGTCAGATGGACGTGAAATATGTGTGTGTCGGGAAGGTGCTGTGTCTCAACTGTTTGCAGTCGTACTCTCACACAAGTCTCTGTCAGCCAGACACACACACACACACACACACATCATTTATGGGCAGTGACTATACAGCACTCGCGCTTTGTCTCACTCACTCATAAAAAACACAGTTTTTTTACGAGCAGTGGGAGTGGTGAGTAAGATGAAGTGTCTGGGCAGCGCTCAGGTCACAAGGTTAGCGCTCCGCGGGGTCGGAGGTCAGTCCAGATGGTAAGGCCCCTGCACGTGCCCTTGGCAGGTGTCCTAGCAACCGGATGGGAGGAGGCGAAGCTGAAAGATGCGCCGTGTAAATGGAATTCATGTAAAGGGGCATTTCAAGAAATGAGAATATGTCCAAAGTCCAACGCCGTCCAGATGCAGATCCAAACTTCCATTTTTGCGCGCGACTTTATTTCATGGAAGAAGACAACACGTCCTCCTTGAGTAGAAGTCTCATTAACAAGTAATGATCCGGACAAGTGGCTGCTGTAAAGCAGTAATGGTGGAGTTAAAGAGGAGGCAGCGCCGTAAAGCAAAGCTCTGCTTTAACTGGATCCCCACCCTTCACCTACGGTCTGGAACTCTGGGTGATACTGTAGCTGTCGCCTCCGTGACCCCTGTGGAGGAAGTGGTGAAGCCGAGACAGCCAGATGCACGAATTCAGAAGGAATTTGCCAGCTGTGCTCCACCATGTTGAACACAGTAGTGTGACTGTCTTTCCCACTCTGCTTCGTTTGGTCTTCTCCACCCAGCTGGAGGGAATTGCACGCCACCCTTTAATTAGTAAAACACAAACCCCTCATTTGCGAGGCAGCATCATCCATGTCACATGACGTGCCAGAGCACACACCACACCACCGCTGTCTCTGTCATTTCGTTTGTTTTGTTTTGGGTGAAAAACTATCATTAATAGTCAGGTTAGTTTGATTTCACATTAAACATCTGGAAAGGTTTTCACTTCCGACCGTTCGTTGTGTCCCTTCGCTTTTGTTTGCGACCCAGACGTGAGCCTCGGCTCTCATTAAGCCCACTGTAACTCATAATAATGGCCGCCATGAACCCGAGTGAGCCGAGACCTTATTAGCAGCCATAATCCCAAAGATGATGGGTCTGATCTGTATTTATAGCATCCGTCCGCGTGTCAAGAGTCCCTACAGAAACAATACGCTTCCTCTAAGAAATCTCGAAAGAGAATCCTGAAATCACAGTTGCTTGAACTGTGTTTTTATTTTTCAGATGCGTCTTTATTGCCAGCTGTCTCCTCGTTCAGTGGCCGTTCTCCTTGACACTTATGAAAACTCGACACATGGTATTCATAAAGATACATTTCTGGTTTCTCATTTAAAAAAGAGAGTCGCCACATGCAGTTGGTAGAAAGTGGACAGCTTTGATGTGGGCTTATTGGTTTAAGGTCAGAGTGATTTAAGTAAGCTATAAATTCCTTCATGCCCTGTCTGTGTCCCTGTCCGACACTCACTCACACACACACACACACACACGTATAATGACTTGTCCCGCTTGAGGTCAGGGTTGCACACATCAAAGCCAAAGCAGACAGCCAAGTCAGTAGCCACTTTAAGACGTGCACCTCACCCCGGGGATGTGCGGGCGGCTTTTTGAGTCCAGATTTTGTGTTTGGGGTGAGCGAAGGAAAAAAAAAAAATCTCAGTAATTCACTGTAGGAAGCCTCCTGGGGACAGCAACAGTGTAATCAATGATAGCTACCTGCTTTCAATTACACTACTGCATCACTAAGATTCATAACAAGAAGCTAGAGCAGAACTAATATTTATTTAACTCGCAATAACTCATTTTACATCTACATTTATTACCATAACTTACATCAGGAGGAGACGTTGATTCATAAACAGCATACAGTATTTTGGGTAAATCAGTTTAAGGGATGTTTTAGTCAAATCAAGGCCACATTTACAGTGTTTGAAGTGAAAATGCATTCGTTTTTGCATGTTCTGAGAGTGATGTCCATTTACTTAGGATCAGCAGAATAGCTGAAAATGATGTAATTATTTTCCAAAATTAAACATACACATGCACCACCGAGAACAATACGCTTGAAACATTCACAACATTGAGTACGCCGACATTGGTATGGACAAAAAAGTTGTTTGTTTTTTTTTACCCCTCCAGTCCAGAAATTTATTTCATCCATTCATGTTCGACACTGTGTGACCAATTCGACTGCGCTTCAGTCAGTCTCAGCTCCTCAGTCCACCACAGGCACAGAAATAAGGGAAAAAAGGCATGAAGCACCTCTGAAAAAGCACATGAAACTCATAACACAGAGAAAAAGAAAAGGGTCATTTGTTTGGACTAGCAATGAAATAGAACCAAATAATAAACCCAAAAATTAAACGAACATGTGACAATTTATCGTAAACAAGCTCGACAGTTCTTGTATTGTTGGTAGGGACGGGACTATGGTGTCAGTGATTCAGCATTTCTCTCAGTGAACGGTATCTGATCGATCCACTCCGGTTACCAGTTTCAGAAATAAGCGGTTTTGCTCTCAGAGAATGCCGACTCTGTGTGGTAAAACCACCTGTTCGATAAAAATAAACCCATCACTGGTTGGACGATGCCTGGAAGTCCCAGAGCAAACAAGACAGCACTTTTTTTATTGATTTGACAAAGTCAGTTTTTGTTGAGGGAGTATAAATGATGAAAATATCTCTATTTTGCCATACAATTACTTTGGGAAATAACTACGATCCCATCCCAATTTTGATGAAACCCTCTGGTGCAAAATACAGTGAAATGTCCCAAAACATTTCTCCCACAACTCTTGGATTCTTCAAGTTTTTACAAACTTGCCCTGACGATATCTCAAATAGATGATGTTAATCTCTTTTTCGATTGAGATCTGTTCTTCCAAATTAGATCAATTTAAATTTCTAGTTATTTTCAGAATAATTCTGAATTAATTGCAATAATTCACACTTTTCTTCTCCTTTTTAAAGTCCGGTCATACGGAATTTGTCGAGTGTGAATGCACAGGGCCTGATCACATCATGTATCGCAGTTCAGCGTCTCTATCTCAACAGTAATGTGGCCACATATTGCGCAACCCTGCCATAAACTTATTTTGTGCTTTGTGGCTTTGATGTCCTCCAGAAATATCAAGCTAACACTTCCACACATGTATTTCCTGCATTGTCTGACACTGTCACTGTAAATGCCTGGAAAAAAAGGTGGAAAAGGAATACAAGAGGTAAATAAGTCCAAATAAGTACGCCATAATCAAGATGGGGAACGGAAAAAACCGAACAGACGTGAGACTAGAAGGAATGGAGCATATGGATGGATCAGCGATAGAGCAGGAAGAGGGAAAACTAATTAAAAGAAGTGGAGTTTAGTTGGCTGTTAATTCCATGAGGAATATCGGTCCCAGGTGTGTGAGATGAGGAAAGGCGAGGGAATCTAGGTCCCCGTGTGCCATATGTTGTCTATCTTTCCTTCTTTCTTCTCGCTCTCTTTCATTCCCTTTCAGTCGAGGCTTGGGAGACGGGCTGACGTGGTGTTACTGTTATCCTCATCCTGCTCTCCTTCTCTGCTGGTCGTTCCAGTGATCTGCAGGTTAAGTAAGGTGACACACTGGTCGAGTGGGCGGCGCTCTGCCAATGGAGCCATTGTGTTGCTGTTTGCATAAGCCTTTGTGTGTATTTCAGACAGACTCCAGAGCTTCCATGATTTGTCTCCACCACTGAAGGTGTGTTTAGTGAGTGTTTTTGTTTGTTGTTCTCTCCGTGGATCAGGATTCCAGTGTTTGTCTTGCACATTGAGCTTTTGTTTAGCTGTTTAACTTCTACTCTGTTTACTTTATGCCGTGTTTGAATGCGAATTTCTCTGTTTGCTTTGCTTAAGTCCAAAACCTTGCCTATACTAAGTGAGACAGATTCTGGCTGCTTAAGTCTTCCAGCTTTTTTTTGCTCGGTCGTAGAGATTTGTGAGTACGGTACAGTCCGCGCATCTCCGCTCCCGCTACGGGCCTGACCGCAGTACGGGAATGTACCACCAGTTTAAATGACACGTCTAAAAATAGCAGCTAAACTCACTAAACTCAGCCCCACTCTGGCCGGATGATCAACACCCCCCCCCCCCCCCCCCCCCCCCACCTCCACTCCACTCCAGTGTGTAATGCAAGCTGCTCCCACTGTACATTCCACTCTAAGGAATGAGACAACTCCCAAGTAAATTAGACGGGGGGGGGCAAATCATTGTTTTCTGTTCAACACAAGCGGCAGGCAAATGAGAGTGGAGCAGCTTGCAACCGGTGGTTTGCTGGGCTTAACGGACAGAAGCTGCTGCTGCTGCTGCTGCTGCTGCTGCTGTGTCACCAGGTTGGAGTGCCTCAAGGCTCCGTCCCGGGGCCCTCTTTGGTCTTTTCTTTCTTCTGGGCCTCTGTTGTGACTGCGCGCCCATGTGTGGGCCCTCGGGCTGTTGTCAGGCGGATCACGGGAGCTGTTGTGAGTTACTAGCCCGGCTGTCTGCGTCTACCTTCATACCTCGGTTTCCCTAAAGAAAGGAGAAGAAGGAGAACGGAGGGGAGTCTGGGGATGAGGAAGGAGGGGCTACAACGGAGAGGGATCCGCCGAATTCCTTGACGTGCGCAAAAACATGTCCGCAGGGGGAACTGCAAGCCCAGCAAGATGCACAGACTTCTAACTTCTTACAAGACCACCCCCCTCCCCCTTTCTACACTCAACCACCTCCTCCATCTCCCCCCGTCCTCCAGGCCCTGAAGTAGTTTAAACCGAGGGATAATCTGTGGAGGAATTCCAAAAGGCAGAAATCCAGGGATTATCCTGAAGGAGAGAATGGCAGATGATGGAATTTTTAAGGTTTTGCCTGAAATGATTGCTCAGCTTTTGTCCATTGAGATATGAATTTGTGACAGTGTGACTGATTTGGCTCACAAACACATCGAGAGAGAGAGAGAAAAAAAAAAAAACGAACCAATTCATCAGCCTGAAGGGGAATGAGCATGATCCTCTTTGAGACACCCGGTGCGTCCGATTTAGCACCGGTTTTCACATTCAGACAGAAAGTGTTTATTTCTTGCATCCTCCTAATAAAGTAAATTTTTTTAACTTAATTTTATGAAATTTGAAGACAAATAGACTTAACAGCATGAGCACATATACTCCATCCAACCGATCCACCAAACTGTTTCTAATTGAGGGAAAAGGAAAGAAGGAAAGAAGGAGTTCATATAGTATATTTGGGAATTATTATACTTCCCCTGAATTATATATTGTGATGTTGTAGAGTAAAGATTTTCTGTTACACCTTTACTACCAAGTCAGTAAAGGTTGTTGATCCCCATTGAGAGGTATCATGATGACCGATTTTGGTTCAGTCCCATTTGAAAAAACACAGTTTGATCCACACGTTGATAGTAAATCCGGAATACCGTTGCCGCTGTGTTTCTGTAAACAAGCCGTGTCTTCGGGGCTGAGCTCTTCCTGTCCTACTTAACTGGTCGATAAACAGGCTTTAGCTTTAATTATGGGATGTCTGATATTGCGCCTTCTTACATCATGCCGCTTATCGTTGTTTGTGTTCTTTCTCGGCCCTCTGTTATTTTGCGCATTTGTGTTCGTCCGTTATTGTTTGTCCAAGCTGCCGTCGGCGTATATACAGTTTGGACGTCTGACGGCGCGATGGCCGTGGGTGTGTGTCTGGCAGCCGTGGTCGCTGCCACACGGCGCGCGTCGGTCAGTACATCGGGTTCTGTTTGCCTTCGTGTGTTTGAGTCTTTCTATTTTCAAATATACCAGGAGGGTTACATCAGATCTGTGTGTTTTTAACGCCACTACACATTTTCTGCTATTCTTTCTTCTTCTCTGCAGCGTTGATTAATATGTTGACTCTCTGAGCGCGCGCGTGTGTGTGTGAGAATGTGTGTGTATTCCTGTTGTGTGCCATATGTGAAAGTGTTTACAGGCTAATTATAGGCTAACCCCATTCACCGATGGCACACATATTAATATACCACAAATACTTACAAGGTCAGTTAGCAGAAATGGGGCATCCTTTGTTCGTTTGAAGATCTGCCATCACCGAAATACTTCCCGCTTCAACGTGGAAGCTGGTGGTCGTCTGTCGACATGATGGCGAGAAATCAAAATTTCAATTCATTTTGATGGCAAACTTTTGAAGCTTTCAATTGTTTAAGTGTTAGTTGGTTATATTAAAACTAAAGAAAACAGCTCTCCATCCATCTTCTGTTCTGTGTTGTGTTCACAGGCATCAACAGTTATACTATGAGCACTTAATAATCACTGATTCACACCAAAAGTGTGATTTTAGACTGTGACAGCTCAGTTGAACTCCATTTGAAGTTATTGTTGTGTTAAAACCAGCTTTAGCCACGTTTTCCGTCAACTTCCAGAAGTGTAGCCCCTCCCCCTCGTCCTGTTGTTGTCGTCTTGCTTCTGCTTTGAAGATGACCCCATTTTCTCTTTCACAGACTGGAGTTTATTCTCCTGACTTATGTGGAAATGATTCAGAAATATGCCATCAGGCAACGACATGGAGAGAGTTGTGATTTTTTTTTTTTTTTTTTTTGTTATTTCTCGGTTTAGGAAATATTTTTTCAGCTGTTTCAAAGGGATTTTGAACATGGCAGTCGCTCGTGCTCGACTCACATTCTCAGATTTCAATCAATCACGCGTGTGTCAATACGTCCTCCTGTTCCCTGCTGTATCTCCAGAGCCGCCGACTAAAGAGAACCATCTGGCTGTAGCGTTTTCTCTCTCGCGAGAACAGGTACCAGAGGTGTAAATTAATGGTTCCTAAAACATCTAAAACCCCAGTTACACGACAAATGAAAGTGAGCGCCAGAGATGCGTTTGTTGTCGCGTAAAAGGACACGAAAAACTGCTCCATATAGAGATCAATTCCAGTCACGGACGAGTGGAATGTCTGAGTAATGAGTCCGCAGCAGGATGATACAGTTCAATTAAAGTGCCACGTTGTGTAAAGCAGCCGTTTGCTCGGGTATAGCGCCACTTTTCACTGTGTGTGTGTGTGTGTGTGTGTGTTGTGTGTGTGTGTGTGTGTGTGTGTGTGTGTTAGCCAGTGCCACTGATAAATGGTGTGTGCGCATAATTTGTAATACTTGTTGTGTGCTTACTTTTCAGGTGCCGACTATGAGCCGCCGAGTCACAGCACACACACACCCGGTCTGCTCGCCAGTGGCAGGTAAGATAAACTAGAGAGCGTGTGTGTGTGTGCGTTTGCGTGTGTGTGTGTGTGTGTGTCTACCCTAATAGATTATCGATGCACTGCTGGCTTGGTGGCTGCAGCAGGACAGTGGAAATGGGCCCTGGGACTCCCCTAGGAAACAAGATATCTCCAGAGTCTACACACACACACACACACACACACACACACACACATACAGTAGCTGGAAACAGGCAAGATGTGACTTGGTATATAGAGAGAAGGAAGAAAAAAAAAATAAAAGCTCTCACGTGCAAGACTTTAAAGCACATTTTCCTCACACACACACACACTTATGTACAATTAGACACACCACACACCTGCTGGGTTTTCAGAGGAAGCCGAGCTCCACTCTGCCTGGATCTAAAGATGAAAGGAGGAGCAGGGGGGAGAAAAGGGAGGAGGAGGAGGAGGGATGTGAGAACAGAGGAGAGAGAAACAGGAGGAAAGAGTGAAGAGAAGGTTGAGGAGGAAGAAGGTAGATGCAGGACAAAGAGAGGGAGAGGAAGAGGAGGAGCGTGTGTGAGGGATGGTCGTCCGCTTTGTGAACAGATGGGCGGAGGTATCAGATTATAAAAAGGACGCCGGGACGGGACAGAGCGGCGTACACGCTGTACACACACCCCGACAGTCACGCGTGGCCGCGCTCACACTTCCACTGCAGCAGACAGATGTAACAGTTTACGGCCGCCGTCGCGTTTACACGCCACGCGGTCACGCCGTCTGCGTCTCGAGCCGCCGGGTCAGGCGGGTTCGAGGATGCGGCGAAGGCGGCGCGGAACATCCGCACCGGTCGGCGTTTCATCCAGAGGCGGGTGGGAAATCAGATGAATGAAGGCGAGGAGGAGATAAGGAGGGATGAAGTAAAGGCGGGATGAGAAGGAGAGGAAAAGGAAGGCATCAAACTCGCGAAGCCCCCACGGGGCTTTGCGTGCAGAGGGAGCCGTGGCTGAGAATTCAAATGTCTCGGTGTCAGCGAGTTCAGTCGGCGATGGATTCACTGCACATCACAGCGCACTGCTGCATGTGTTTGGACCTGATGACACCTCTGACTCGTGGTCTTGGGTTTTTAATGTCGCTCCTGCTGTTTTTCTGTGTCGGCATCTTCCGATGACGCTGCACTGACAAGGCAACAGAACCTTTACTACTTCACATGTCTCCAAGATTCAATAAACTGCACCAAGCTCTCAGACTCAGCAGGGAGGGACAGAGTTGAACCGGCTCCTGGTTTGAGAGAGTCTTGATACGAGAAATGCCTCGGTTGCAGCCCAGGTCTTGGATACGTCTGCGTGAGTGTGGCGACTCTTGAGCTCCAGTTGCAGTCCACTCCTTGTAACTATCCCCCACACTCCTGAAAGAACTTAACTCCAACCACACTTTTTCCTCCCACTTAAGTTTCCATTAACATGCTTGGAAACAGCAGACTGTGAACGACCAGCTTGTTTTGGAATGAACTTTTTTGTGGCTTCGCCTCCTTGCGAAGGCTTTCGATGGCGGAGGACGTCTTCTGGACGGCCGTTCAGTCGTCAGACTTTCCGATGATTGAGTCGTCTATTGAACCAGACCGAGAGAACATGTGTGTTTCAACAATGGGCTTTTTCACAGTATTCTAACTTTCTGAGATATTTGAGCAGCAGTCATCAATATATTGACTTGTGAGGTGGATAGTGGACGCCAGTATACACTTTATTTCAGCTTCATGCTTGACTCAAATGCCCGTGTGTGTTGTTCCATGTTCTAACTGCATTCTGCCCCGCGGCATGGCCTTTTTTAAAATTCTGCAGGGGTGTGGGCCCCCCCACACCTGACCCGCTAACCGTCTCCTGTCTCAGAGCCGGCCATCTCCCAACGCCAAGGTTAGCGGCCCGATGCCTTATCTCCTCCAGACCATATGCTGAAGTGCCCTAGGGCAAGACGCTGATCCCCAAAGCTGCTTTTAGTGAAGGGAAAGCACCTCGTGTAGCAGCTCTGTTATTTTGTGTTAGAAGACACCAACTTTGCGTGCATTCATGCGTCACACGGTGCAACTTTGATTTTCCAATGAAACAGTTGTTTCTAATTGATCCACAGCAACAGTCTCAAGAGACGCAGTGCAGCAGACGGGATTTCACATGCAGATTTGAGCTGCACATTTCACTGCATCTGGCACCAGGAAGCCTGGTTCAAAAATGTTGACATTGCACCTATTTTTCTTATAAAATACAACTAGAAAATTGTTTTTCTGTTCATCGATCTTCTATGAAACTTTATCCAACTTGGAGTGACAGGGGTCTGCAGCCTGTTCCAGCTAAATGTGGATGAAGGGTCTCATTTACAGGCAGCATATAGATATAAATTCTCCTAAAATGCATGTTTTTGGATTTTGGGAGCGAACTGAAGGAGCACCTGAAGAAAATCCTCAAGAGCATGCAAACAAATAGAAAGATCCTGTGGTACCACTTGAAATTTTTGAGGTTTTGTGAAGAAATTTAAACAAATGTGACGTGAAAAAGGGAAACATTTGAAGTACTTTATGTTTTTGTTGTACTGGTTTGGCCCACTCAAGATAAATTGGACCAGTATGAGTTAGACACAGCTTACCTTTTGGGTTCAGCAGGTATTTTTTTGGTGCAAACACTCCATATGGATGGAAATACTTCATTAAATACAGAAAATACTGCAACTTTTGATAAGAAATGATGTGCTCGTTTAGATTTTTTGCCTTTTTTGATCAAAGTAAGCAAAAAGTAATGAAAGTAAGTAGTAACTAGAAATTAAAACGCTGGAAAATGCACATATCTACTGTCATGCTGGAAGGTGAATTTCTTCTGAGGAAAACCACCGGCAGTGTATGGTATGGAGACTGGAAGCGGCGCGGCAACCAGCTGAGTTTTCAGGAAGCTCCCGGTCCAGGCGTAAGAAAAGCGTGACGCATTACCCGCCGTTAAAACCACAGCTTGTCACTTGTACTCTTCGTCTCAGCCGAAAGAGAAATGTGTTATTTTAGCCACGTGTTGCCGTTTGTTTTTACACGCCTGCGTCCGCACGATCTCCGTCATCACTGACCAAGTAACAGATTCAGATTCGCTTCCGTCAGTTTTTTTTTTTTTTTGTTATTTTAGTGAAGATTCAACAACAGAAATGGGAGGAGGAGGAGGAGGAGGCGAGATATCTGAGGGGCATAAAGAGGAAAGAGGGTGTCGGGAGAGACGGAGCCTAAAACAGTGCTAATTGAAGGCAGCTGTACCTTGTTAAACATTAATTGGCAATTAATCACCTCCCCTCCTGATTTGAATATACCTTTATAACTTCGAGCGAGGGAGAGAGGGAGAGTAAATTATTCACAGCAGCACAAGGAAAGCCTGTTCTCGCGCAGCAATCTCTCCCTCTGCACTTGTTCTCTCCTCCATCTTCTCACCCGTCCTTCCCCCTCTGTGCTCCATTCAGCCCATTAATCTAGTTTTCTGCCTTTATCTCCGCTTCCTTCCTCTCATCCGTCTGTACTTCATCCAGAGATGGAGGGAGAGGGAGCGAAAGAGAGATGTCACAACAAGGAGAAAGTGCCAAAGGGGAGAGTATAGAGCAGGAGGGAGGAGGAGGAAGAAGAACATTGTTAGAGTGTGTGCATGATCAGATCTGTTTGGAACAGAAAATTCACATATTTTATAAATTTGATGCTTTGCTATGAGTTTATGAATGCCTAATAATCTTAAGTCTGTTTGGTTTATTTATGATTTAATGAATTAAGTATACATACAGTATTTTTTTATTTTTCAAGAAGTCTGGAATCAAAGAAACAGATACGACATGAAGGAAAAGGTCTCAAATAGAATGAAACATTGAAGATAACAACAGAGAAATGAAGAGATGGCGTGACGTCCGGATGACTTTTAGTTTCCAGTCCAGTGACGCTCGGAGTTCGTCTATATCTGTAAAATGTTCATCATTTATGACTCAAATCTAACCGCAGCTGTTATAAATGCGTGATTAAATCGGGACCTGATTGAGATTATGTCACAGAAGTCGTTAGGTTGGCCTTATCTGAAATTACGACGGCAACCCTGACGCAACTCTGTTTACGGTTCAACCCGTCACCTTGGATCGCTTCCCACTGTCACAGCACTGAATGGGTTCAACCTGAGAGGAAAAACAGCAGTGGAGAAGCACAGCTGGTTGAAGTTTCAGGCATTTTAACCTGCTCTCCTGTGTCTGATGGTTTTCTTTTTACATACAGACCTGCACATCATTCTGTTCGCTGTATTCATGGAAATGAGGCAAATCGTTGTGATGCAGCTTGAGGCATTCAAAGAACTTCCGCATTAGAATTAAAACAACACAAAATTCCAACCAGGCTTTCTCTTTTTCCCAATGACCTCTCCTTGACTCGCCAGTCTCTGCAGAAAGTGCTCATGCTGTTTCTGAATTTTACACAAAGCGTGTTAGATGTTGCTCCCACTCTTAAATTCAAACTGTGTGAAGAAGGAGTTCACACCTGAAACACACACCAGTGTTTCAGATTTTGTTGCGTTTCTTTATTTGAAGCTCGGTATCGTCAGTAGAGCCAAGTGCAGGAGGAAAGGTGTATTTTTAAAACGCAACCAGTCAGAGGCAGAGCGGACTTGCTGTGAGAACGACTGGAGTTTTATATCCAGCATATGTGGCCACGGGCGCTTTCTGTTCCCACTGCAGAGTGTTTGAAGGCGCGCTGCGTTGCAGCGCAGCCGGTCCGTCCTGCTGATCCGGTGTGTCGGGCCGCTCCGGCCGCGGCCGCCCGCTCTTATATAACGCGGCTGATTACGGCAGCCGGGATAACCTGCCGTGCACTCACTGACACACATTCCTCTCCCTCGGCCCGCCCCTCGATCTGTCGCCGCCGCCTCATCCCGCCTTTTACACCGGTTTCGTCCTCGCCACATTTAGGCTGCTTCCATCTCGCTCGATTAAATGCTCTCTTAAGCGCTTTGTTTCCCCTCTGTCTCTTTTCATTATCTGCTGCTGCTTTCTCTCTTTGCTCTCTTTATTGGTGTCACTTTGGCTGGATCCCAAAATTCCCGGCTATTACTCACCCTTTCTCCGCTCGTACCTCTCTTCTTCTCTCTTTTTCACTGCCCCCTCTATCAGTCGCCATCTATCTCTGCTCTCTTTCTCTCTCTCTCTGTCTGGGCTCCGGCTCAAATATTACAAATGCTATTGCGTATTGGCTACGGGCCAAATCAGCACGGCGATAAATCAATACAGGGAGAAAATTATGTAACGTGCCACCGTATTGACCGGCCTCCGCCCCTCCTCCTCCCTTCTCCTGGGTGCTTTCCTCCTGAACTCCCTTCTTTCTGCCATCGACTCACCTTGTTTTACTTCCATTTACTCCATCCCCCCCACCTTCCTCTCATTTAGCAGATAAACTGTCAGAGTCTGATCCGGCCCCGGGCTGAGCTGTGAGGTGGAGGTGTGTTATTCGCAGAGGTGTGCGGGTTCACACGCGGCGCCGCTGTCATCTCTTCTCACCTGCGGGAGGCAACAACACATTCGCCGCCGAACATCAAAGTTTAGCCCGGCGTAGCGGCGCCTGATTACACGAGTGGCACATATGCTTTTTTTTTTTTTTTTTTTTTTTTTTAAACTCGCAGATTTCCTGTTTGTCTGTCAATTCAATAATATCTGCACGCTCAAAATTTTAAAAAATATTCAACATGAAGTGTCAGAGCAAAAGGAAGCCATCTTGAGCGGGTTGTTATTAGTGTAAACAGCTTCATTTGTTCTTGGGTAATGCCTAATTGCGTTCCACCCAGAGCCCCGGGCTCCACGCACTGTATGCCAAACAAACAGAAGCTACTGGTTGTTTTGCGAGCTGCGGCGTTGACGTGCGAGTAGAGCACTTAATCTGCGAGTTAAAGCTCCGTGCAGTAAAATAAACCCACAATGACCTTTTAAATTTTAATTTTAAGGCTTTTTTTTATTGTTGTGGCTCAGAGAATATTGGATGAAAATGTTTGTTTTTCTGCAAAACTAAACAATGATGACAAAAAGTGAAGACAGTCGCAATACAGTGCCAATTTTAATGATGCTTTGAGGTGAAAAAGTGATGCAGAATAGCGTCTTTGTCCGTTCCTGAACGCGCTCCTCAATGCAAGCGCTGGCTCGTGATTGGACCGGGGTCCCAGTGGGGCGGCCTGCAGAGCGTTACACTGGAATTAGACTGAGTAATTGCTGAGTAAAAACAGGGCAGATATGTGAAGTCAGCTCAGCCGGTGCGAGACTCGGAACAGGGAAGCCTTAATCCTCCGGTGAGCCGGAGAGCGCCAGGCCTGGCGGCGGCCTCGGGAGGTGGGGAATTAGACGTCGGACCGGTCGCTGCCGTCGGCCTCCTGCCACGGATCCGCCGGCAGGTGTGGGAGTCAACTTGTCAGCTGTCACGTCTTTTCCTCCCCGGCGCTTGGCCAACCTCAGACGGTGTTTGAAGAGGAATCAGATACGAGCTTTTGTGGCATTTAACCGTCTGCTGGCCTAATTTGACCCCGGTTGCATGAGAACCAGGTCAGAGCGTGAAAAACCTGTCTGCCAATTATTACAAAACCATCAAGAGGTTATGAAAGTCTTTACCTTGGATGGAAATCTAAAAAAAAAAAGGAAGGGAAGGTCTTGATCAGGAGGTTTAAAGTAATATAGGTTTCGGTGCCACACTTGAATAAATCCCTCAATGTAATTATGTAAACTTTCTCCGCTGGTTCTTTGTTGAACTTCCTTGTTGGATGGCGGCCAAGCTCCAGTGATATCTTTCCTTGCTCCACCAGTCAGTGTTTGGTAACCGCAGCGAATTCTTCTTTTGAAAAATAAGCTGTGTGTGTGTGTGTGTGTGTGTGTGTGTGTGTGTGTGTGTCTCCTCGATTCCTCTCCATCCCTGTTCCAGAGCCGTGTTTATATAAGCTGCTGTGCTTTTATGTGAATTATTTCACTGTATAGATTCATGTCGATGGTGATGGTGAATTCAGAAATGCAGAAAAATTAAAGTATAAATGTAATTTTTCCATGGAATGAGTTTCACATCCCTTATAAAAGCTAATCTTTTTAGTTATTACCACTTACAGTACAAACCACAGATGGCTTTTCAGCATTTCTACTGCTATTGTTTGAGTTTTATTGCTTGAGCGCAGGATGCACATGTCAACGGAAGTCGTCTTCACCTGAACTGAGACATGGAATTTCCCTCGCAGCTGCCATGATGGCAATCCTCTGAATGCACGTGCATCACATAATGCAGTTGTGTCTGCAACATGTAGGCGTTTGAGGTTTTCTTGTCATCATGGCGTCGTCAGAAAAATCTCAGCCTGGTCGAGGCTTTCAGGCAAAAACAGTGTGTTCATATGGAAACAGGAAGTAGTGACATCTAGCCCCGCCCACCAAAGACAGATTGTTTAACGCAAATGTTTCTTCCTTACTCGGTAACAAATAGGAACGTTTATAGTAAATTTCAGACTTATTGAACCTGTAATGTCGACAGCATGTTTGTGTGGTTTCATTATTAAAACAACCGTCAGCACCCACTAGTGGCCAGAGATGAAAACAACACCGTTTTCAGCATCGACGCTGCAGTGTAAACACTCAAAACGATGCGTTGACGTTGCGCAACGGGGGCCTCAGTGTTTCCCGCCGGTCAGAGTCCACCCGGTATCAGCAGACAGTCGGGCTCCTCGTGCCGACTGAACGCGTTCCCACCAGGACTGCTTAGAAATAGCTGTTTGCCGGGCCGGTGCGAAAACGACACCGGAGCTGTACTGATGCATTCTGGTCCCCTGTTCAGGTTCCGTCTCACACCTCTGCGTGTTACCTCCATTCTGGTGCCCCATTTACTGTCCAGACCGAGGGAGGGAGGGAGGGAGGGGGGCGGTCTATAGGAGTCAGAGTCAGCGAGTGCAGCAGTAACCGGGCCTATATTTCCTCCAGCCTGTGCCCTGGTCAGAGAGTGCAGAGGCTGCATGCTGTATTTTCCATACTGTCACCCCCCACCACCCCCCCCTTTCACGGCTTTCCGACTGTACTTTTTCTCTCCGCTCTGGAATTCCATCTTCCTGCACGTGGCCGGCACTCTAAAGGGCAAACGGTGTGTGTGTGTGTGTGTGTGTGTGTGTGTGTGTGTGTGTGTGTGTGTGTGTGTGTGTGTGTGTGCACTTCTGCGGGATAGTGTGTGCCCAAACGTGAGCTCTAGGAAACATCTTCCAGGGAAACACGGAGCGCATTTTTGTGTTGGTCTGCAACATGCCGACAAGTGGGCACCGCTCGCTCTCTTTTTCCAGCCCGAGCGCTGAGAGCAGCTCCGGTGTCTCCGCCGGACTGGAAATGCTGCACACTTTAAGAAGCAGACCTTTATTTGACTGTGTTAAGACTGTAAATGTCATTTTGAAGGGCTGGGGCTGTTCATTTGTCAGACTTGCACAGTATGTGGTATAGAACTGAAAGTAAATTCCCCACTTCTACCAATATCAAGTTATTTCCTGAAGAAATAAAACCTACAAGTTACAAGGGAAATTGATAAAGCAGTGCAGAAAGGACTCCCGTTCATTCTCAATGTGTTGCTGTTTGCTTTGGATTCTCTTCTGCTAAATACTAAACCTGTGGGTTAATAAATAAAATCAAAGGACAAACTATTAACATTGTTCATTGTAGCATCCCTAAGAGTGTAAGGCAGTCAACTCACTTTACAAACTAAAATAATGCATGATATCTTCTGCAGTGAGGGATCCATGTGAACTTGTTCAGTGTTCTCAATTTTACCTGCAAATAAAGGAAAACTCTTGAAGCGTAACATCAAATTATATAACACTTCATTATTTTAACCTAATTTTTAAGTTTATTATTGTATGATTGTCGTATTTACCTCAACCAAAAAAGCTTGAGGCTCTAAACGATTGATCTTAAGTGGATTGATCGTTACAGGGATCAGGTGCTTTGTTGACCTCGCTGCGCTCTGCCGACAAATTATGCATCGTGTGAAACGCTGGCCTGATTTCAAACGCGTGCTTCCCAGGTCGGTTTTTGTGAAAACTGTGTCAGTGGTTGTAATTTGACAGCAGCATCCTTTCAGCGACCGCTGTGGTGACTGAAGCTGAGGACAGTGTTATGACAAGATTATTCACAGCAAGTCAACGTGAAAATAGGTGATTTTTATAGACGGGAAAATATGTTTATGTTTATGTTTAATCGTTCGATCCAGACTAAGACTTAGAAAGTCTTATCCCGCTTTACCACATCCGGGTTCTGAACCTGGAAGCCATTGTTCTCGCTCAGCCACATGTTAGCCCGTCCGTAACACCGGCTTCACACATCTGTTGGTGCGAAGATGGCAGCGTAATAAATTAACATCTGCGTAGCAACGCACACACACACACACACACACTGCAGAGTTTCTACAACCCGACTGGAAGGTTATCTGCATGTGCTTCGATTTTCTTCCAGTTTTTTTTCTTTTTTCTTCTTCTTTTTAATCATCGGTGTGTCTATACTGTAGGTCAAAGCGCGTCTCCGTCAGGCTCACATCACACTAATGAAGAAAAGAAATCGAGGTAGAGAGCGAAACACAGAGGCTCCTTCTGCTCTCCAATCCCATCTGTTTGACACAGAGGGAGGGGAAGGATGGAGAGAGAGAGAGAGAGCGAGAGAGAGAGAGGTGGTAGACGAATGAGAACGAGGCCAGATCAGGCTGAGAGAGAGAGAGAGAGAGAGAGGGAGAGAGAGAGAGATGGGGGGAGGAGGAGGGGGGGTGTAAAGGGGGGAGGTGCTGTTTAGAGAAAGGCAGGGAGTGAAAAAAAAATCAGAGGGAGGCAGGCTGGGGGGTTGGGCTCCAAGCCTGTGCATGTGTATGTGAGAGAAGGAGAGAGAGAGAGAGAGAGAGAGAGAGAGAGAGAGAGAGAGAAAGCAGCCAGCAAATGTGTGTTGTATATGTCTGTGTGTGTGTGTATGTGTGTGTGTTTGTGCGCGTGTGTGCGCTCTCTCTGTTCCTTTCCTTTCTTTGTTTGACTACTGAGTGGGAAAAAAAAAAACGCGAGACAGAATATAGAGAGATAGAGAGAGGGTGAGAAAGAGGAACAGACAGAGGAGGGGAAAAAGAGGAGGATCTAAATCGAGAGTCACTTATATTAGAGAGAGAGGAAAAACAGACAAAGAGGATTTCATTTTATTTTGGGTTTTTTTTATTTTTTTTTTCTTCCTCTGCCTTCTGTTTTCTTCCTCGCAGGCTGTGAAATAAGAAATATACACAACAGCAGTGCTGCATGCTTTTGACAACAGTGTCAAATTGAAGAGTAGTGAGTGTTTTGTGTGCTGGCTCACTGTGTGTGTGTGTGTGTGTGTGTATGTGTGTGTGTGTGCTGAGGAGGTGGGGGGAGGCAGCCTGTGCAGTTTAAAGGGAAAATAGAAGGCACACACAAAGCTGGGAGAGCAGGCAGGGAAGGCAGGCTCGGGGAAGGCAGTGGGAATCTGCTGAGCTGGCTGACGCTCCGACCAGCAAACCTCTTTGGGATTTTACTCCGGCTGGCGAGCCGGTTCCTGCGTGTCTCCCCTCCTGCGCGGAGCCGGAGCCCGGCCACGGTAAGACCAGCTTCCCTCTCAGCTGTTTGACCACCGCCGCTCCGCAGACAAAAGCGGGGAGAAAGTTGCCCTGTATGTGTGTGTGTGTGTGTGTTTGTACGGATGGAGACGGGAGCTAAGCTAAGGCTAGAAGGCGTGAGGAATGCAGCACAAAGGGAGCTTGTGTGCTCCAGCTGGGGCTGTGTGTGTGTGTGTGTGTGTGTGTGTGTGTCTTTGTGGACAGGCTGGGATGTGTACGTCTGCAGGGCAACTCAAACTTTTGGATGTGTAGGATGTCCTGAGCTCGGGGCGGCCGAGCCCCTGTCGGGGAGCCGGTTGGTCCTGAACCTGGACCCTATTGAGAGTCTTGTACTGCTTTGCACGAGAGTCATCTTCCTGTAGTTGGAAAACAAAAGGATCCCGGTCCAGAGGAGTCCAAAAGGTCCCAGCGTGTGAGTTTAAAAGGCTGGTGTCACAGCGGGGGGGGGGGATCTGAACGCCTCCCCGGCCAGCTGCTTCCCCAACACAGCAAACACCACGCAGAAGTAGTTTCTCCAGCATTCCTCTGTCTCTCCCCTTCTCTATTCTGGATTCAAATGCCTCCGCTGAACACGTTCTGTGTAACATATACAGTAGGTGGCTGGTTTCCCTGCGCTGCACACGCAGATGCCGGCTCCCATTAGCCTTTAAAGCCCCTCACACACCAACCCACAGGGCTCAGCGGCACAGAGTGTGAGCTGTCCTGTCCGCTGAGTTGTGGTTTTGGGGGCTTACAGCTTGTTCTTTGGTCTGCGGTCAGCAGCCGTTTTGTTAATGCCCGTCGTCTCGCTGACATACTAAAGAGCTCGTATAGGAGCCGGCTTTCTGCCTCTGTGTGTGTGTGTGTGTGTGTGTGTGTGTGTGTGTGTGGATGTGTGTGTGCACCACCCTCTGTGAGTGTGAGAAACTCAACACTTGTGTCTGCCTGAAGCTAATATTGGTGTCAGTATGTGACGGTGTGTGTGTGTGTGTGCGCGTGTTTGTGTGTGTGTGTGTGTGTGTGTGTGTGTGTGTGCATGTGCATGTGCGTGAGTGCGTGTTCGTGCGCACGCGTGTGTGTGTGTGTCCCTATTCTAATTAAGTCCATGCCCCCTGTGTTCAAACCAGAACAAACATTCCTAGAAGAAAAGCCTGACTAGAAAGACATCTCACGCATACTACTGTAAACTGATCCCTACAGTACTCCCACACACACACATATACACACACACACATACACACATACACACACGTGAGCGCCCGGCCCGCACATGCGCACACACACATTTCCACACACAAGGAAAAAATATCACAGTTACTATTCTGTTTGTCGCCCCCACCCTTCCTGTTTCCCCCAGGGAATTTCCTGCTCTCTCTCCTTTCATTAGTTCATTACCGCCGGAAGTGGAGCATCTTCTGCTCTCTGACATTTCTTTATATTTTTTTTCCCTTTTTTTTTCCTCCCCCACTCCTTCTTTTTCATTCCTTTTTTTTTTTTTTTAAAATTCTCCACCACTTCCTGTCCAGCTGCGAATAGCCAATCGTGGCGTGCCAGGCGCGGTTCAGCTGGGGTCGCCTGCTGTGGGCTGGAAGACATCATAGCTTTGCGCTCTGGATCTGACATAGCCTTGCCCAATTAGGAAATACAGTATACAGGACCCAGCCTGCGCTAATGCTGCGTTAATCTGTTTATACTTGGCTGTTGGTTCCCATACAGGGCACGGCGTTCTACCCCAGAATGTGATATACCCACTTATATTGCATTAAGTTGTGGCAGAATCGATTATTGTAGGATGGATTACTCTCAGATGTGAGTCTGTACGTTTGATCGGTTCGGTAATTCGCCGTGAAAAAACGTGCAGCGCTGGAATATGGTGGATAGTTTTTGCCCAGTGAAAGACAAGACTGTTCAATCCACTGTACAATACAGTGTCTTGGATTTGAACTGTAGATATATGGCGATCAATACTGTGAAACATTGGACGACATGCTGGAGAACATAGAGTGGTGGTGGTGTTTCTCATATGGATGCGCCAGTAACCCTCAGGGTACCTTCAAGCAATACAAGGGGTGCTTCTAAGGTTCATTTTAAACTTATCTTGCGCGCATTCGTCAGTTCTTAGAAGATTCCACGCGTGTTTTGAAGAATGTAGAATGTAATTTTGAATAATTGCATTAATCTGACCATCGCAGAAGGGGGTGTGGAACTAAATCAATTGATGTGTGAATAAATTATTGAATGAAGCTTGGAAACCACTGGTAGACGGCAGAGCAGACCAGCGAGGCGACATAAACGTGCATCTTTAATGATTCATTTTTTTAGTTTATTCAAATACCAAACCCCGGAGTTTATTTAGATTCCCCCAGTATAGTGAGGCATCATCTGCATATGGAAACACCCGACTAAAACCAAAAGAATGTGCAGAGTTCTAATATTATGTGTTAATAATTGTCTCTGCGGTAACGCCAAGTCTGTGTCATTGAAATATCTCTCAAGATATTTTATACAATGAACACTTTTGATGTTAAACAATAAATGCAGCATGTAAAAAGCCATTCAAAGGATTGCCTTGATCTAAAACAATTCCAGATTCCATAACTTTTTTTTTTTTTTTATGGTGGCTGGTGTGTTGATGTGTTTTTGTTCCTCTGCAGGCCACAGTTTTGCATAGTCATTAGTTGGGGGAGGGCCGCCCCTGCCCAGCTGTGGGGGGAGCGTGTGTGTTTTTGCCGATGCAGATAAAATATGGGGATGTGGTCTGCGATGACAGTTGATTCTGGGGCCGTCTGCGTAGCAGCAAGCCATTTCCTGCGCCGAGTGCCATTAGGACACCACCCCAAACCTCCCCCCACCCCCAAACCAGTCATCCCTGTCTGCCCCCCCTCCCACACACACACACACACACACCATCCTGTGTTCCTGTGCAGATGTGCGCAGATACGCAAACACACACACAGCAGAGATGTTGGGGTGGAGGTGGGTGGGTGGGTGGGTGGGTGTGGGTGTGTGTTTTTGTGGATTGAATTTTTGTGTGCATGTGTATTGCTGTCGTCTTCACCCCCTCCTCAGCCCCAGGGCAGTCCCCCCCACCCCCACCCCCACCCCCACCCCCAGCTAAAGGGGGAGATTGTGCATTCATTGGAATGGAGGCTGAGATGGCAGGGGGGAGGAGGAGGAGGAGGAGGGTGGGGGTGATTAAGTGTGCTGCTGCCTCCAGAAGAAAAAGGGAGACAGAAGAGAGAGAAGGGGGGGAGGGGCGAGTCGCCTTGTGTTTAAAAACGGCGGGGGGAAAGAGAGGGAGGAGAGGGAGAGGAGCAGACAGGCAGGAGAGGAGGTGAGGGGAGGACGGCTGCTCGCCTGGCGCCGGGGCTGGGTTGTGTCTGTGTCGGAGGGGCTGGAGCTCCGCTAATAACAGCTCATGTTCAAGGAACAATTTCAGACTCCTTTTTTTTTTTTATGTAAATAAAAGCATCTTTGTTGCCTGTAATTGTTATTTAAACTTCTACTCTTTATTATTTGCATTTATAGTCTTGAAGTTTCTCAGACAAATCCAGCACTTTTCCCGAAGTCGGTTTCAAGTAAGCGATGAAAACCAGTGCATCACAAACTTTTGGCAGAATGTGCGTATTCAACATAAATGAGTCCAGACCGATGCTTTGTTTTTGTTTCCTGCCAAGTAAAAGTAGTTTGCTTTCAACACATGGTTTTGGTGGTAACAGCTGTGTTCCAAAACAAGGTGTATCTGCTGTTTGCAAGGAAAGTTCCGAACGGTATTTTCCTGCGTTTGCCAGAATGGGAGCCAGTTTTCAAAAGGAAACTGGCTCCCTGCTTTGGTTAAATAGTCCCATTCTTTATCTATCTTCGCATGAGTTATGATATTCAAAAGCAGAGTTAGTTGAGGCTCTGAGGGATAAGTCTTAGGTGGCTAATTCTATTATGCGGGGTCAAAGGACTCGGGCAGATTAGCTTTGGCCTTGGAGCTCATATCTACCACAGTAACGATTCTGTGTAGGTAGCTGTATATGATTAGCTGAGAGCAAGACAAAGACGGCGGCAGAGATGTGATGAAAGGCAGGGAGAGAGAAGCCAGCCAGGCGGCGGCGGCGGCGGCGTGCTGGAAGGTCAGATCCATGCGTCGTAACCTGACTTTCTTATTTATAGAGAGAGGTCTGAACCTGAGCTGCAGTCGGAGACGCTCAAAAGGAGAGAGAAGAAAAAAGGGACGGACGGAAGATGAAGAGATGTCTGGGAGAATGGAGGAAAAATAGCCATGCCGAGACTTTTTGAATGCGCGCGCACACACACACACACACACACACACACACGCTGAGAGAGACACACCGCTGGCGCAGGGAGTGTGCTGAGTGTGCACATGGCTTCTTTGTGTGACGGAGAGGAGTTTGGGGTTTGTTGATTTAAGGTAATGGCTTCCAGTTGTCTCAGTCAGGAGAAGGCTGTGTCACCACTGGCAGAGTGAAGACAAAATCCACAACCATACACACACACAGCTTGTGAGTGACTGACACAGGTGTGTGTGTGTCTATACGCACCAGTCTGGGCTGCACGGCTGATTTTATTACCGCTTCACAAAGGTCATCGGTGGAACTCTGTGTGTTTATAGTGTCTCTTGCATAAAGTGTGTCAAAGGTTGGCTTCTGCTGATGAGCGCACGGGTCCTAATGAAGGCTTCTTGCGAGTGAATCACTACACGGCATTCCAAATGTAAAAGCCGTCTCGTGTTTGTCCATAATGTTTGTCTTTGTTTGTATTTCTGCACCGAGCACACACACACACACACACACACACACACACACACACACACACACACACACACACACACAAAAATATCACAGATTCCTCCCCGTCTCTCGCATCGCCTGGATCCCTTGTTATATTAGTTAGATCATGCATCCAAGCTTATCCTGCTGTTGCATTCTGGGTAGGAGCAGCTGCCAGATGCCTGAAATGTAAACCGCACAAAATAGAATCCATAATGCACAAGCACTCAAGTAAACACACACAAACGCATGATAGTTGCTCCATGGCCCGTGATTTTACTGCTCTCTGTAATTGCGAGCAACAAATATGCAGACTCTTTTGAAGGTTTCTGCTCTGTCGTTGTCTCGGCGGCTGTTTATTTGCGGTGTCTCTCGCCGTGTGATGTGGTCCGGCACGGCCTCTCGTTGTGTCTGCGCGAAGATCGTTCCCAGTGTCTGCGAAATCCCGAGTTTTGGGAAGCGCGTGCGCCGGAGGCTGCTCTCGGCAGCAGAGAGTGTGTGTGTCTGTGTGTGAATGAAAAGGTGAGCGGGTTTGGCCAGAGCGATGATGCAAGAGTGAACAGCGTTCTGTCTTTCTCGCCTTACTGGTTTTTCTCACGCGAAAAATATTCAGACGGCGAACGCAGTTAAAGTCATTTCCTGGAAATGTAACAATCAGTTCCAACTGACACCTGTCAGGTGTGATGGATTTATTCTACTCTTACATGCAAAACTGCATCCTGCAGAGCCTGCATGCTGAACCAGTTGTGTGTGTGTGTTTAGCTCAGATAACACAGCAGCACAAGTCTTGAGCTCCAAAACACACACATTCATCAACGCAGTAACGTGAGTGACCCCGCGGCGACCTGCATTGATCCCGCCGATTGGCAGTAATGCATTAACCTGATTATGTTTCTAAGGAGACGCGGAATTAGGAAGAGGAAAGGACAGTATTTGTGTGTGTGTGTGTGTGTGTGTGTGTGTGTGCGTGAGTGTGTGTTTGACAGCAGTAATTAACTGATCAATGTGTACCTGGAAGTTGTGCCTTATACATTATTTGTTTATAGGTTGTTGTTTGCTTGTTTTTTTTTTTCTCGTCCTCTCTCATTTCATTTACTCTTCATTCTGGAACGGATAGGTTTTTTTTTTTTCCTCGCTCGCGATCGCTTATCGTCTTCCCTCGCTCCTGCCTGTGCTCCTGCGCGTTACGTCACTTGCGTGTTTCCTTAACCCAGTTCCATACTGAACCCTGACCCCCCCTCACTTGTGTAACTCCTATGATAACTGCGCTTTTGTGCATGCCATGCCCCACAATGCCTCTCGCTCCACTTCTCCTCAATGGGCGAGTCACAAGTCACAGTCAGGCCACACAGGCGTTGTTCTGTTCAGCAAGATTCCAGAGCAAAGCTTTGAAACTTCCACGTTGTTCCTAATTTTATTTATTTAGTTGATCTTTTTTTTTTTTTTATTTAGTGAATGTTTTAAGAAATGTGTGAAATCAGAACTGTCTGACTTGGATTGTTTACAAGGATATCTGTGTCTCTGCATGATGTGTCTGGAGGGCAGCGGGTGCGCCATGACCTTTATGTGTGTGAGTGTGTGTGTGTGCGCCCCCAGACCGGTAACATGATCCGTCTCAGAAAGCCGAGTCCTTCATCCCTCCTTGGCCTGTCTGCACCCTCCCTCACCTTCACAGCCTTCTCCCCTTTCCGTCTGCCCCCTTTCCTGCCTTTCATCCCCCCCTGTCCTTCGCCGGGCTCAAACCTGCGAACCTTGGTCAGCCGGGACCCAGAAGTACATCTGTCTGAACCCCACGGCTTTCGGCTTTCTCCTCTCCCCCGTCTCTCTCTCACACACACACACACACACACACACACACTGCGATCAGATGGCTTTGATTGCGAAGATCAGAGGGTGTCAGAAGCAGATGTGTGTGTTTTGGAGGGGCCGCAGTAACGTTGTAATTGATTTTCTCTGTTTTTCTTTGTTTGAGTGGTGTCGGATATCTGGAAGCACGCTGCCTACTGCCCATACTGTACTGCACTGACACGGGAATGTGTGCGTCTGCGTGTCGGGTTGGGCAGGAGGTCGCAGGACAGGCTGGGGCGGTCCCACCACATCGACGTATAGAGTCGCATGCTTTGTTGTAGAAGTACTCAATCACCTTGTTTTAGCTTCACGTTCTTCCTGTTCGCGCATCCGTGCAGACGCAGCAGAGGAGAAGCTTTAACTCCAGATGTAGAAATCCCAAGTAGCGGCTTTGGTCTTCGACGGGTCTTTCAGAAGAGTCGGCGGAGAAATTAAAAACTCCCACGCTTATCGGCTGACGGCCATAGGCCGCCGTGGAGGTGGCTTTCATACGCCGGCGTGGCGTTAAAGGCCGACTCCGAGTCCCCACACCTTCCCCCCCCCCCCCCCCCCCCCCGCCAACTGCCACGGAACACTCTCCCAGAAATTCCTCCTTTCGTCTGCGAGTTTGAAAAGCGGACCCACTCCTGCGAGGCTTTTTGAAGTGTGCGGTCAAACCGGAGCTTTTTAACCCTGCCTGAGTGATTTGTGTTTGGGCACCATATTTGCACTTTCCAGGTGTGTGTGTGTGCGTGCGCGTGTGTGTGTGTGTCCTGTGCTCTGTCGCCATATGGCAGCTGTATCAGGCCGCAGTGTAAACACAGCTGGCTGCCTCCCGTGGTCACATGGGTGAACAGCAGTCGGGCCCTGATAGGGGATCACATGCACCTCCGGTGCATTAAAATGGCTATTAGGCAGATGGATCCACGGCGGCGTTTGTTAGGTGCATTAGTGTCGATGCTGCAGCCTGATATCAGACCGGACTATTAGTGATGTTAAGCTGGTGATTATTTAGTCTCTTAGTGGCGGCTTGTGTTTACATTGCAGCGGATGATTACAATAAAAAAATAGAGAATATTGTAATCTGAGCATGACTCTTAAAGATTTTAATTAAAGCCGCAATCTTTTGAAATCGTGCATCCTTGACTTTTCTAATTACCCAGAAATCGGTGAAGGCAGAAAGCTGCACTCCATCAAATACCGGCGTGTCATTGGTTAGTAATTCATGCAATCTATCAAAGGAGCTGTGCATGTGTGTTTGTGTGAATCAGAGACACAAAGAGGGAGATAGAGCAGGGGAGAGCGAGCAGGTACCGAAACGGCGCACGTCATAAATAAAATGTCAGAAACACTGGTGCATGCTAGCCAGTGCTCAGGGTAGCGTGAAATCTGCTCTCGCCCCCTCCTTTCTTATCTCCCCTCCCCATCGCGCTCCCCCGCTCACTCTTTCGTGCATGTGTGTATGTGTGCGCGGGGTAATTGAGGTGTGTGACCTTGCTGTAGGCCTGGCAGGTGTACGGCAGGGGATGAGACGGACGGGTGGGGGTGACGGTGGAGGTGGAGGGGATGGATGGAGAGCTCTGCTATTACATGTTGGCAGGTTGATCGCCTGGCTGTGTGCGTCGCGCGTATACGTTTGGCATTTAGTGGTGGGGAAGAGGAAAAACCAAGCGATTGTGTACGTGTGGGTGGAGGAGGCGCGTTCTCCGGCTGCAGAGCCCTCTGCATGCGACTGGGAATTCTGATCATGAGTGTGTAGGTGTGCGTGTTGTCGAGGCAGATGTGTCTCCTGTATGCATCTCTCTCGAGCTGCATTTAAACATCAGTTTGTGCCATAAAGTATATTTACGACACAGCTTTGCTACGATTAAGACTGAACTTTTCTTTAATCAGTGCAGCGCTCTTCTGCTATAAAGATATATAACCAACACAGTGTTAGCAGTTCCTGTAAGATATCATAACCCAACAACGACCAGTTGCTCGGTATAATTGAAATAATTCAAACTGCAACGTTCCAGGATCGTTCGGAGGCGAATTAATATGCTTCCGCGTGAAAATCTGACTTTTCCCTGAGCTTTGCCTTCATCTTCCACATGAGGCGGCGAGCGCTCATGCAGCCCGCCTCTCCCGCTCCGATCCTTTCTGCACTGTGCACAGTAGCACCGCGCATCTGTGTCATGTCACTGGGTTCTGGCGTCCCAGAGTAACCCCCCCCCCAAACCCTCCCATAGCAGAGCAAGCTCTCTCTCTCTCTCTCTCTCTCTCTCTCCCCCTCTGTCCTTGTGTGGCACAGACTGTCATCTCCGATCTCTTCATCTCCTTTGCCTCATCCTTCCCCTCTCTGCTCTCTCTCTCTCGCTCCCTCCATATTTAATGTGTGTCACTCTTTTAATATTTCTCCCTCACTCCATCATGCAGCAAACACACCTTTACACATTACTGCTCTCTCTCTCTCTCTCTCTCTCTCTCTCTCCCTCTCTCCCTCCCTCTCTCTCTCATGGAGCATACACAAACATAAAACTGTCTCGGTGCATACATTAATAGATCCAAGCTTCTTAGCTGACTGCTGCATGCATAATCTATCTGCTCACAGCAAAATGTGCACACATTGTACTTATAAAGCTGTGTGTGTGTGTGTGTGTGTGTGCATGTGTGTGTGTGTGTGTGTTTGTGGCCTTAGGCTCCTCCCTCCAGAGAGAGCGAGACAGACAGGTGTGGACCAGATTGAGTTCCACCTCATTTCCTCTGCCCTGTGCAGCTGGTCAAGGACACACATTCACACACACACACACGCGCACACACGCACGCATGTACGTGCACGCACGCGCACGCAGACACCGGCATGTTCGACACATGCACACACACGCTCAGCGGTAAGGACGGGATGCACGCACACACTCCCAGTTCAGACACAATTCAAGACACAGATGTGAGAGGGATCAGATGCGGCGTGAGCAGAGAATCAGCGTGCTCGTGCGTGCTCGTGCATGCTCGTGCGTGCACGTGCATGTTCATAAGGCCACCGGCACTTGGATTCCTGTGGAAGAGGATTACAGCCGTGATTACACCACGATTGGCAGAGTATTTCCATGGAGACACTGACAGATTTGCGAATGGTGGAAATCCTGCTTCAGTAAAAAAACACACTAGTCCCTCCCACCGCATGTTATATTTATACTGTATCTGACACACATACAGAAACACACACACACACACACACACACACACACACACACACTATCATTCCCAGCATTTACACTGGCAGTTCATTCCTCATGCCGCTATTAAATGTATTAACAGCAGAGCCGTTACGACCGTGACACACTCGTAAAAACGCACACTCAGCAGCGCTGTCCGCCGACCTCAGCGCGCGACTCGGGAGCGCCGCCCGGCCGGCGCAGGATTTTCCCCATTTTTCACTTTCACTTGAGGACTTTATCTAATAAATTCCAAAGTGCTCCGGCGAAGTGAAATCCAGATCTTACATCAGCGGCGGCAGTGACGCACACCGGCAGTCAGACGTACGTGCGGCGTTGCAGCGGGCCGCTTCAGTCGTCCAGGACGCTGAAAGTTTAAAACCTGTGATTTGCTTCTTATCTCAGGCATCAAACACATTTCTGCAGAGCTTGATTTGCTCCGTGGCCTCATTTGACTGGGTTTCTTTAGGTCACTTCCACCTTGATAGATATCACATGCAGGGTTGGCAGGGTTTCACCGCTCACCGTGTGTGTGTGTGTGTGTGTGTGTGTGTGTGTGTGTGTGTGTGTGTGTGTGTGTATGTGTGTGTTACGGAACTGTGTGATTATTGCTGGATGTCTGACTGTGTTTGCTTCTACATGTGTGTGCCCGTCTGCCGTGGCGCCTGCCCAGCGCGCAGGAAGTGCGGGGTCACGGTGTCTGGAGGGCAGCCAGGCAGACTCCCTCCCACCGCAGACACACACACTCTGATAGGCCGCCTTTAAAATCTCAGCCTATGGGAAGAGGCGAGCAGGGCAGACGACGTCGGGCTTGACTTGGTGATGAAAATGATTGAGCACTTGTATGTGTGTGTGTGTGTGTGTGTGTGGTCCTGGGAAGATGGTATGAGCCGCCATGTGGAAATCACGTGTGCCGCAGTTGTATAAAGAAGTCTTTGTGAGTAGATGCAGAAGATGTGGCTCGTGTCGTTCTCACACACCCAAAACTAACGTGAGTATTGAAGGAGATATGTGGAATCAAATAAAATGATTGAAAAACATTTTCGTCGGGGATTTGGTTGGAACTGATGATAGAATCATCGATGGTTAATCTGGATTATTTTTTTCAGATCTTGTGCTTTTCACCATTGAATCCACTTTACTGATGAAGCAAGGTCTTCTACTAACTTTGCTGTTCCTCACCAAACTTCAGTTTTCCAGCGCGAGATGAGAAATTTGCATTTGCAGCCTTTTCATTAGAGGAGTCTAAAATCATTGTGGTTTGGAGCGGGCACGCACACACGGCACACACGGCTTTATAATGATAATAAAGTCCTGAGTCAGTCTTTTCGGTATGTGACGGTTAACTTAACTGGCATGGTGCGACTTGGATTGTACAGTTTAGCACCTCTGCTCAGGTATGTGGGCTTGGCGGGGCTTGCCTGACCGCTTTACAGCGTTACCTCACACACACACACACACACACACATACACACACACACACACACACACACGCACTCAACCCCAGCAGTAAGAGTGCATCCTGTACTGATACTCAGCCTAAAACACACCTTGTTCACAAACACCCCTGACTCCCACTGCATGCCGCATACTATCGCACACACACACACACACCTTGTACATAGTAACCTCTCACGGTACAGAGAGTACGGCTGTTTTGACTCATTATCACGGCTCCCACACTTTCATTTTTTTCTTTCTCTTCGGTGTTTATGCTGTCGGGGTGCCCGGGGCCATGTTTCTCAGACTGTGAGTTTGGGACGGCGAGCGAGTTCAGACCTGCGCCGCTTCGTCCCCCCAAATGTTGTTGTTGTTGTTGAGCGACCGGCGGTGCGTCAGCGTGCGGCGTAGACTTACTCCAGACTGTTGACAACAGCAGAGAACCAGTAGGATCTTCAGCACTTCTGCTTTTAAACACATTTTCTGAAGAAAACAGTTTTCAGGTGAAAACATCGTCAAGATGTTGAAGCACTCCGGTAGATGGAGTGCGTCTGTTTTTCTGATTTTCATGACAAAGCTGTATTATTCTGGTGGGATGACGTCGACAGACCATGCTGGCATCAGCTGCTGCGGCTCTCAGTGCAGCGGCTTGTGTGTGTATGTGTGTGTGTGAGATAGTGAGAGTGAAACTGGCGCCCTGTTTAAAGGGTTGTACTCATCAAACACCAATTTATGCACTCCTGCTCAAACATTTCACAAACTCTTACATACATAATCACACTGTTCGGTAGTTTTGGCAGCGGAGCTGCTTTCATTAGAGCCTGTCTAGACGCAATTTGTTACCAACTGTTCATTCTTGTCCTCTCCCCTGCTGTCTGTCTCGCCGTCCTCCTCGTCTCCTGCCGGACTCGGAGCTTGCGGGGTTTTCAGACGGTCCCCGTGTGTGCATGTGCGAGACGAGTCTGTCGCTATGTGGGTGTCGTTTTCTTACTTGTCCTCAAAGGGGAAGTCGGTCTGTGTGTCTGTGTGTCTCGCCATCCGTCTCGCGTGTGTGGGAGTCGGAGTGGGTGTGACGGTTTGTGAGCCACGCTCGGTTTTTGACCATGACCTTTCCACCAAAACCCATGTGGCAGAAGTTCAGCACAGTCAAACATCCCCGACCGCAGCCGGCCTGGCACTCCCCCTCACTGTCTGTGCGTCTCGCTTTGCAAACATATGCATATTTACAGGCAAATAACAGAGAAAACAGACCCGCCGTCTCTCCCGTGCATTAATTAAGAAACGGCGTGTCCTCCACCCAGTGTGAGTCCTGGATCTGTAGAAAGGTTCAGACGTGCAAGGTATTTAGGAAGATGTTTTCAGTGCAGTGAATAAGTCTCGAAGCCAGACAACCTCCAACCTCGTCACGCATATATCCTCGTCTGCCGCGGCCTCGTCTCACCCACACACTCAGGAAGTGGTGTGACAGGATTCCAATACAAGTCGCACGACAGAGGCGCTCCTGCAGCGAGTGCGTCGATCAGCCCCGACTTCACAGTGCTCACCAGGTATGAAGCCTGCGCTGCCCCGACTTGAAGAGACCCTCTGAATCAGCCGTGACTCAGGCCCGGAGCAAGCCTCAGAAGGGCGGCTCGACTCACGCCATGCGGGCTCACACACGCCGCGGTCGTGTGCGAGTTTGCCCATCGACCGGCGTGTTTATTGAACGCCGAGTCAATACAATCAGCAGAGCAGCGAGTTGATGTTGACCGATCCGCAGTTTGAACGGGAGATCCTGGTCGGTGTGTGTTATCTTCACCTGGTCGGCCGTTTGCCCCGCTGACCTGTTTGCCGCGGATGCACTTGGCACAGCGCTGCATTTTTTTCTGCAAGATTGCAAAGGCCTGTTTCGTAACGCACACGTAACGGCACGCAGCTCGGCGGTAAAACGATTATGCACTGTTGTTATATGCATCTTTAACAAAGCAGTTCAGACTCCACTTGCTTTTTTTTTTTTTTTTTGCTTTTTTTCAGCCTGTTTTTTTGTGCACCTCCAGGATCTCTGGTCCTCTCGCTCTCCCTGCCTCTTCATCTCTGGAGCCGTCTGGCGGTCTTTGTTGCTCCGCCCCACGGCCTCCCTCCCTGTGCTGGTTAATGTCAAAGGCAGACGCTCCCACTGGTTAACCTTTACAGATAAAAAAAAAAAAGAAAAATACCACTTTCTTTATCTTCCCGTCTCTTTCTTCGTCGTTCTCTCTCACCTCTCTCACTTCTTCTTTCCTTCCTGCTCACAGTTTTTTTTTTTTACGTTTTTTTTTGTCCTTCCTCAGTTCTCAGTCGAAGCCGTCTGGTTATGTCACACGTGGTTTTTCTCTTTCATGTCACAGTGCGTTTTACCTTTGCCCTCCTGGAGACGTGCGCGCTCGCACTCAGCTGTTCCACCTTTACAGTGCAGCCAGCTGTGACCCTCGAGGGAGAGCACCCTTTGACCTTGAGTTCAAAGGTTTGGGGGAGGTGGGGGGGGGTCCTTAACCACCAGTGAGGGCCTAGCCGGCTATTTCTGCCTCGTATTGACACAACTGTCACGCACATGCACGCCGCGCGCGCACGCTGGATGGGGAAACATATGGACGCCGCCGCCGTGTGTGGGCTTGTTTTATGTCGGAGCCCCGCAGGTAGAGGAGAAAGGCGGGTGTGTGGTCCGGGTAGATCATTCACCGATCAACAGGAGAGTTGTAGGAAAAAAAAAAAGTTTATGCAACTGGAGCAAAGTGGAAAGAGTCTCGTGCCTGGAGGTCAAGGGTCACATAACAGCGAGGGAGAAAGAAGTGATTGTATCATTTCCTGTCAGAACTGCATCTCTTTGTTCATTTCTGCGGCCGGTGTGTGCGCAACAACGCCACAACGATGCCTTTTTTTGTTTTTTTGCGTGCGAGCACATCGCAGGTGCTGTGTGTTCTCAGGGCATGCGTGGAGGTGTGTGTGTGTGTGTGTGTGTGTGTGTGTGTGTGTGTGGAAGTACACCAGCGTGCCACCTGTTCTCAGTCATGTGGCCCGGCACTGACTCCGTGAATCACTGAACAGGCGGCACACGAAGAACACACACACATACACACACATACACACACAGATGGCCACAGCATTGGTCCGCGGCCCGCTGTGCATTCTGGCTGACACACACATACACACACACACACACAAACACTGCGGTTTCATAAGCCCCAGCGAGTGACACATCTCCAACATCATGACCACAGAACAGTCAGCAGACGTCAAATGTGCAGAATAAGAGGAGTGACGTATTAGAGAGAGAGAGAGAGAGAGAGAGAGAGCTCTGGCTGGAGGAAGGTGTTGATCTTTGAACCTGTGATGAATTGACGACCGCTATTTCAACCCACGCTGGAATGTCACAGACGTCTTCAACCTAATTCTGACATATGGCGAAGACGGAAAGGCTCATTCTGACGTCTCACATCTGCACAGCGATCCCTCCTGCCGTCACATTGTGCAACGTCGCTTTATGAAAACTTGCATGCGTGCGACGTGGCAAGAGTCCGCCCGAAGTCGCCCCCCTTCTCCTCACTCCGGCGTGTGTGTGTTGTGTTGTTGATTGTGTCCAGCCGGAGGCTGACCTTTGCTCGTGTGTCTTGTGGTTCCAGGAGGGTGAAGGTGTCATGGTGGCCTGCGGCTGCTGAGAGAGGACGACTTCACCTGCGATCATCCGGTAAGGCCTTTCCTGTTTTTGCCCCGTTGATTCTCTCCTGGCTTCTCCTCGCCGTTTATTCCACAAACACGCCGCACCGATTCTTTAAAGCATCGTTATGATTTATGTTGTTGCATCATTCATGCAAACCGGCTGGTGTTTGAATGTAGGACAGGTAAGAAGGCATCAAGGTGAGCTGTGTCAACACAGCGTGAGTAAGACAGTCGTAGGAGGACACACACACACACACACACACACACACACACACACACACACACACACACACACACACATACTCATCACTTAAGAAGGCAGTGGGTTGAGAAATCCTGGGTGTGTGTGTGGACCACTGCTCCATCATAATGTCACACACACAAAAAAACACTATTTTTTTTCTTCTTTCGATATGTTTGAACGCGTCCTGAATGCGAGAGGAACTTTGAAGGCGTCTGAGTCAGATATCAAACCTCTCACTTCAAAGCCAAAAAAAAAGAGGTCAATGACTTGTTTGCTCATTCGTTCATCAAACAGTGTTTCATTGATCCATGAAGGGATGAATGATCATTCTTTAATCTCGCCTTCAGTTTAAGATGGCTTACTTTTCTCCTCCTGGATGACAATACAGTGCTGTTTATGGAGTGTCAAGAACGCCATCAATCTCTTTTTCACTATTGTTATTGATTCTGTTTAAATAGAGACCATTTCCTGAACTCCCTCTGCTCTTAACTGTCACTTTAGATCTGAAGTCGCTTTAGTAACTTTAGATCGCCCGATTAACCGCTTCCATTCAGTCGGTCACAGTATGAGACTTTCACTTCACAAACTCATGGGCAAAAAGAAAAAAAGTCTATGACAGAAACTGAAACAGTGAAAATATGTATTTTGATTGTTTTTACGTTTTCGTTTTGGAAAAGTTCGGTAACACTTGACTTGAAGCACCCCTGTATAACACGTTATAAGTACATTATAGCACTGTATAACTAGAGTTATAGACACTCATAAATGATCACAATGCTTTATAACATCAGGACCCATAACCCTAACCCTATGTTGTATAGTGGGTTATAAAGCATTGTGATCATTTATGAGTGTTTATAACTGCTTATAATGTGTTATACCAGGTGCTTCAAGTAAAGTGTTGCCAAAAGTTCCCCGCTTACATGTCAGCGTATTGACGCCGTTGTTGTTATTGTCAATCAGAGATTCAGAAAAGTTGCGTTTTCTCCCGTTTCCATGGAGATGGAGTCGGAACGTTTTCAAGGAATTGCATTTTCATCACCATTATTGTGTTAACGGACACCCAAAACGCAGCGAAAGTTTATTAAAATTCTTTTTTCTTCTTAAATGTGACACTAATCATCGATGCCGATGCTAACTCAGTCTGTCTAAACTTTACTTTCAGCCGCTGCTCATGACTTTGGGACGGCATGTTAAGCGGGACTGCGGTGCTTAGCTTATCGTGGCGCTCCAGTCGGGATTAGCTGGTCGTTTGGGGAACTGGGCGGGAAGCGGGGGCCTCTCTATCGGCCCCTCTCTCCTTGAATAAGAGCCCTAATTATCGGGGGCGCAGCGCTTCATTCAGCCGGCCTCAGAGCTGCTATATGTGGGTGTGTTAAGCCAGGCTGTCTGTCTGACTGCTGCCTGTGTGGCTCCGTCTCCTCAGTGTGTGTGTGTGTGTGTGTGTGGAGGTGATTATTATCGTGTCTGTCGGCCTCCCAGTGTACCCAAAGGCTGACTCATGTTATGCCACAGACACACACACACACACACACACACACATACAGACCCACACACTATCCTACATATCAGAGGCAGAGAAGTACCATCTGTACCAGGGACACAGTCTCCTACGTCTGTGCACGCACCACACACACACACACACACACACACACACACACACACACACACACACACACACACACATGCGCGCGGAGTCTGGACTCCATCAGCATCACAACTGTTTATTTTTTAAGTGTGTATATGTGTGTGTTTAGCTGGTATTACAGGAATTTTTGGGGGCTCATGGGAGAGGAGAGCGGCTATATATATTTGTGAGTGTGAGAACTGAGCTGTCCTTGTTCCTGATCTCTTTAATTACACACACACACACACACACACACACACACACACACACACACACACACACACACACACACGCAGCATATCTCCCATACATGATAGCCATACACAAGAACTGTAAGGACTTAAACACATAGTTCCTATCTGTTTGCCCTTACTGTTCTTTCCTGCACAATACACTCTGACACACACAGACACATACACACACACACACACACACACACACACACACACACACACACATCTGGGACCGCCGGGATGGATTATAAGGTTTTAGCTTCCCTTGTTGTGGGAGAGGAAGGACAGGAATTCAACTCTGACATATACAATAATGTTACTCCCATTATATACAGTAATTTGTATGAGAGGAGCGGTTGTGGGAGTGTGTGGGAGTGTGTGGTGTGTGTAGGAGCAGTGTGTAGGGTACTCGGTCCCGTCTGGGCCCACATCAGTCAGCACTCCTCTTCCTGTTCGCTCTGCAGGACTAATGGTCTCCCGCCACACTCTTTACCGTGCAATTACACACACGCCGACGAGCGTAAAGCCGAGCGAGATAACCATTTCTTAACACGCCCAATAGACGATACGGTGAAGGAGTCACACACACACGGCGTCTAATGAACGAGATAAAACAACAGAGAACACTCTGGGTGTGTGTGTGTCGGCTCTTTGTTTGCAGCGTGTCACACACTCTTTGGCGTTGGGGGATTTTAAAACTGGAAGCTGCAGTCAGTATAAATAGCGAGAATCCGGACACAACATGAATTCACTGGTTTACAGCTCTGTGGAGCGTAATTAAGGACCGGAGCAATTCAGACTATAATCGATCCCAGATGATGTGATAAAGCGCCGCTGCTGCTCACTTCATGTATTAAAACACACAGACTGATGATTACAGTACTTTTATTACCTTTTTTTTTTTCCCTTTAGCCATCTGCAGCAGTATAAACCACATTTTGACGTGATGTATTTCCATCAGTACAGTCTTGCTTTTCTTTTCTTTTTTTTTTTAATCTGAGCGACTATACAGCGCTGTGTGTTCGGTGTACGTGTCCTGATAAGCAGCTGACTCCTGTGACGGAGTGAAAACGTCCACAATATAAAGGCCATAAAGACCACCACTGTGCTGCGGCCCTCCCTCTTTCTCAAGGCGAACCACTGAGCGCTCGCTGTCACATGACAATAGAGTCCAGATCCACCCTGGCAGCGCTCTGACTTCATCACACACACCATCGACCACCCTGCAGATTATCTGCTTTAAGATAGTTTCATAATCCTATGGCTTTATTGTTTGTGTAATTTAATTTTTAATTTATTTCATCCATAAATGAAGCGTGTTTGTGTGTTCTTAAATCACCGCCTCAGCATCGTCCGTGACACACTCCCATCCTCCCCGTGGCGACTAATTTTGCCTCCTGTTTTCCTGCTGAGACATCGCTTTCTAAATATAACATGCTCCCGCATGTGTGTGTGTGTGTGTGTGTTTGTGTGTGTTACACGGCCGTACCAGCGTGGCTCTTTGGCGTCATGACAGAGTACAGGATGGCTGCTTTGGCGAGGAGGCGCTTTGACCAACGTTTCCAGCTTTATACACATAATTCTTGCACTTCAGTTCCTCGCAGTCACAATAACGTCAGCGGGCAGACAGGACTAATAAATTTCCCCCGACTCGTAAGTCTCAGATTTTTATGGAGGCCGTGTCACGTGTCTCAATGTTGATGTATTATCCAGCGATCAAACGTCCTCACGGCCTGTCAAACACTCATTACGTTTACTCAAAGGAAATAATTACTGCTGGACCGTGAATACATATATTAACTCGGCTGGAATCAAAAGTTCTCAGAGACGGGTTGACTCGCCCAGATAATGCAGCTGAAAGTGGATCCGAGGCAGCGTGATTACAGTAATGAACTGAACACACTCCCTTAAATATACCTGACCGTTCAAAAGGGCTTGATTGAGGTGCGCGTGTAAATTATATGGCCAATATTAATGCTTCGTGCACAGTTCTCACAGTCAGAGTGAAAGCTTGGTCCATGGAGGAGACGTAAAAGCCTCTGAAACTGGCTTTATGTTGAAATTGTAGTGATGTTCTGGCAGTAATTGTTTGGTTTTTGCAACAATATTGACAATTTCATCATCTACAACTGTTTACAAGCTGTGACTAATGTCATTATTGTCAGTAGGACTGTTGTGTCTGTGGCTGACACAGTATTTAGTGGAAGTAAATGAACAAAACCACAACCGAGAAGTCCTTTTTCTGTTTCTTTATTAGGCACTTGTTGTCAAAATGTGTGATTACCCGGTAAATGAATAGCACACTGCACATATCCTCTTTTACCAGCAAGTGATGTGTGTTGAAATATATAAATATGTATGTATATTGACGTTTGATAGAGAATAATAGAATGTTTACTTCTACTTATAGTGGATTTGACTTGTTAGAATAAGTTTTGTGTTGAAACTGGTGATAAATAAAGCCATTCATTCATGAGTTTTCCGTCTGTTTGATCTAAAAGTTTCTTGTTTTAGGCTTTATTAACCACAGATCAGAATCTGATTGGAGTTTATTGAGCTCTGTGTGGATTCATAACACTGCTCCACCGTGTCAGCCAGGAGGAGGAGGAGGAGGGGGGCTGAGCCTCGAACTCTTCCTCATCTGAAAATAGGAAACACGCTGCTGGCACTGTGCGGTCACGAGTCTGCCCGACATTGTTAAAAAAAAAAAAGAAAGAAAGAAAGAGACAAAGAAAGCGCCAAGGTGCGCTGAAATAACCGGGGAAGGCGGCTCCGGTACCGGGAGTCGGACTCGGTGCCGGTTTGCGCTGTCAGGGAATTCCGGGGCTGTCCGGTGACGTAACGTGCGTGCGTGCGCCCCCGCGTTCTCAGTGTGTGTGTGTGTTCGAGTGAGCGAGTGTGTGTGTGTGCGCGGCTCTGTCCCTTTAAAACTGCGCTCAGCGCAACTCGATCCCTGCCTGGCCGCTTCTGTATGAGAGCGCAGAAGGAAAAGAGGAGCTCGACGCGTAAAGAGCGAGCGCAGCCGAGCGGAGCCGCCGCACGGAATAAAACAAATATCTTTATCAAAGAAGAAGATTTACAAGGGGAAAATATACAATCCACGATAATTTATCAGCGCGGGACATCGCGGAGGATCCGTGGCCGTCTGGCAGCTCGACTTTCATGGCTGTTTTCGAGAGGAAGCGGCGGAGACTCTCCGGGATTATGAGGCTGTAGCGGCGCTGCGCTCCGCCGGCTGCCGCTCGGAATTTTTCTCCCCAAACTCGGGAATACGAGCACCGCGACGACCCGCTGGAAACCGCATACTACTTTATTCTTTTTTTTTTTTCCTTCTTTTTCTTCAAACGAGGATTAATTTATTTTTATTGGAGCGTTTATTTAAAGCCTCAATGTGAACGGTAAGTGCAGAAGAGGAGGTTATTATTATAAGGGGATGTTGTTGTTATGCATAAAATAGTTATTATTAATGAGATCGAGCTTTGTGTGCTTTCATGCTTTTACTGAAACAATGGCAACACTCACTCAGAACAATGAGTGAATTATCGTAATCGAGTAGTAATGAATGAGGTGGCTGCAACCAGGTAACTCTTTAATCCCACACGTGTTTAGGGGAAATATTCCCATCATATCCCCCCCCCCCCCCCCCCCCCCCCCTCCCCCGCCTGTTTAATCACTCAGTGCACATGAGTTTGGATTATTTTGGCTCCGATCTGATGATCTGTCTGAGTTAACTCGTTAGTTTAGTTGAAACTCTGCGCCTGTCTCGGTGGAGTTAATTCAGACATTTAAACGCGGCTTCAGGATGCGTTCAGGTCCCAGTGTGAACAGTCCGACATCACAGTTTTTAACATGTGTTGCCATGAAAACTCAGAGTCATCCCCAGGCTGGAAAAGGGGAAGGAGAGCTAGAGGACAAGGAGAGAAAATTGCCTGTGTAAGGAGATCTCACGCCATTGTGTGTGTGTATGTGTGTGAGAGTGAGTGTGTGTGTGCAGGAGTGGGTGGCTCTGCTGGACAGGGAGTGGGGGGTGGGCTGGATCACTGAGGTCGGCAGCCGTATAAAGTGAATGGATGGCTGCCGCCCCCCCATCACCCCCCAGTCAATCCTTACGCACACAAAGAGCCGGATTGAAAGGAAGTGATTTGCATTACTTCTCTCTCTGGGGGGGAGGGGCGGTGTTTTGGTTCTGTCCTTTAGGTCTGGGTCTCGGTGGTAGTCGCATCGTATTGTTTAGTCAGCATGGTCTGTCGCCTGGTAATCACTTTTTTTTGTTTTTTAGAAAGGCACTGGATTTGGTTGACTTTTTGACTTTTAACGTGGCAGTTTAAAAAAACCCCCACGATTCTGTCAGGTTTATTTGAAGAAAATTCCCCAAATAGCAACTTTATCCTTCCTTTTTTTTCTCACCCATCTCTCGGCGTGTCTGGACAGTTTTGTGCGTAAAATACGCAAAAACTCCGCGCACTGGTTGTCAAGTCACTTTAGGATTGTTTATATGAGCGATCCTTGTATCTTGACGATAATTGTCCTCCACTTTGTCCCCCTTGTCAGCGGGACAAGCAGTGGATGGGAACTTGTGTGTGTGGAAGGCTCATTTGTCACTTTATTGCCCGCAATAAACGTGCGCGCATCAGGCGCGGCGGAGTGTGCTGGCATGGGGTCGAGGGAGAGAGCGAGAGAGAGAGAGAGAGAAAAAAATCCCTTTGAAGGTTCACTTCCGATCAATCAGATCGATTGACATGGAAAACAGCGCGTTTTGTCCCTCCTTTTGATGTCGGGCTGTAAAAAAAAAAAAGAAAAGAAAAAGAAAAAAGAAGTGAGAGATCCAAATCACCCCAAACCACACACTCCTGACTAACGGCGTGCTGCCTCGGCTCTGCCCGCCTCCGTTTGTCCCGTGATCTCAACAGGAGCGTGTGTGTGTGGGGTGTGTGTGTGTGAATGAACAATCACCGCCCATTTTACTATGAGCGATGACGAGCATGGGGAATATTAAAGTGATACACGCGCTCCGGCAGGGAGAAGAGGGCTGAGCTGACGACAGGAGGGAGAAAGCTGCCAACTCAACAATTGTGCCTGACTCACAAATTGAGTAAGCAGAGAGCAGAGGAGTGTGTGTGGGTCAGGATACTTTCTTAACACACACCCCCCAAATTCATCCCCGCTCTATAACTTCAGATATGATCCCACTGGATCTTAATCGTTTCGGTCAAGTGGTTGAAAAGTGCTGACTCGTCTTTTCTTGGTGGTGAAACAGGAGTGTTTTTGTCTTTTCATGAATGGGATTTTTTTTAAGGGGAGTTAGAATTTCGGGACGCCGTGATGAAACGTCGCAGCCTTTCCAGTAAAAGGCGTCGCGTCTCCCGCTGAGAGCGGCGGGACATCTGCTTCGCTAAAACGCTCAGCTCCCGTCCCCCACCCTCCTGCAGGTCAGGTGTCAAAACATGACTTGCTTTACGAGTCTTGCCGACATGATCTTAGGAACCCGGCGAAGGAATTTCCCTTGACTTTTACTTCATGGCAGCAGAGACACTGAGCGTTGAAGTTAACCCACTTCCCCTACAGCTGCTGCAGCGACTCACCAACACCTGTATTTGTTGAATTACAGCTGTGCATAGTTGTGCGTTCATTTACTTGGATTAGTTCAAGTGGGAGTTCACAAGACCCGACTGGTGGAAGGTTTTTGAGTTCGTTCAGAGACGGTTGGCTTTAAAATCTTCGGTCAGCCGGGTGTGGAATTCCACCGAGCCTTGTGAGAAGACCCCGCTGTGGACCCAGCTCTCCAAGGCCACGTTTACACGGCGACCTTTCAAGTGAAAAGGCATCGTTTTTGTGTTTCTCATTCAGAAAAGTTTAATGTTTTGAAAAAGAAGTCATTTTCATGTTGGGCCTTGCTTTACTGCAGCTGTTGTTGTGTTTTCAGTGACTCTGAGCGCAGTTGTGTAAATAGTGACTGGAAGAAGCACCTTGCTCCACTTTTATAGCATCTTTTGGCTTCAAAACAGTTCAGAATTGGGCCAAATGTCATAAAAGTTTAGATAAATACATCATAAATAAATGTACAGTTCTGTTTTTCGGTGATAGTGTTGCATCGAAGGCTGTAGTTATACTTTTACATTTCCAATATGGCACAGTATTTTTGGATGCTTGATATCGGACTACATCAACATCGTCATCCGTACTGCTGATTCCCCACTAGTCTCCATGGACCGGTTGGGTTCTGCGGCGCCGCCAGCCTCAGTCGGCCTCTCCTCAGCCGTGTCAGAGAGTGTGGGACTGTTTCTGTTACAGTTTGAACCAGGGGGAGAGCGAAATGAAAGTTTCTCCCCATGAGATCACTTTCTCTGTTATCTCTGGCTCATGGCCACTGATGATGCCAGAGTGGAAGGGGTGTGTGTGTGTGTGTGACTCATAGCCAAAGCTGCAGGAGCTTCACACACCTTGGAAAGAGTTATTCTTCCTGTCTCCCACCTCAACCGTGCTGGTGGAAGACACGAGGAGGTGTGTGTGGCTCGTCGCAGATCCTGTTACGAACACGGAGCGGCAGCAGCGGCGGCGGCTGCGGTATCTGAGGAATCTGTAACTGGCCTTGGATCTGAGATGAATAAACTGCGGCGTCATAACAAAGCTGCTCTGCCTGCGTCACAGTTGTTCCGACCAGGTCAAAATCATCCCCCACCGTAAAAACAGTGCTGCACCGGCCAGCTGTACACATGCTGTTATTATCTCTGCATATAGCACACACACACGCACACGCACAGTCTTGTATTTCTATCCTTGTGGGGACCGTCCATTGACTCCCATTCATGTCTAGCCCCTAACCCTGACCCTTACCCTAACCCTAACCCACACCACAACAAAGCCTAACCCTAAAGAAATGTTTTTGCACTTTTACTTTTTTCAGTAATAACAACATGGTCAAGAAAACACTGTTTCTCCTACTTAGGACCGGAAAAAGGTCCCCACAAGGCACGTCGTTCCACGTTTTGCTATCCTTGTGGGGACATTTGGCCCCGACAAGGATAGAAATACAAGAACGCACACGCACACACACACACACACACACACACACACACACACACACACACACACAGACTGCTGATGAGACATAATGTGAGTCCAGGGAGGAAGAGGAAGAGGACGGTGTGTGAGGTCAGCCTGTCCTCTGTCTCAGTCCACATGTTGGTCAGTCATCTTACATATCGCTCCCTCTCTCTCTCTCTCTCTCTCTCTCTCTCTCTCTCTCTCTCTCTCTCTCTCTCTCTCCCTCTCCTCTCTCTCTCTGGAGCGTTTCTTCATCACTGTTGGTTGAAGACGCGGCCAGTTCCCCTGGCGACCGTTGCCAAGGAAGCAGAGTCTCTCGCCTTGCTCGGAGTATTTCTGAGAAGGTCTGCGTTTGTACGTTTGCCCTGAATGTCTCATCGAAGCACCTGGAAAAAGAGCGAGCCGTAAATGCGTTCATTTCTGTTGAATCCCGCGTTGGTTTTTTTTTTTTTTTTTTTTTTTTTTTCCTTTCTTAGATTTGTTATTGAAACTAATCATCCGAAGACAAAGCGAGAAACGCTCGGGGGCTTTTGAGGTTTTTCAGTTGTGTAAATCGAGAGTGTTGATCCACAAGCATTTTTTTCTTTTTTTTTTGACTGTCGGTGTGACGCCCACATCCTCTCGGATTTCGGGTTTGTTGGGATTAAACAGTTTGCTCCCTTTGGGAGTGTAGAGCCAGGTGTCGAGCCTCTTTGTGTCTTTCTTTTTTCAGGTCACTCACACCTCTGTTCAGATGTGCCCCGGCAGTGTTTGTTCAGTCTGAAGCAATGGAGACTGCTGTTTCCTCTGAAGCTTTATAGTTTCTCTGAAAATGGGCGAGGGAGAGGGAGGAGTCGCTGAGCACAAAACATCCACACACTCACCCTGCCATCACGTTTGCCACTCACTCTTACCAGAAGCTTGAAGAAACGGGGAAAACGAGACTTTTCACTCAACTCCCCCACAGAGCTGAGTAAATGGCTTCTGAAGTCGATTGACTGTCTTGTTTTTCTTCTGCTGAAGATGCTTCAGTGAGTCATGAGTCCAACACGTGCTGATCAGACAAGACGTCTGAAGTGTGTTTCAGGAGACGCTTGTGGAACAGGTCAGGGTGTGCAACTGACCCCTATAATTTCAAAGACTCAAATTAGACATTAAAGATTTTTTTTTTTTGTTTTTACTGTCAGAAAGTGAGAGCAGCTATATTTTGAAACAGTTTTTTTATCTTTTCCACAGGAAGCTTCAGTCTTCAAACCCCTCTTCACTACTCTACTTTCTCTCTCTCACACACCCCTCTGGGAGGCCTGTTTCCTGTGGTGTGACGACAGTTTCCGCTCCCCTCTGAGCTCGGTTCCCCTTCCCTTTAACGTCACATTGTTGCATCCGACTTATTTTTTTCTGCACGGGTGTGTGTGAGAATGTGATGCGCCGCCCTAACCAAGCCGTGTGTTGTCAGATGTCAGGGCGCTGAGAGGAGGGGCGAAAGGGGGCCTCAAGTTAGATTTTTTGCCCCGCATAGATAAAAATATGGTACAACTGCTGCTCGTCGGTTTGTCACAGACAGTCAGGAAATGTCTCGAACGCAGCTGTGACCTCCGACGGCGAGCTCCTCTGCTGTTGTTGGAACGTTCGGTGAAGACGCTCCGGCCCGCGGAGGAGTGTGTGGCTGTGCTCTCGGTCACGGCCTGAATGTAGAGCAGATGTGAGAGAGTTCACAGAAGACACACAGTAAGGTAAATAGGAGCTTTTATCTGGCCTGTTATGGCTGGCTGAGCGGAGAGGCCTGCGTGGAATTGGGTGAAGGGTCGGGTCAACGTTGCGCTGCTGAAATGGATTATTGTCCAGCGACTTGCGTCTGGAGTGTCTGCGCTCACGTCAACAATGTGGGCTCGCCGCGTCCTGAGCTGACCCCCACGCTCCTCATTCTTTGTGTGTGTGTGTGTATGTGTGTGTATGTGCCGGGATGCGGACGTGATGAAGCAAGCCCGCATCATCGTCTTGGACCGGCGTGCGCTGACGTTCGCGGACGCACAAACAAACACACGTGTGCACGCAGACGGCCAGGGAGCTTGGCAACCGGGCGAGGGCGGACGGATGCAGGGGCCGGCTCTTCCTCTGTTTGTCTGCGTATGAAAGGGAGAGAGAGGGAGAGCGAGAGGAGTGCACAGTCTCTCCTCCAGAACACGATCTCTATCAGGGGCTGGTTATGTAATGGCCGAAGGGAGTGGAAAAGCTGAGAGAGGACAGAGAGAGAAAGAGAGAGAGAGAGAGAGAAGACCATGCATGGCCTTTCCGCTTTCCTCCAGCAAAAAACACAGAGCTGCCTCTGAGCTGTTTTCTCCCATCAGCCCCTTCACCTTATCTGGCCTTTTTTCTGCTGGTGGTTCTGCACGTTGACTTCACTCCAGCAGTAACGCTCCCCAGCTGCCTGCTCGGACCCCCCCATACCCCCAGTGCTGCGGGGACTCTGGTGCCAGGCGAACATTTCAAGCTGCATGCAGTCGGATAATTGTTTTCTCTGTACTTATTGAGTAAACTACACAGAAAAAAGCTTGTTTTGACATCTGTTTCCTGCAGAGTGTTTCTTCTCCTCAGTGTGTTTCGCCGTTCTGGCCTCAGTGTGGTTTTCTGGCCAGAGATCAGCGCAGGCCGGCGGTTGGACAAATGAGGGACGGTGCACTGAAACAAACGTCATCTGACCGTCTTAATGTCAGCCATTTTTCTTCCCCCTCCGGCTCTTCTTGGTGACTCAGCAGTCTTTTCACCGCGAGAGGCGCAAGCTCGGGACTTCGGTTTGTGTCACGAGGCATAATTGTAGATGTTTTTAATGACTTTGTGCATATAACCCCCTTCAGAGTTCATGTATTTTTTTGTTTTTCTTCAGCTTCTGGGTCGATTCTGCTCGGTAATGGTTGACGCAGTTTTCTTCCCGACATTTCTACCAGCTGATATAAACAGGCGCGGCCCCACCTGCAGAGGCGTTGACAAGAAACCGGCCTCTGATGTGGGCTCCCTGTGCGGGGGGGGGGGGGGGGGGGGGGGGGGGGGTTCTCTCGAGCTGAATGTACTGTGGGGGATTTTTTTTGATTGAACAATCCGTTTTGTCATTCATCCTGACGTATCGACGCGACGGACAGATTGATTAGATTGACTTCACAGTTAAATTTCCCTCCTCGTTTCTCTTGAACCCACAGTTCAGTACTTTCATTGGTTTCTGGGTGATAAAAACCCCACATGGCTCGTCATCACATCCTGTTTGTGTGTCTAAACACACACACACACACACACACACACACACACACACACACACACACACACACACACACACATATACAAATTAACCCGAGCCGTGGAAGAAGCAGAAATGACATAATGCGGTCCGTGAAATTCCCACCGTTGTCTGGCTCCGGCAGCCGTGCAGAAACACGCCCCCGGTCACCTGACCGAGCGCGAGTCCCGGGTGGGCGGGCTCCGAGGCCACGCGGTTTGGGGTAAGCCCTTCTTTTCTCGCAGGGCGCTGAGTCACCGCACGGGGGTTCCCCGAAAAAAAAAAAAAAAAAAAACTAAGCAAGTGTAACACTCTCGCTGCTCCATCTATCGCTCGCCGTCACCTTACCCCACATTTCGCCGCTCCGATACGATCCGAACAGAACTCGAGCCTGCGTGTATCGCTGTCTGCGTGCGCTATCTGGTTTCTCACGCCGCGCTGGTAGAAAAGCTGTTAGATATGCGATAGCCGGGATGGCAACCAGAATAGATGAATGTTTGGTCACGGCAGACATAAACACACACCCTCAATAAAAAAAAAGAGTGGTAATTACAGCCCTGCCACCGTGTCCCTGTCTGAACTCCTCACTCGGTCTCGGCTGGGTTTTCTTTCTCTCTGTTCTTCACATGTTTCCTCACGCTGCCGTCTCTGTCATGTGTTTTCGTTTTGCTGTTTCTCTTTCTGGTGTGATGGTTGACTTGGCCTCTTCCTGTCAGAGTGAGTTCAGGCCTGTTTTTGTGTGTGTGTGTGTGTGTGTGTCTGCCCGCCTGCTAAGCTGCACAGTCAGTCTCGCCTCATTGTGTCCGGGGTGAGAAAGAATGAGCGAGCCGGCCATCGAGAGCCCCCATCGCTCCCATTGTGTCAACCCCCCCCCCGGCTGATTTAGCCCCCTCCGCCCGTCAGCCAAGTTCAGGTTTCTCACACTGCTCGGAAACCAGACGTCACCTCGGTCAGGAAGCCGGGAGGGGGGGGTGTGGAGGAGTGACGACACGCTGTCTCAAAAGTCAAAAAAAAGAGGGCAGGGAGGATGACGAGGGTCTGGGTTCATACCGAGACAGAAAGACCACCTCCAGACTCTGAATCACAGAGGCTCTGACTCCCAGCGTTGTTTACCATGACTTCACGTTGTTCCTCATGACAGCTTGACAGCAACGTGTCTCTGCTCTCTTTTCTTTTCAGGGTTGAGGAGACCCCAGAGAGATGATTGGCAGCTGAAGCGGAGACTTACCACAACTGTGAATCAATAACTTGGTGCTACTCTGAAAGGTACGCTCAGCGGGAGCGCACTCATATCGCTGTCTTTTGAGGCGTGCGGAGCGCAGGCCTGACGGTTAACCCCAGCCTATCTTCACTCAGCAGCATCTCCTGCTCCAGGCAGGAGGAAGGAGATAGACTGGGTGGCGTGTGTGTGTGTGTTTGTGTGTGTGTCGCCGTCCAGCAAACCCTCCCCTCACGAGCGAGACGTGCACAGCGATGGAAATATCCTCTGCCGGGCTTTAAATAGAGGCAGAGCGATTCAGAGTTGGTGGGAGGACAAAGGGAGGAGAGGAGGAACTGGTGGGAGGAAGTACTGCGTACGTCCAGAGCTAATTTGGGAAAACTCGTGGAAGAGTGCCGCGCTGAGCAAGAGGAATGAATCATGACCAGAGTGTGCAAGTCTGTGTTTTTCTGACTGATGTATTATGCATCACTTCTCAGTCTGTCGTTCCTCTTTGTATTACACCATCATCGAGGCTTTAAATTTGACCATCAGATGAAATAGATGGATGATTTTGGAAATTTCAGCTTCCTGCTGATTATTATATGACAAATGAAGGCGGTGTGTGTGTTTCAGAAAGCAGGAAGAGAGAGAGAAAGAGAGTTATCTCCAGGCTTCCTTTATGTGTTTTCCCCACCAGTGTTTTCCTTTGTGTGGTGTGTGTGTATGTGCGTGCGAGTGTGTGGGAAGGTGTGTGGGCGTTTCATGGCACAGTTCCCATTCTCCACTCCACCTCCCTCCATCCCGTCCCTCTCCTCCATCTCCTCTCCTTAATCTATCCTTCCATCCTGTTCAGACCGTCTGTCGCGGCTGCCCCCCTCTTCCTCTCCATCACGCCTGCCGTAATGAGATTAAACCTTAGTGTATCCACCAGGCACACACATGTACACACACATACACATACACACACACACACACACACACACACACACTCGTCAGAGTGCTGCAGTACACACACATAATCATCCACTTAAAAGAGAGCGCACTGTTCTCCCTCGCATGCACTGAAACAGCACAAGCCTGACACCCCTGTGCAGCTTGCACACTTGGATTGTTTCCACTTGTGCTGCTTCCAACATCACACACACACACACACGCACGCACACACACACACACGCACGCACGCACACACACTTGGCATGGGACCAAGGCCTCTCACTCTCCGTCTTTCCCTCTGTCTCTGGCTATCAGGAGGCCCATGGTAAGGATTACAGTAACCCCAGGTCTGTCCTCATAGGTGAGCTCCCCACTGAGCCATCTGGGCCTCGGAAATAATCTGATTCTGTGCCGCCTGCTTCATTATCGCCTCCTGCAGGCTGACCCATGCATAGCAGGCAGCAACACAAAGAAATGTAGCTATGTAATGAATTAGCTCTCACAGCAAGAACATCTCCGGTTTGGGTTTCTGTGAGGAGTTTGCATGTTCTGCCTTTTCCCAGGTAGTCAGGTTTCCTGAAAACGTACTTTTGAGGCTTATTGGTGACTCCTTAATATGTCTGTACATTAGTGTGTGTGTGATCTATTCTGTGTTAGCCCTGTGATTGGATGGTGGGTTGAATTTCAGCCTCCTTGGCCCTAATTTTAATAAAGTGGCAAAAACAATGGATGGATTCGATGAATTGAAGTGTTTTTGGTAAAAGGTGCCCGTAGAAAAAAACTTGAATGTAACAAAACCTTGAATTAAAAGCCGGGGAAATGAATTCAGTTTGCCTCCCCGGTTCTGAATTCGACCAATCAGCACCCTGCTTAATTTATTATTACACTGTCTATGCTGGCAAGCTTCCCAACTCTCTCTCACTCACACACACTCACACACACCATCATATGATGGGCCCAGTGGTCTTTGTTGTCTATTTAGTGTCTCCGTTTCACTCATTCTCACAGCAGCTTTTGTGTTTTTCTCTCTCTGCAGCCTGTCGGCTTTTAGACTCTCGGTGCTGAAGACAGAAGTCGGACGTTACAGATCTTCTCAGTGTTGGAGTGAGGCCCTCTCTGTGCTGCAGTGGAGGGCTTCACAAATACTCGCTAGTCTGGTAAGGATGATCGCTACCTTGTAGTAATGAGTTTTTGCAATAATTTTGAAACACAAATTACTTGTGAAGCTTTTGAAGGCTGTGTTGTGACTGAGTGACTGTTCGACGCAGGCTGGATGCATCACGCAGTAGAGCAGTTTGGCGGGCGAGGCACACGGGACTCCTTCCCTCTGGACGGACTGAACCGGGGGCCATGGCCTCCCGTGGGCGGCCGCGCCTGGCAGCCACCTGCCAGGTCTGTAGTCATGGCAACACAGTCAGAGAAAGTCACAACTTTCCTTTTTCGCTTGAGCCGCAAGGCGAAAGTTGCGTTGAGCCGTGAATTGTGGCGCTTCGTGGTAAAATACTCAGTCTGTTTGGAGAAACGGTGTGTAACTGGACTGCGTGTGTGTGTGCTGGATTTAGGTGTTCACCTGCAATGAACCAACACCAGCTACTTCCCCATCTACCTCCTGGACATATGGGTGGACTGAACCATCACAGTAAATACTTAAGCAATGGGTAAGTCAACTCAGCCACATTCAGAAATGAAACAGTGAAATGAAACTAGACGTTTGTGTGATATCTGACGCTTGTGTTCGGTGATTCAGGCCCATGCGAGGAGGCGACAAGCTTGAGCTCCCTCAGGCAATGTTACCAGGTATGCAGAGGGAGCAACAGAGACCTCCTCCTCCCCACCATCTCCATCCTCCACCGCCCCACAGAGCGTGGGAGCAACTCGGTCAGCTCTACGAATCCCACCTCCCCTCCCAGGGGCATCCTGTCATGCCCCTGCCCAACGAGCACTCACTCCGTCTCCACAATGGAGGTTATCCAGGCAGCGGTGGACCTCCTCCCAACCCGCATCACCCTCCCAGCAGGACAAATCAGCTGATGAAGGTGCAGTAGAAAATAAAAAAAAAACCCTATATGATGTGATTTCATATTTGAACGCATGTTTTTATCCCTGAGCAGTAGAGTTCACAGTTGCCCTGTTTGTTTTGCTTCAGTTTGGGGGTCCTCAGGAGCAGCATGTTCCCCGGGGTCCACCGCTGCTGGGAGATGAAATGTGGGCTCAGGTGCACCAGGTAGGAGCCCTCTAATGAGCCGGCGTCATGTTTCATCAGCCACATATCAGAGACGCAGAGTAGTCCATATCCTGACAGAGACAAACCTCAGTTCCAGCGACTGTCACTCCTCTGTGGTTGAATTTTTCATCAAAAACTCTTGAACGGATGCTGCAATCGTTCGTTTCATCTGCTGTAACACAGATCCCTTCATTTTCTGTTCACAGCAAAGAGCCTACCCTGGAAAGATGCTCGGCGGTCAGTTGAAGAGACCTGGCCCTCCGTTGGGAGAGCACTCTGTTATTCAACACACTCCTCAGCTCCCCCTGCACCCACCGCCCCGCCCCGCCACCGAAGACTGCCCCAGCCCCAGCAAGAGGAAGAAGAGCTCAGATCAGGTATCAGAAGGCCACGATGTCTGTCAGAATGATGCTTCTCTACAGTTTTGTTTTTGTTGAAGGGTAAAAGATGGTATTGCTCTGCCTGTGTAGGTATCGCATCCTGGGCTGCAGCGTTTCTCCGGCATTGGCCAGCCTGCGTTATCTCATCAGCAGACTTCAGGTCATCATCTCCCCCCAAAACCTGCTTTCTGGAACCCCCTTCACAAGGACAACAGCGGCCCCTGGCAGCCCCACGCCTCTGAGCGCAAAAACCAACAACCACAGGAGTTCCAGGTCAGACAAATAATGAAATACTCCCTCAGTGCATGTTTTGACTTGAGGTAATGAGTAAACATTTTTTAGGTTATGTTAAATAAATGTCTGCTTTTCTTTCTTTTTTTATGGTTTAGCAGAAAAACATCAAGCAAGGAATGGGCAGCCACATCCAAAAGTCCCCTCCTTCCTCATCTAGCCTCTCCTCACCACCAAACTCTTCTCCAGGAAGTTACAACCAGGGATGTGCTCCCCAGCTCAAGAAGGATGCATCACAACCGCAGGCCGTGAAGCATCAGTCTCCTCAGTCCTCCTCGGCCTCCCCCTCTTACCGGAGTCCAACTACCAAGCTGACTCCGCCCTACCAGTCCATAGAACCGTGTGGCCATGACAGCCAGAGAGGCCGCCTCTCCAGCAGCCAGGGTGGCAACCAGGCTACTCCGACCAGGGGGGGAAGAGATCATCAAGTCCACGCCCACTCGTCACCAGCAAACACTTCTGCAGCCAGCAGCAGCAGTGTGCCTTACAGCCACTTCCAGCCTCATCCTGGACTGGGGCACCAGGGTCCCCCTCCCCCTGCTCCTCCTGCTCCCCCTGCTCCTCCTGCCAGCAGTACCTCAGTTCCTCAGCAGCAGCAAAGTGGCCCCCATGAGGCCTGGAGGTACCAGAGCAGGCCCAGCAGGCACCCCCAGGTGAGTACATGTCATTCTGGATTTATGCAGGTTCACATCTCCGAGCAGTTGATTCTGGCTGGAAGCCAGCGTAGTCAAAGGAACAGCGTGAACTCATGAAACCACGTGGATACGGTTCAAAGCGTCTTTCCAAGACGTATAACCAGATCTGCTTTGGAATTCATCAACCTCTTCATTCACTATCCTGTTTGAAGTGACTGATCATTTTTAATGTTTTTTTTCTTCAGGAGTCAGGCATCTACAGGCCTCCAGGTCTGCTACCTCAGCACCAGCAGAGCCACAATCAGGTTGTGGATAGTCGGCTTCCAGCTCCCACACAGCATCCCCATCATGTCAGCCCTCCTCCGCCTCCAGCCACCTCCACCCGAACGCCCGTCATCATGTCCAACCTCCCCATGCCGCAGGCCCCCTGCTCCGTCGGCCGCTACGGCAGCGGCGTTACCATGGCGGCCGTCTCCACAGCGACCGCGTCACCCCCTGCTGGCTACCCTGTGCACAATGGCAGCTGGCAAAAAGTCAAAGAGCCAGGACCTCAAAACTCCACCAGCGTTGTCTCGAGCCCCAAACCTCAGGTGGAGGCTCTGCTGCAGCCCAGCTGTCGGAGAGACCAGCCTCCCCCCGCCAGGGAATCTCACCAACAGGGACCCGTCAAAGCCCAGTCCGCCAAGGAGAAGGCGTCGTTCTATGCTCAGGCCCAACTGAAACAATCGCCTCCCTTTCCCTCACCGTCTCCTTTGTTCTCCTCAGCGCACCAGAGGACAGGAGACAGTGTCATTACAAGCAGGGTCTCGCATCCCATTCCTCGCTCCGCCGCCAGCTCTGCCCTCCTGCCAACAGGCCCCGCCCTCTCCTCCAGACTGGGCCGTCCCGTAGAAACTCAGATGTACTCTCAGCCCCAGATCCACCCACAAGCTCCAAAGTCTGTCCCTCAGTCCATCGAAGAGGCTCTCGACAAACTCGACGCCGAGCTTGAGGGACATATGCAAGCTGAGGAGAGGAGGAAGAGGGACCGAGAGGAGCAGGAGAGGAGGATTAGAGAAGAGGAGAGGAAGAAGAAAGAGTGGGAGATGAGACAAATATTGGAGGAGGAGAGGAAGAGGAAAGAGCTGGAAAAGAGGAACGAGGAGAGGAGAAAGAGAGAAGCGGAACAACAGGAGGAGGAGAGGCGGAGGAGGGAATGGGAGAAAATGGAGCAGGAGAAAAAGAAGAAGCAAGAAGAGGAGAGAAAGAGGAGAGAAATGGAGAGATTGGAAAAGGAGAGGAAGATAAGAGAATGGGAGAGGCAAGAAGAGGAGAGGAAAAAGAGAGAATGGGAGAAAAAGGAGCAGGAGAGAAAGAAGAGAGAGTGGGAACGACAGAAGGAGGAGAGGAGGAGGAGGGAGGCGGAGCGGCAGGAGCAGCTGAGAAAGGAGATGGAGGAGGAGGAAAGGAAGAAAGAGTTGGAGAGGCGAGAGAGGGAGAAGAAGAAAATGGAGCAAAATCTCGAGGCGAAAGGAAAAGAACTGACCGCTATCGAAAACCTGGAGAAACTGCTCTGTGTCAACACCTCCACGGCGCCTCCGCCGCCTCCTCTCTCCTCCAGTACCACACCTCCTTCAGGTCCCTCGCCGCCCAGTTCTCATTCCCCTCCAAACTACCCCTGGCTGAGCCGTGGCGGCGTGCCCCCCTGTCCGCCAGGCCAGGCGCCGAGCGCGGCGATGGAGAGGCTGCGGCCGCCTCCGCTCACCCCTCAGACTGAGTACGCCCGAGAGAAGCAGAGGCAGAGGGAGATGTGGAGCAGCAACGGCGGAACGACATTCAGTCCCTCATCAACACACAATACCTCAGGGATGAACCAGCCGGTGTTTCCTAACAAGCCCCCGGCAATGCAAGCAGCACCCAACCAATCCAAAGACTCGGCTCGGGAGAGAGACGGCAGCCTGCATCCTCTCCCTACCGTGGCACTCCGAGAGCCCCCGAAGCTGTACCAGGCCTTTCCCCCACCTGCTTTGTCCTCCATCTCCACCAGGGTAATCCCGAGCAAGCAGGGGGCGGACGGCGGTTTGGAAAACGCCGGCAGCGCTCAGTTTGAGGAGGAGACGTCCGAGCTGTCCGCCCTGCTGCCGGACGGTCTGGCTAACATCATGGCGATGCTGGACGAGTCCATCAAAAAGGAAGAGGAGATGTACAACAGCGAGAAGACGAGGTCTTCCGGCCTTCTTGAGAACTTCTCGCCAAGCGTTGATCCCATCAAGAGCTATCTGTGCGCCCCAGACCTGATACCAGCGACAAAGCATCAGCCCAACCAGGAAGATTTCGGCTCCAACGCCAGCCCTCCTGTACTCAGCCGCCAAGGCTCTCTGGCGTCTCCTTGTAGCCGAACGTCGTCTCTGAACGAGGAGGACGAGGACTATCTGAAGCCTTCTCCAAACGTTCTGAATACGAAGCCGTCGATGGACATTGGATCGGGAGTGGGGAACACCAACTATCGCCACAGTGACTTAGCGAAGCTTTACGGCCTGCCCGAGCAGACAAAAAGCGAGGCGGACGAGGACGACGACGAGGAAGATTCTGAGGCTCCGTCTTGCTCTCCACCACCTCAAAGACCCCACCTCCATCAAACAGGGGTCAACAGCATGTTCAAGTCTCTAGCGACAGTCATAGAAAGCCAGAAGTACGCTTATCGTGGCGGGCCTTTCGGAAGACCTCCTCCGTCGGCTCTGGTTGGGGTCAAGTACTCGTCTTCTCTGTCTCTGGGCCCCGACATCTGCCGCCAGCAGCAAGGGGGTTCCCCAACCTCAGATTCAACTAATCCGCCTTTCAGTCCTGCTGTCCCACCGCTGAAGTCCTCTCCCCGTCCTGTACTGGAAGACAAGAAACTAAAGTTGGAGGACAGCGACGTCTGGACTGATGAGGGGGAAACAGAGGACAGTGTTTACCCCATCAAGAAGAGGAGCTTTCCCACCATAAAGCCCATCAAGGTGGTCAAGGAAGAGCAGCAGCTGACGACCATCTCGGAGTCCTCGCTGGCCGAGCTGGGCAAGAGCTGCGAAGTCATGCTCAGCCGGCAGTCGCTTCCAAACACCAGCAGCCACCTGGAAGACAGACACAAGCCCGAGAAGGTGAAGGAGCACCGGGAGAAGGACCGGAACAAGGACCGGGAGAGGGAGAAGGACAGGAAGAGAAAACACGGCCACGGCAGCAGCAGGAAGCACGAGGACAGGAAGGAAAAGAAGAAGCATAGAGAACGAAGGGACGAGCTGGTTCTCTCCTCTTCCTCTTCATCTTCATCATCCAGCCATTCCAGCTCAAGTCACAAGCGACACAAGGATGGCAGGAGCCACAAGGAGAAGAAGGATCGCAGGATTCTCGGTGACCTTAACCTCCAGAGGAAGGAGGGCTTGGAGAAGAATCGCAGCCATTACGATTCAGAGAAGAGGAGACACAAGGAGGCGTCGGGTTCCAGCTCTACCAGCGACGGGGAACATGCAGAATGGACCTCCAGTTCTAGAGACAGGTCTTCTGAGCATAGAAAAGGCTCAGATTCTGGTTCGCTGGGACCAACGGACTTCTTGAAGCTGAAGGCGCTGTCGGACGGGCCTCCCAAGGAGCTGAAGATCCGTCTGATCAAAGTGGAGAGTGGCGACAGGGAGACGTTCATCGCCTCTGAGGTGGAGGAGAAGAGAATCCCACTGGAAGAAATTTGTATAAAGAACACCGCAAGTGAAATTATCCGGTCCTGCAAGTAAGACTCCAAATTTAACTCCTTTTTTTATTATTATCACATCGAGTGCAATAAAAGAAATGATGTTTTGTCTTTGCATTTACATTTGCTAACCTATCTTCATTGTTTCTTTGTTGCAGGGGAGCCAGAGTTAAAGGAAAATTTAAAGAATCTTATTTGCTGCCAGCGTTCTCAGTGAAACCTATCATAACCACAGAAGAGCCCATTCCTCGAGAGAAGCTCAATCCTCCGACACCCAGCATCTATGTAAGTCAGTCAGGCGGTTCTCTGTTCTCTACCAGAAGCATCTAAAGTGATTTGGACTACCATCATGCACGTACCGCCCTCTTGTGGCGACTACCTGTATAACGTAATGAATTTTTTTTTTCTCTTTTCCAGTTGGAGAGCAAGCGGGACGCCTTCTCTCCTGTGCTGCTGCAGTTCTGTACAGACCCCAAAAACCCTGTTACTGTTATCAGAGGCCTGGCCGGATCTCTACGACTCAGTGAGTTCACAGTTACAGCTTTCTTACTCTAATTTCTGTCACTAGTACTTCTAAAACACACTTTTTTTCTTGTTTACAGACCTGGGGCTGTTTTCTACCAAGTCCCTGGTGGAAGCTAACGCAGAGCAGGCAGTAGAGGTGAGGACACAAGTGCAGCAGCCCGCCGACGAGAACTGGGACCCCAGCGGGACGGGCCAGACGTGGCCCTGCGAGAGCAGCCGCTCACACACCACCATCGCCAAGTACGCCCAGTACCAAGCCTCCAGCTTCCAAGAGAGTCTGCAGGTAACAGAAACGATCGATTTTTCTATTTCGAACACGGCATTAAACCAGATCAGAGTTCTAATGATGAACGTTTTGTGTCTTCAGGAGGAGAAAGGCAGTGATGAAGAGGATGACGATGATGAGAAAGAGAAAGAGAAAGATAAAAAGCCGCCAAGCAGTTGTGACACTCCCAGCAAGGACGGCTTGAAAGACAGCAGCAAGTATGTATGAAATAGTTTAAACTTTCAATCATCGCCAAAGTCTTTTCCGGTCTGTGCTAATGGCTGAATGTTCCATTAGTGGCGAGCAGAAACCACTGGGGAAGATCATCAAATTTGGCACCAACATCGACCTCTCTGATCCCAAGAGGTAGGCGACTTTAGCATCGAGTTTTATGAAATGCAGATGTTCAGACGAGAGCAGAGTTTTTATTCCACTCCGTCTCCGCCCAGGTGGAAGCCCCAGCTCCAGGAGCTACAGAAGCTTCCGGCGTTCATGCGCGTGGCGTCGAGTGGAAACATGCTGAGCCACGTGGGGCACACCATCTTAGGCATGAACACGGTCCAGCTGTACATGAAGGTCCCCGGGAGCCGGACCCCCGGTAAGACACACCCACAGACCGGTGGCAGATCACAGTTTATCTTCAATACACTTATTTATTTCTAACACATGATGTCCTGTCCGCCTCTAACAGGTCACCAGGAGAACAACAACTTCTGCTCGGTCAACATCAACATCGGTCCTGGAGACTGTGAGTGGTTCTCCGTCCATGAGAACTACTGGCAGGCCATCAACGACTTCTGTGAAAAGTGAGTTTGTCTTCTGGTATCTCTTGTTCAGTCAGTAGAACCTGGAAATAACCTGAAAGCGCTTCTCTGCTGTGTCTTCAGGCACGGAGTGGACTACCTGACGGGGTCCTGGTGGCCGGTGTTGGAGGACCTGTACAACGCCAACATCCCCGTGTACCGCTTCATCCAGCGGCCCGGAGACCTGGTGTGGATCAACGCCGGCACCGTCCACTGGGTCCAGGCCGTCGGCTGGTGCAACAACATCGCCTGGAACGTCGGGCCCCTGAATGGTGAGTCAGGCCGCCTCCTGCCGCCGTGAGCAGAATATATATAACATCCGGAGTTCATTAACGACGGCGTTTCTTATGTTCGACGTCAGGTTACCAATACCAGCTAGCCCTGGAGAGGTTCGAGTGGAACGAAGTGAAGAAAGTCAAGTCCATCGTGCCGATGATCCACGTGTCCTGGAACGTGGCTCGCACGCTGAAGATCACCGAGCCAGACACCTACAAGATGGTCAAGTACGTGTAATGGATTTCTCACCGGCCCTCTAATGAATCCCATGAGAGCGTATAGCGTGTTAAAACTCTACTTTTCTCTCCAGACACTGTCTGCTGCAGTCCATGAAGCACATCCAGATCCTCCGGGACCAGCTGGTGGCCGAAGGCAAGAAGATCTCCTATCAGAGTCGAGTCAAAGACGAGCCCGCCTACTACTGCAACGAGTGCGACGTGAGTAGCACCTCTCTTCACTTTCTCAGCGTTCGTATAAACCTGCGGTTCTAACGTCGCTCCACCGCTTGTCTCCGGGCAGGTGGAGGTGTTCGACCTGCTGTTCGTGACGAGCGAGAACAACAGCAGGAAGACGTACGTGGTCCACTGCGAGGACTGCGCGCGGCAGCGCAGCCCCAACCTGAACAACGTGGTGGTGCTGGAGCAGTACCGCATCGAGGAGCTCATGAGCGCCTACGATTCCTTCAACCTGGTGAGCGAGCGCGCACGATACTCTCCTAAAGCATCTATTTTATTTATTTATTTATTTTAACTCTGGCTCGTCCCTCGTCTCCGCAGGCCGCCTCCTCCCGGTGACACAGCTCCTCACCCGTGTCTCCTCAGCCATAACCAAAACTCCTGCAAGTCGGGACAAAAAAAGAAAAAAGAAAAGACAGCTTCACCTTGGCGTTCCAGCCTACCCTCTCATTATCCAGCATCTTTTTTTTTTTGTTTTTTTTTTTTGCTACTACTACTACTGCTACTACTTGCCGAACAGCCAGTTGAAGACGTTTACTCACGATTACTGTTTACAAGAAGAAATACCAAGCCGCCAATTTAAGGAAAAAAAAAAAGAACAATAATAATACCAGTTTACTCTCAGATGGTGCTTTTTTTCAACCAGAATCCCCGGCAGGCAGCGGTGCGAGCCGGGGCCCGGGGCCAGTCGGTGCTGCCATTGAACAAACTGTGGAGGGTAGTCGATGGTTTCAGCGGCGTGTTGCTGTCAGTACCGGGGGAAAAAAAAAAGAAGAAAAGAGAAGAAAAAAAAACACGTTTCTGTTGTTGTCTTGAATACTGAAATTTGTACATGCTGTTTGAAATTTTTTGTGGGGTGCTGTCTTTTTTAAATAATTTATTGTTCAGTTTTTTTCTAAACTAGATCAGCCTAGATATATACCACATTGGCCTTGTATTTAGAAAAGAGAGGAAATGAAAAATACTAATAATAGAGATATGAACATTTTTCTAAAGCATTAAGAATTTAAAAACAAAAATACAATTGTTTGGAAATGCTTCAAAAGATACGGGTTTTAGCAACTTTGGTTGTTTAGGGGGGCGTTTGATTTTTTTTTGTTTTTCAGAATCTTGTATGTGTTGTATTATTTTTTGTTTTTTTTTGTTTTGTTTTAATGAATTCTACTTTTATTTCCTCGTCACGTCATCAGGTCTTTTTGTTCATTTCTTCCTTTTTTTCTGTTTGAACTGAAAAAAAAAGAGAAAAATCATCGTCATCTGGTGTGTGTGTGTGTTGTACCTCTGATTGATTGTTCCAATATGCAGACTTAGTATTTCCTGGATTTTTTTTTTTTTTTTGGCATTGTACATTTAATTTAAAATGTTTCCTCTATTTATTGGATATCAATGTTCTCCCTTTTTAAGAGGGTTGTACAATTTTTTTGCTATGTTTTTTCTTTGTTTTTTTTATGGTGACTGATTGCTCTTTACGAACAGAAATGTGGAGGTTTGTATGTCCGCCGGAGTGGAGGCTGCTGTTTCTGTGGTGCTCGCCTCTCCGCTCCCGCCTTTTCTCTCCTGATATATATTAAATTATATCTTTATCTTGAATATAACACCACCTTTCCTGTAGACGATAGGCACACTGCTCACGTAGAGAAGAGGACTAATGGAATGCTGTGTTTGTATGCTCATTATGGGGGAAAAAAAAAAAAAAGAACAAAACGACTTTTTTTCCAAAGTGTTTTGAGAAATGGTAATTTTTTTTTTTTTACTCTGTAGGGGGCTTTTAGATAAGATTTTAATGATTTTATGATATCTGTTGAATATGATAACAGGATAGATGGTGCTAAATGTTCTCTTTGAACAACTTTTTTTTTTTGGTTTTTGTTTTTCTTTTCGTCTTCTTAAAAATGAGAATTCTATTTTTCCTGTTGCAATATTACACTTTTCCTTCTCTTTGTGGTCATTTATTTATAACTGCACTGTTTAGAGAATTCACACAGACATACTTGCAGACACACACACACCAAACTGAGCCAGACATGTCTTAAACACTTGTGAATTTGTGTGACATTACTATGACTATTAATAATAAACGCTTTTTGATAAATGCAGACGGCGGCGGCAGTCGAGTGATTGTTTTTTTTTTTCTCCTTTCTTATGATCTAGAATGTTCCAGATTTTTTATATATTTAATTGAAGCCAGTTCGCAGCCTGTAGCTGATATGAGAATTTCATCAGGAGACAAAAAAAATTTCCATTTGTGCTTCGAGATAAACTGAGGAAGGAGATTGTGGAAGCTGGAGCAGTTCATGGACAGCGGAGTGGGAAACAAGAACCGAAGTCCAGTTTCCTCCCTGATAAATCGGAGGGAAGTCAAGTCTTTGGAAGTTTAAATAAACTTTGATTTTCAGGCATTATCGACTCCACTGTCATTCAAACTCGGTAGTCTGAGCACTAATTTACATCATGCTGTGCAATTTTATAAAAGTGTTCCCATGCAGACTTTCCTTGGCCCGTTGGCCACATCCTCGGGTCAAACGGGAGGCAACAGGACAGACCGAAGGAAATCCTGCCTCCAAAACACACAGGAAGACCACCTTGGTCTGCCCTCTGCGCTGCAGTGAGGGAACGTCGTCCCATCCACCGAGACCAAATGCTGGGGCGATCCAATCAGCCAGCATGTGGCGTAATCACGATCAAACTTTGAAGTGTGTTTATGATGGAGGAAGAGGCCAGGGCCCGAGCTGAGACGCCTCCTTTAATGTTCTCAGGTTTATTGGGTGACTGGGGACAATGTTGGAAGCGAAGAAGGAGTGGAAGTAAATAAACTCTGAGAGCTCAAAGGAAAACGGGTGGAAAATCAGGATCAGACGAGGATAATTATTTTGCGTTGTGCTCTGATCTTTTATCATCCGATTACTGACTTCCTCAGACCCCAGGGAGCTTCTGCTTTCTCTCTCTTATTTAATTTTATAGAAAAATATCATAAGTTTAATCTATTAACCCTCCATTTATTGCTTTATTTTGAAGATCTCAAGTCAAGAAATCTAATCCATGCTGGGAAGACAGAAAGATTTGATTTTTCCAAGAATCAAATCAATGTCAGTATTTTCATGGACAGATTGAAAAGAAAATAGAGTGAAAATCACACATATGAGCCGAATAAAGGAGGTGATGCAAAAAGGCACGTTCTGGATATAATGACATCAAAATAAATAGACAAACTGGAAACACGCTTTTTTTTGTTAATGAGTAAATAGAAGGCATTATTAGTGACTATCAGAGTGCAACCAAGGTCCTTCATAGTGTCAAACCAGCCAAATAAAGCTAATAAATCCTCCTTAAATGAACTGTAGTCAGCCGATAGTGATATTGTTATTTAACCTTCATTTCATAATGAAGCCACAACACTGTCCTATCATTACTGGGATGCTCAAATTGATTTTTTTTTTAAAGCTATGGAGTTAAATCGACAATAGACAATAGTACAAGCAGTTATTAAGTTAACAGGGAACCAATATATAAAGAAAAACAGATTTATCATGCTTATGAAAGTTTGAGAATATTTATGTATTGTGTGATCAGCACAGTCCAATCAAAAAATATATCAAAAAAGCAAAATCCAGTGAAAATCAGTGGATCATAAAAGGATTCATAAATGCATGTAAAAAGAAAAATCCACTATACAGGGAATTTATAAAACAAAGAACCAAAGTTATTCCTCGACAGACACCACTTCACAAACTACAGACCTGTTTCCCTTCTCCCACAATTCTCTAAAATCCCCTAAAAATGTTTGATAATAGATAAAATAATTTCAGAGAAGGAATCAACTTACTGTCAGACAGTCAGTATGGATTTAGAGCTAAGCGGTCAATGTCACTTGCTTTAACTGAATTCATTGAAGAAATTACAAATTCTATAGACAATAAAAAACTCACAGCAGGAGTTTTCACTGATCTGGAAAAAGCATTTGATAATCAATAAACTGGAGCAGTACGGAGTCAGTATGTATTGAACTGGGAGAGAAGCTCTCTGGAGGACAGGAAACAGTTTGTGAAGTTTGGAGACTGTTTCTCTGAACATCTGGATATTGTGTGTGGAGTCCCTCAGGGTTCAGTGTTGGGATCTAAACTATTCATAATATACATCAAAGACATTTGATCTGAAATTTTATCTGAAATTGTGAAATTTACATTATTTGCAGATGACACAAATATTGTTTGAACTGGTGAGAATTTGCAGCAACTTTTGGAGATGATAATTTGGAGTTGAAAAAAATTACGGTTTGATAAAAACTACTTAACTTTAAATCTGTGTAAAACAAAATATACAATTTTTGGAAACATCTAAATCTAAAGAATGAAAAGTCATCATCTGAGGGGAGAGTTCCAGTTTAAAGTTAAAGTCCGAACCACCCTGAAGAGTTTCTGTGTCACGATATATGGAGGAAAATTATGGAACAAATCATCAGTGGAAACTAGACAAGGCTCAAATGCAACTGAATTTAAACGGACATATAAGGAAGTTCAGGAACTGATCTGGGTAAGATATGATGAGAGTGTTGTTTTGTTTTGTGTGCCACTGAGTGATGGGTGTTGCTTAACTGCAGACTTTTGGCTCATTGAGGCACTGAAACCATCGAATTGATGAAGATGGAATGGAGATTCAATAAGCTTTGGACTTCTTCCTCCTTTCGGACATGCATAACAAGAAGACGTATCACGTTATCAAGCAGTAATCTAGAGCTAAATAAGCAGTCTTAACATGCGTTACATGATAAATCACAATTAGTTTGCATCCCAATGGCAAACTTAAACAGTACAGACAGGGGGAAGGAATTGAACCAGCAACTTTTCGGATAGAAAAGGACTTTCAACAGTGGAAAATGTATGAAACTGTTGAAATGATCGAGCAATTTTAGGGGGAATCAGAAAGAAAGACGTCTGCATCAGTGTTTCAAAGAGGCAAAAGAAATAAAGAAGATAAAGAAATAAAACTTTTTAACGACCTCCTCTGTCGTCCAACATAAACTCAACAGGCTGAACAAAGTGAGATGTTTTCTGTTCGTCTGGCCGCCCTCCCCCCCTCGATGGAGCCCTCCCGAACCTCAACTTATCAGGCCCGCCGCCTGGCTCTGACCCCGAACGCGCAACACCCAGCCCCCACTGCGGCGGCGGCGGCGGCGGGGTGGGGGGAGTCAGGGGGGTGTAGCATGTCCTGGATAGGAGAGGTGGAATGTGTGCGCTGAGGGGAGTAGCTGGAGGGAGGCAGGGGGGCTGATAAGTCTGGTGGGTGGATGCAGGGAGTGCAGGAGGAGGGAAGAGACGGCACTCAATGAGATGGAGGGGTGGGGGGTAAAAAAAAAAAAAAAAAAAAAAAAAAGAGGAGGAGGAGGAGGGCAGACCTCAGTTTGACATACTTAAAACAAAGACCACAAGCAATTGCTGATTTTTTTTCACTCGGTCTGCCGCTGAGCGAAGAGGGTATCTCTGCTCCTCGGCGATATCAGCCAGCGTGTCCGTTTGATACCGACTGGAGGACAGGAAATAAAGGAGGCAATCAGCTCTGCTGACAACTGTGGATGTAAGAGAGGAGAAGCAGCAGGAGAGCTGAGCTGTGGGAAGCCGGCATACCAGCATACCACCGGCCCTACAGATAAGACCGCAGCAGGGAACGTCTATAAACACCCCGAAAACGTCCTCCGCTGCAGAGAGGCAGGGAGCATCCGAGCCTGAAGGGACTGGAGAGAGCCTTCAACCGGCAACCTGGAGGAGGAACAGCAAGAGGTCCACCGGGCCCCACAGCACAACGTGAGTACAAGAGGATCTGCACACACACTTCAGCTCAACCATCTTCCAATCTGAAGAAATGTGTCTGAGGAGCTCAGCTTCTCAGAAAGTTCTGAATTCCTCACAGAGATGGAGTAAAGGAGGAGGGGGGGTCTGCGGCCACATGTGTTCGCTCCATCAAGCCCACTGCTCAATATTCCTCCCATGCTTTTCAGAGAAATGCTATTCAGGCCCTAACAGGAGCGCTGAGTTAAGGCGGGCGGAGCGCCGCGGTGTATTTTCAGAAACCTGCACAATGAGTGGTCTCACACATGCACACTTTCCTGCCAGTCCTTCCTGTGTGACCTTCCACCTCACGACAACAATGTGACTGTGGAAAAGAAAAGGAGCGGCGCGAGCAGGAGTCGACCATAAATCTACAGTGACTCAGAAGCAGGTTCAGGTGCTTTTTTTAGTTACTCTGATTGCTTTCCAATGACACACAGGTATGTTTATACCTTCTGTGGTTCTTCATTTTGTACCATGTTGGCCGAATAAACAGACTGAACAGTTTGGTTGAACCTTTCAGAGGTGCGGATATCCTGGACCAGCTGCAGCTGTGCACCACATCAGGCATTTAAACCGGGTGTATCCAATGAAGATTTTTACCTATAACTCTGATTTAATATTGGTAGAAAAACATGATATGGCATACCAGATAAACCAGCTTGTATTTAGAGAAGGAAGCCAACAGTCAGCACATTTTCTGGAACTGTCCACTCATTATTCCTAATAACATCCCATTTTCATGTGGCGCCATATATTTAGGTGATTTTCCTGTTGATCAGGGGAGTAATGATGATAAATAAGTGAGTGAATTCCACTAACAAGCAAGAAGGTGATTACAGGGAAGTGGCTTGAGTCGTGTCCACCTACTGCTGATGACTGGATCAGCATCATATATGAAAGACTGTTTCCTCTCAAAGTAAAAAAAAATATATATTTTTTTCAATATTTGGACAAAATGCACATAGTATGTAAAAAAAAAAAAGATTTTTTTTTTATTTGAATGGAACAAGATGTTCAAATATTGGCTCACGGCTAAATCAATCTGCTTTTTCTATATTTTTTTATCATTTGTTTTATTTTATGTTACTTTAGTACATAATTTACACTAATATTTTGAATGTAAACCAAAATAAAAGGGAATAAAAATTGATGGCCAAACCAGATCTCCATCGATGCTTCAAATTAAACATGATATTAAATATTTAGGGGGAAAAAAAAAAATCATGTGAACGTCCGACCTTTGCTGTTACATAAATACACAACCACGTCAACAACAACGAGCACACGTGCAGAAAACACCCACTTTGATCATCGAGAGCCTTCATCTCCACGAGGTAATTACGGGCCCCTTTCCTTCTGGCCAATCAGCTCGCTGATAATCATCAGCATCACACAGGGCTCGCTTCCTGACAGATAAGACCTCTGACCTCTCCGTGAACCCTCCGGGGTTTGACCTTGACTCCTTCCTGGTGTGTGTGTGTCCGCAGTTCGCCATGAGTCTGAGCGGCACCCTGGAGAAGGGGGCCCACCACCAGGCTCTGGACCTGTCCGAGGAGCTGCCCCCCCACCACCACCACCACCACCACCACGCCAACCACCACCAGCACCTGCACCACTCCGGCTCCCTGGCCTCCACCACCGCCGTGGGCGGAGGCAGGGAGACCCCGCCGCGCGGCGTGGTCGTGCCCCCGCCGTATTCGGCGGCCGAGAGCGGCGGCGGGGGCAGCGAGGCCCCGCTGGAGCTGCGGGGGTCCCTGGACTGCTGGGCCTGCTCGGTGCTGGTGACGGCCCAGAACCTGGTGATCGCCGCCATCAACGCCTGCCTGGCCGGCGTGGTGTTCGGCACCATCCTGATCCCCGCCATCGCCATGGTCGTGTTCGGCTTCCTCTGCCACTCCACAGTAAGGAAAGAGTTCTGTGATACTTTAACACTTTTGTTTTGGCCTCAAAGTCATTCAGACAACATAAAACCTACTTTAAGAAATAAAATCATTATAAAAATAATCAGTTCTTCAAAATTCATGAAGATGAATGAACATCCCTCAAAATTTAAACTGTGGCTAGTTTTAATACATTAAATAAGACATGTTTAAGCAGTTATATTCCTCTCTCTAAACCATGTAAAACATAAGGCCCATGGGGCAAAAACAGCCTGCAAGACGCTCCAATCTGGTCAAGTAAATCATAAAAATTTTCGAAGAAAACACTGATTTTAAAGCTAATTCTTTGTGCCTGCCTCTGGGAGGGCACAAAGATTACTATCCATTAAAAGAAAAAAAAAAAACTTGAGAGCAGCACCACAAGAAGTACTTTGAAATGTGCGGGAAATTCGGGAATGGTGTGCGTTCCAGCAAAACACATTCCGAGAAATTCCCCAAAACTGGGCATTTTTACCCCATGTAAGCAGATGAGGGCCGATTGAAAAAAATTTAAAAAAAATTGCCCCGAACAAGTAAAGTAGCCTTGCATGTGTGAATTTTTGTCCTCTATCCAGATGGGAAACCTCATTTCAATATCTTAAAAAAAAAACATAACAAACATTTGTTTGAGGAGAGTGCAGGACTTCCTCCCATCCGCTCCAAAGAGAGAGATTTTCTCGCTGAAATCCAAAAGTTCACCCATTTTTACAAACTCGCTGTGGCTATATGGATGATCCTACAGACATTAAAATTTCAGGATGATTCCAAGAAAGGCTTTTGACGCTGACCGTGCAAAAAGAAATTTTCAATTTTGCCCCTCGGTTCTCGAGAAATGACATTTCTTCAACCATACAAACTGGGTAAAAAAACTGGCGATTCACTGTCATGGCTGCTGAGTGCAGTTGGTCTCGCCTCAAAGCCATACTGTCAGGGTGGATTTGTAAAAACATGCATAATGCAACAGTTATTGTGGAAGTTTTCACTGAATTTTGCATCAGAAAGTTTATCAAAATAGGTGTTTTGTTGAAATTGCAGCAATTTTGGGTACGAATTGTGAAACATATTGCAGAAACATCACAGACGTCAATGAAATGCGTTAATAATATATCTCAAAATTTAACTTTGTGGCATCTGCAACAACTAAGCAAGAGATAAGTGAAACTGGGAGACGGCTATTGGCATCAAGGAGTCCTAATCTCATAACTTTGATTCAGAAGGTTTAAATATTTGTGCTTGGGGCCGAGGGTGCGGCCGGGCTCCATCGCTGATGAGAGGCTTCGCAGGGAGATAAGTCCGAAGATCGCTCAGATGTTGAGAGGACAGAGAGGTCGAGGGTTCAAGAGTCTGGGGAGCCAAACTTTAAAAGACTATAGCACTTAAAGATGGAGTTAAACTAAACAGTCATGTGATGAGAAACAGCTTGGACTGAAGCGAAGTGGCATCGCGGGTCAGAGACTTTAATACTCACCGATGGCGTTTCTGTGGACAGACGACCGCCTTAACGACCAAAGGAACCTGCATTCTCCAGGCTCTCATATTCTCTCACAGTCGGGCCTCATGTGACAGCGGCTTAGAGGGGATTAGCTCGGCTCTGGAAGGACGATCTGAGAGGGAGAAATCACAGGAAATAAAAAGAAAAGTTCAGGTTTCATCAGACCGAACGGACAGCAGGAAAATATCTCACCAAACCAAAACAGTATAAACAGAACCTGGGTGTGTTTCACCGTGTGAACCAAACACACTCATACTTGTGTGAGTGTTTTTATCAGAGCTCCCCATCCCCCGTTGACTTTCAGTTTCTCACACATATATACAGAAGCAAAGCTGCGGTTTGACCTCTGCCTTTTCCAGGTCAATGATGATCACCTAAAACCTTTTAGTCTAAATTTTATATCAACTGGTGTCCGTCCTCACCTCACACATACATACCACAGAGGATACGTCACCTCCTGCTCTTATCCGCTCTCTGCTGCTGGAAGGGAAAGGAGAACTACTGACACTGAAATCCCTAAAGTTTCAAACATTTGTTCAGACTCTATTTGTCCCTCTCCGCAGGTCCGCCCTCACGGGACGACCCCCTACTGCTCGGAGCTGCTGACGGACGGCGGCTGCGTGGCCCTGCTGGTGGTGGGCTTCCTCCTGGTCACCCCGCTGCTGGTCCTGGCGCTGGCGGCCTACTGTCGCCTGGCCCGCCACCTCCAGCTGGGCCTGTGCTTCATCCCGTACAGCCGGGCCGTGTACAAGAACCTGCCGGCCACCCAGCACCGCGGCCTGGGCGGCGGCTGCTGCGGGGGCCGGGACGACGGCAAGGGGAAGGTCTGGGTGTGAGGAAGATGAGGATGATGAAGGGATGATGGAAAAGCTGATTTAACTTTTGAGCAAAACACTAAATTTTGAAAGGACACTCAAGTATTGAATATCTTCTAATTATCTCGTCTTTAAGTATCGACCAAAAATACACTGTAAATAACAGAATATACAGTTAATCCAAGAATTATTTTAATAAAGGGACTTGTGTTCAACAAGTAACAGTAGTAATCTGACAATAGGAATAAAAAAAAGGCGTTAGACTCAAACTACGCCATTAATTTTCTTGAAAGAATTACAGGAAGCTGGAAAGTTGAAAATAGCACAAGCGTGTCTTGATGCTAAACATAACTGTATTTCATCACATTTTATTATATAAATAACACACCGTGCCTTGAAGATCTTTTCTCGTTGGACACGGTGTTGTTTACTTTTTATAAATAAAGTTTTGTGGATTTTGCTGGAGTTTGTCTTGTGTCTACTTAGCAGAAGGGACTGTACAAGGTGGACAAGGAAAAGGAAAAAGTTTAACAGAGTCAACAGGGTTAAAGAGCAGACGCATGAAAATCAGATTAAAGCAATCATGTACTAACACTGAGATTCAGATAAATCCTTTATTTTAGAAGATGTTTCCACAACTAGTCCACAAGAGGCCCCCAACTGGCCTAAAGAGCCAAGCAGATTTCAGAAAATTCAGATAAAACATTCTTTTGAAAATAAGCAAAAAAAAATAATGTCTGTATTTCTGTATCATCTACCACACCAGAACAGCAGTCACGCTTAAAAATGAAGCCAAGAAAATACATCAGGAAACTATGTCTGACTGAAAATTAATTTTTAAACATGTAGGAAGTATCAACTTTCTGCTGGGATGTTACCTGAAAAATGTCCCCCTCAAATTACCTGTATTTCATCACAATACTGGGAAATGATCTATAAACAATTATATTTTGTTTTTCCTCCTGAAATTTAACACACATTCACAGAGAACAAACATGTCACTGAATCTCATAGATTGTAAAAAAAAGAAAAAAAAAACATCTTTCAAACAAGCGGTACATTTTAATTGTTGTAATCCATTCAATTATTATTTTAAGTGGAGCAAAAGTAGAAATCAAACAATAGTCCAAGGTCCAACTGAAGAATAAAATATACACAAATATATATACAAACTCTGTAAATGTCTGTTTACATGTCTACATGTCTGTAAACGTCTACAGAACAAAGCATATGATGCTCATGATTCACCTGAGGATAAACAAAGTGGTGATCAGAAGAGCCCCCTACTGGTGAAAACTCAATACTACATCTTCACAGCAGTCCTGTTTAGTCTGTGCTGAGAATTCCTCACTAAATGTTATGAAGTTAAGACGATCAAGAGAGGTGGGGTTCTGGAAAATACACCATATCTCAAGATATCTCAAGACCTACGGAAAGTAAAGTCAGTTGCATTAAAAGTTCATGATTCCAGTCAGAAAGGTGGAACTGAGTCTGACAGAGTGGTGTAGATTAGATTGAATGAGAAGCTGGACATTCACTCATTTTCTGAACTGCTCATCCTGTTAAGGGTCGTGGAGTAAGGGAGCCAACAAACAAACACTCTCATCTAAGAGCAATTTAGAATCACCAACTAACCTCTCATGCATGTTTTTGGACCATAGGAGGAAGCTGTAGGAAGAACATGCAAACTCCACCCAGAAATGCAAGAGCACTACTCACTGCACCGCTGTGCAGTCCTACAGTGAAAAGTATGAAAACCATTAAAAACTACGGTGAAGTAATTTTTTTTCTCAAGCTAACTAATGTAGTCGATCAATCAATCAATCTTTTTGTCATCAAGTTACTTATGTTATCGGCCAAAAGATACACTTTTTGGTCCTTCATCTAATTTCTTCCCATCTATCTATATAATTTGTCCTGTGCATGTCTGAACACCTAATGTCTTTCATGCCTACGCTTTTCATATTTTCAAGAAAATGTATTTCACTTAGAAAAATTCAGAAAACCATATACAATCACAAAACCACCATTATACGCATGACATTTTGAAATATATACAAATCAAACACCAAAATAATAAAACTATTCCCAACTATATACACATCAAAACAACAATAGCCCAGCTAAAGCAAGACAGCTTCATGTAACTCTTGGCATGTTTGGTGAAACCATAATTGTTTCCTGTCACAGCTGACATGAAGTTGAGGAAAAAAGGAAATTAAAAATAGAATGGAGAAAAGATTATACAACAAGCAATAGTAAATTTGCTAACTATTAGTTTAACTAAGGAATTATCCAGTTATTGTCGCCATCCTGTTCCCCACAAAGATGACACCGGTCAGTTCAGTCCTCTGCAGAAAAAGGTCTACATTTATTTTCTCAATACAACATTGGATTAAATTAAGAACAATTTAAATCATTTTATAAAATATATACAGCAAAACAAAAAACATGCTTCCATCCAGTCTAAAATGATATGATATCTACATGTAGAATGTTTTTATAAGACACTTGTGCTCTTGAGGAGTGCCTTATTCTTTAAGTTACCTTTCTGAGCAGTGGAAGGCGAGAGGAACGCCATCCCAGATGCAGCTACAGAACTTTCAATGAGAGAGACAAAAATCATTGTGAAACCACATTTAAAGCGATACTTCAACATTTTGGCAAATTGGCCCATTTAGTGCAATCCCTTAGGGCCAATCCCAATTCTACCCCTTACCCCTGCCCCTATGATATGCGTGTTCACGAGGCTTAAGGGCTATCCCAATTCTACTTTTTGAATAGGGGTAGGGGGAAGGGGAAGGGCTATTTCACCCCTTTCAGCGAAGTCTGCATCGATGCTCCCTATTCTCTATAGGGGTAGGCGGAGTTTCACATTGACCAGAAAAAAACAACATGGCGCCCACCACGGAGTCCCACAAATGTAAGCTTGCTTTCTGTATACTACTTAAAAAGCTATAAAAAGTGTATTTGCTTCACTGAAATTTATAGATAAACTAGCGTGACAGTGTCCCCGTCATGGATCAACGTTTAAGCGCTGCGTAGCACCGTTTCCAATCGTAAATTTGTAACTTCTGAAGAGCGCTAATCACTGTATTAACGTCATCTTTTATCATGTTTTTAATGTAATATGTTTGAGACAGGGTCCCCCGATGAAACCCGACTTCTGATTCAGTTTAGAGGTGAAAATGAAGAAAAGTTTTTGAAATCAAAATACAGCGCCAAAACACAATGGGAGTAAATTATATTATTCGTCTAAGCTCTAATATGTTAGTAATAAAACGTGTTTATATAACCATATATGTATTACTTTAGGAAATTCATAAAAGAAAATGGCTTGGAAGGGGAAGTTACAGCCCAGCAAGCTTCAAAAAAGTGGGAGAACCTCAAAAATAAATATAAGGTAAATAATTATACCATTATTAAAAAATAAAAGTAATTTGTAATGTAATTTCTATCATTTCTAATATCCATAATTTTTTGTTGTGATAGGAGTGCGGCGGGGCTTAAAGGGCCAAGGGGTATCCCAATTCATAGTGCTGCAAAGATAGCCCTAGCCCTCAGCCCTACTCTAAAAGGGGTAGGAGAATGACAGGGGTAGGGCTAAGGGCTAAGGGGTAGGGGTAAGGGGTAGAATTGGGATTGGCCCTTAGTCATTTCGAACAGCATACTTACTTTTTTTGTGAGGGCGAGCTGTTGTTTATTCAGAGGCGAGTCGGGGAAGGTTTTCGGGACGGACACAATGGAAGTGGATGGTATTTTTGGTTTCCCTTCGTCAAACTCATCAAATACAAACTCCAACAACCCCAAAACTCTTTGGTGGACACGTTATAATCCGCACATTCACTACGCTGTGGAACACCAACAAATAATATTGTAGCGTTACGACACTGAAGCAAATACTGGGAACTACTTTTTCTTTTGAAATCACTACGCCCAGACGCCATGTTTATGTTTAGTAAGTAGTTCCGTCTTGGCAATCTTCACATAAACAACTCAATCTCGTAATTTTGCATTAATATTTCACAGCGTAGTGAATGTGCGGATTATAACGTGTCCATCAAAGTGTTTTGGGGTTGTTGGATTGTGTATTTGATGAGTTTGACGAGGGGGAACAAAAATACCATCCACTTCCATTGTGTCCATCCTGAAAACCTTCCCCGACTCACCTCAGAATAAACAATAGCTCGCCCTCACAAAAAAAGTAAGTATGGTGTTCGAAATGACTAAGGAATTGTGCTAAATGGGCCAATTTGCCAAAATGTTGAAGTATCGCTTTAATGTTTTAACTGAGACAAAAACGTTGCCACACAATCAATAATGAATATCTATAATCACCGTTTCTGATTTGTGAAAACTTTATGGGATATGTGAAAATTAAAAAAAAAACCAGCACGTTACTGTGTTTTCGACATCTGGAACACTTTAGACCAGGGCCACAGTGGCAACCACTGGACCGAGACTTGTCAAATCTGGACTAGGATATTCCACAGATGTTAAACTTCCATTAAAACACTGATTCTTATTTGTGAAACCTTTTTTGGATTCATGAAAATGGATAAAGTACAAGTCTGACTGTTTTCCACATCTTTGAAATAACCTAGTCCAGATTTGAGAAGAGCAGGTCCAGTGGTTTATAGTCTGGACCTGGTCTTAAGTGGTCCAAATGTGGGAAAACACAGTCAAACATGCACTTTTTCCATTTTCACAAATCACAAACAGTGTTATAACAAAAGTTTAACATCTGTCGAATAGCCCAGTCCAGATTACAGAAGTCTAGGTCCAGTGGTTTTCGATCTGGACCTCCTTCAATGTGTTCTAGTTTTGTTGGCTACTGATAAATGTGCTCTTTTAATGATTTTCACAAATGTAATAAAGGTTGTAGACATTCAATGACGGTTGTCTGGCAAAGTTTTCATCTCAATTAAAATGTTAGACGTGGTTTAAAAGTAGACTAGTCCAGAGAACGGATAGCGCTCCAAATGCCTAAGTATTTTACCCTTCAATGCCGAAGCTGTGAATCGGAAGCTAACTTCAGCCTCGTGCCAAAATCGTTATTTCTTTTTGCAAACAATAATACTAAGGATTTCCCAGAGACGCACCTTTGCTGCTACCATGTACATACAGTTTTGTATATTTGCAAATTATGGCTGTAAATCCTGAGTCGCCAAACCGATGTTTGGCAGACAGTCGTGCGGGACCCTGCTAGCCTACCATGTCCATTTCCGGGGCGGGGGGGGGGGGGGTAATTAGTTGCAAATACACATATTGTCAGGATTTGTACGCAATAGAAATGCTAAAATATTGTGCTCAAAGATGAGAATATACTTACTTATAACTTTGTGTTTCTTGTTGGTTCATTTTCTTCCAAAATATTTGATACTCGACGTTTAGCTCAGCGCATCCGCGGATTCCGAGTCCGACTGACAAACACGACGGAAAAGGTTTTCAACCCTTTTATAGTGAACTGAGTGGACTGTACCAAGTATGAAGAAATTAGAGGGGTTTTCACTGAGGGTACACTGTTTGATTTCCCTGTATTGATGCTATTTCAAGATTTCAGTGCATGAATTTCTAGCTGACAGTATTTGTAACACATAAAAATAAGATAGAGAGGGTACAGGGGTTGTTTTTTATTTGTTTTTCTTCTTTTTGTTTTAAGTTATTGGATTTGCCAAAGTTGCTGGCCATTGCTATCGAGATATCATGAGTTATTTGGATTTGACTTAGTCTGAGACTTGGCGCCACCTGGTGGGAATTTGAAAGAAGTGCGCATCGTGGGTTTGGATCTGCTTCCTGGAACTTTCTATAAAATCACATGTAAATAAATAAGACTATCCTAGTTTAATTTTCATTGCACAACAGAAAATCAAATGGACATTTATCTTTCATTTTGAGGTCGCAACCTAAGACAAGATGCATTTGATGAATTCCTTCTCTAATCTTCCCAAAAACATGAGGACCGCTGACACTCTCACTTCTGATCAGATCATAAAGCATTAGTATTTGCTCATGTTTTCCAGTGAACAATAGATGTTACTTAAGAAATAAACTTGTTTTGCTTTTCACTGCAGGTGTTGAATGTGAAAGTGTGACTAAGGATCACAGTGTGAAACTGAGGTGCACAGTGCTGTAGTGAGTTGCACTAAACTTGAGTTAGTTTAGTCTGTTTTACTCATAAGTATGAAACTCATCACAAAGGGTTGCTGTGAACATGTGCGGCTCCTTCTAAGGAGGATTCATAAATCTGGGTTCTGAAGCACCTTCCCAAGGTCAATCCATCCAGTCACGCTGCTGCTTCACGTTGTGCTTTGTAATTGTTGGCTGCACGTTCGGCCAGGTAATTACCCACTAAGCCTCTCTGGTGAGCAGGAGGTCAAGAGGAGACGCAGAACCAGAGCGGATGTTGTGCCGTGCCGCCATTCACAACAGAAACAGAGCACAGCGCACAAAGGACCGGGAAACAGGCTGCAGTTTTGGCTTCTCTCACTGGATTTTCTGCTTTTAGAGGTAAGAAACTGAAGACAGAGATCGGAAATCAAGCTTTTCAACATGATTTTATTCAATCAGAATGTGTGTTTTTATCCAGACATTCATGCATGTGTAGTTACTAAGTTTGGAAACACTGTTTGTATGGCTGTTCACAGTATGGCTGCAGAAGGATCGAGGACTTCTTCCACATCTTCTGTCAACTCGGCTGCAGAGGGGTACATTCAGACACATCACTGGCTTCACATTTACAAAACGTCTGATGCTGATGCATGTAAAATCCCACAGTCTGCTCCTCATTTCATGATCTTTGTTTATTTTCTTTAAATTCTGCAGCAAAGATGCTGCAAAGGAGTCTCCATCGGGTTCCGTCTCCGAAGCACCCAAGAAATCTTCAAAGAAGTCCAAGAAAGGCACGGACATGAACAAAGTCTACAACTCTGTGATCAACAGTGTTTTCGGGGCGGTAGGTACACGGACACTCATGCACCATTTTGACAGTCCTTCACATCTTGCAGACCTCGATTCCTTTGCATGAATCTGAAATCAAAGTTGCAAAGCGGCGTGATAAAGTTCACCGGTGTCACATGTGAAGGAGTCAGAAGTGAGGCGGACGTCAGGCTGTGTCTTTACACATTTTGTTCCTGATCTCTGTGCTGCTCCCGTCACTAAGCCTGGTGTGTCTTCCTGCAGCTTTAGAGCCTCATTAGTCGAAGCTTAACGTCGTTTCTCATCAACATGATCCACATGAGGAGAGCCGCAAAAAAACTGGGGGTCATTCAACTTAAAATGTTTCGTTGCTTTTCTTTTTGGTAACTTTGTTCTGGTCTTGAGTGATAGTTTGAATTAAATTGTACTTTAATGACAATATTTGTTTGATTGCTGTCTATTGCAGGAAAGAGAACTGGCCCAAGCTGAATTAGATGGTGAGTTTTGATCTTAATAGAAAATTATTAACTTCAAAATTAAAAGGTTTTGTTATATTGCAGTCATTAGACAAGAATCCAGAGCCAAACTCTGCTGTAATCTCTTTCCTCAGAGCTGCAAGAGGCCTTCAAGGAGTTTGACTACGACCAAGATGGCTACCTGAACTACAAAGACGTGGCGGAGTGCATGAGGACGATGGGCTACATGCCCACGGAGATGGAGCTGCTGGAGATCGTGCAGCAGATCAAGATGAGAAGTGAGTGTGTTTCAGGAGCGCTCTCCTGGAGGACTCCGTGTGGCGTGGGGCTAAACTGTGAAAATGTCTTCTCCGCAGTGGGCGGACTGATGGACTTCGAGGACTTCACTGAGCTGATGGGACCCCGGATGATGGGGGAGACGGCCGGCATGCTGGGGCTGAAGGAGCTCCAGTCGGCCTTCGTGCAGGTGAGGAGATCAGCGTCACTAATACAGAATAAACATGTTTTTTTTGTATCAAAGAAATTAAGTTTACTAACATCTTATTAACCGTCACCTCCAGTTCGACCTGGATGGAGACGGAAAGATCAATCAGGACGAGATGAAGGAGGCGGTCAAGACGCTCCTGGGGGAGAAGCTCAAAAAAGGCGAGCTGGAGGAGATCCTGAAGGAGCTGGACATCAACGCGGACGGAATGATCGACTTCGAAGGTGGGAATCGGCAGACGAGGACGGCCGCTGCCGCGACAGCTCACGCTCACTCACGGCTTCCTGTCTCCTCTCATTCAGAGTTCGTGATGATGCTCTCTATTCGCTGACGCCTGGGAGGAGCGTCGCTGAGGAACGCATCCTCCAAAGAATACACATTTTACTCACGTGTTTGTGACTCCATAGACTTCTACCACAAGATGTGTGCCTATCAGAATGTTTCAGAATTGTAACTCTCATCCCTGAATGAATGCTGGTAGAACTTCCTGATGTTATTTACCATGTAAATAAGAATTAAATGTTTTGCTATTTTAATAAAGAAACCATGCTCACTTGTGTTTGTCTCTGAAATAAGAACAAGACATACATTTACCACTCAAACAGACTTTATTCCAAAATCTTTTATTCTCCCCAGCCATTGTTAGACAAAATAATAGTGTTTCTACTGTCATTTAGATCATATAAGTTAAATATAAATAATAACAGTGGTTAGCGACAATGCAGCTTTGAACTTTGTCAGGAATATCTGGCTTAAGAAATGGAATCAGAAGCAAGTCTGTCAGGAGAAATTAAAATTTAAAAAAAAAAAAAAAAAATCACATTTCAGAACCAAATCCCAACGTCAGGCCGACTTCAGATGGCGGCGCCGAAAACCAGCCATCAGGAAATCACCTCTCCTATTTCGAAAGCTTAACACTACTGGTAACTTCTTATCGCCGTCTTCCCAAACTATAACGGAACTCAGTTTGGAAAGGTGTGCAGCATGCAGCACGGGCGCTGGAGTTAAACTCGGCTCATCGTCAAGCAGGAAAAAAAAAAAAACAGAAGGAGAAATGTTCGGGACATGCAGTTTCAAAGTTAGGTTAGAGATCAGTCCCACTAAAAACACACAGCTTTTCACTTGAGAGCTTTTCGACTGAGTGGCCCAAAATCTCAATTTTAAACACGCTTCCTAATGTTAGCAGGTAGGTAGTTTGTGCGCTTTAACTTTGAGTTTTAAAGAATTTCTTCAAAACCTTCAAACCTCCCTCCGCGTCTCCTCACCGGGGAATGTTTCTAACTTCTGTAAACTTCGTGACAACCACAAATGACACTCAAAAAGTCGATTTTGTAAACAAATTCATACAGGTCCTTCTGATAATTTGACGCCCTTTGAGAGGCGCTCCCGTCGGCGGGGCTGGCTGTGAAGCGGCGTTTTAGGAAGCTGCTCTGGACTGAGGACTGGACCGAGAATCGGGGGACGCTGTACCGTCTGTGTTTGAAGCAAGAGGACAATTAACCACAACATGCTGCCAAACCACTTACTTCTCCAGCGTCTCCCAGGCGTCTCTTCTTCCTTCAGTCCCAGTCGATAGCAGATAGGTAAAGACGGACGAGTCTCCTTGCGTTTTCTCCTACGGCTTGCCGGTCGGCTCGTCCGCGAACTCGGCCATGATGTCGTGCACCCAGATGTCCTTCTCCTCCTGCGAGGTGTCCACCAGGAAGACGGTGACCTTCCTGTCCCACGGGCTGGCGGCGTCCTGCACGGCCTCCATCTGAGCCACCAGGGGCTTCTTCTCCACGTGGTTCCTGAAGACCATGGAGGCCTCCTCCGACCACTGCCGCTGCTTCACTCCTGATGGAGGGGGGAGGGGGGAGGAGAGGACGTCAGATTGGATTGAATTTAAACGCCCGCTAATGGCGCGGTCCGCACCTGCCAGCTGAGCCGTGACGCCCTGGACGGGCAGCTGCCGGAACTCCTCGATCAGCGGCCGGAGCTGGGTGCAGCTGACCAGCTCGTGCTCGCCGTAGTCCAGCTCGTACACCGACACCAAGCCGTTGTTCAGGACTCCCTTCAGCAGCACGCGGTACCAGCTGAGGAGGGGAAAAAAAACAAGCGTGATCCACCGGGAGGCTTCGAACTGATGGGAATCACAGACACTACATTGTACTGACCTGTTCTCTACTTTAGCGGCGTATATCTGGTTGGGCTCGATGTTGAGCGGCTTCTCTTCGGTTTTGTTGTAGTACAGTATCATCTCTCCCATCAGCACCACCAGCTTGTACATGTCTCTCCACGGCTGCAGCACGAAGTGGCCCGGGTGGCACGCCACCGACACGTACACATCCAGGTTGTTTCCTGACAGAAATACATCCCTCAGAGCGATGTAGATTTGACAAGCTCCGTCCAGTTTTCGTCGTTACCTGCTGGGGGCAGCTCCAGCAGCGGTGGCATCTGTAAAGAAGGGGAGGGAGATTTGGGTGTTTCCGACTGGCTCCTGGCGGCGGTGTTTCCTCCCGATCCGCCTCCTCTGGGCCCGGAGAGAGCCTTCCTGAGGTGAGGCCTGGTCGGGACCGGGTGTGACGTGGGGCTGCCGTCGGCAGACTCGCTATTGCTGCTGGACGTCTTGGAGGATAAGCTCACTGTGGAATTCTTGCCGGGGCTGTGGAATTAAAAATCAGTTTGATTTTAGCTGCGACTTTAAAGGAGGCAGCCGAAGTGAAACGGCGAGCGGCGACCTGTGGCTGGTCAGGAAGACGTCCGGCTGCTGTTTGAACAGATCGGTCTGAGCCATCTGGTGGTTGAGGCTGCGGGCCGGGTCGTGGAAGTTCTTGTCAGTGAACAGGTGAACGTAGACGCAGCGCTTGGTGTCGTCGACCTTCGCAACCTTTAGAGGGAAACCACATGAAAATAAATAAATAAATAAACATACATAAAGATGAAGGAGGAAGGAGTCTCGCCTTCATGCTGCAGTCTGAGATGTTTAAGACTTTCTCTCGAAGCCACTGGATGGCGTCCGGCGTCCAGGACCCCACACTGACCGCCAGGTCCGCCAGACAGCACTTGACAGCCTGAACACAGGGAGCGGAGGGTCATTTTCACACTTCCCGTCCAGCGGGCGGGCGTCCGTCGGCGCCGGCGCTGACCTGCGGGGGGATTGCCATCAGGTCGCGCAGGAACGGCGGAGGGATCTCTCTCAGCTCGAACACTTCCACAGAAGCATGAACCCCCACGTCGATGAACATGATGTCCAACACCCGGCTGCCGTGCAGGTTGGTGATCTGAAGATGCAGATAAAGACACGCGGTTCGATGATTCCAGCAGTGAGCTAAACAGGCATCAGTTTTCCAGCAGTAGATGTAAAGATACGTTTAATTACAGGCCTGTGAGGCCAGAAGTGTGACCTGAAGTCGCTGCCAAGAAGTTTAAATCATAATGAGCCGGGCAGCGTTGCCGGTTTGTAAAGGGATTAAATGCTTATTGCATTTAGGAATCCCAATCCAGGTCAATGTGCCAGCTGAGGTAATCGTGACGAGCATATTCTGTTGGTTTGTTTACATGTGAGGAAGAGTGACTGAGATCGTATCAGTGACGATCAGTGTGATCACATTCAGCTACAGAGATCTTTGTGCTCATGACCTCGATACTCTGATCTTTCGTTTCCAGATGTCCTGAGTCAGAAGTTAGCGTGACGCTCAGAAGCACAATGTGGACATTGATGGTGAGTAAATATAGCCAGTTACAGATACTGGAATCCCCCTTTAAGCTTCTCTCTGATCAGACAGTCACAGTACTTCAGATGGAGACACACAAAGATCAAAAGGGAGCTATGTCTGAAATGTATCTAAAGAAAAAAATACCAATTTAATTCCACCAATTCAATAATTCATGGCCTGCAGCGCAGGGAAAAGCTCCAGCCTACCTCCACACGGGACCATTTGCCTTTGTAACGAGCCAGACAGCCCTTCCCACAGAAGGGTTTGGACACAAGGAACTCGGATGTTACCTGGAATAAAACACATTTATTCAGCTTATTCGTAAAAATATACATGATATGAGAGCAAGAAGAGACGTTTTATTAATATTTCACTACATTCTGCACCACAGTGCAGCATCACAATGGGCTCTATGTAGAGACCATAGTCATTTTTCAGGAGTAACTGTTTGGTTTTGGCAAAAATAACCAACCAGAACAGCTTTGTTTTTTAATTCTTTTTAAGGTTTTAAATTTCTTTTGTTTGGAACCTTGAGGATTAAATCACTGCTTCTCTGTAGGATCGCAGTTGGCCTTCACACTTGCAGACTTTACGCCGTTGTTAACTGCAGCTCTGACGTCGGGTGTTAATGAGCTGGGACTACACGTTTAAAGGACGGCCAGAGTAGAAGCTTGGGCTCCTCTGCCGCCCCGCCAACATATTAAGCGGTTTGGCAATGTCTTAACTCCAGATTATCACCCTAATCTCAATCTGTCCACAAAGCAGCACGGCGCCGACGCATTCACAAAAAGTTTTGAAGATGAGTGACTCCTTATTCCTTTAGAAGGATGCAATAGTTTGAAAACCAGCGGTGTTCACCTGCGAGTGAAAATAGGTCTCGATGTTTTCCAGAATCTCGTTCATCTTGGCCAGACCGCGGGACGGCAGCTGACAGTAGATGGTCCCGTCGGAGCAGACGCTGCTGACGGTCACGTTCATATAAGCGCTGTTCACCTGGAGAGAATCACGGCACAGGTTCAGCGGGTTCCCGCGCATTGCCCGTGAACGCGCGGTTCCCGCCGTACCCGCAGGGGACTGGCGAGCGTCTTGTCGTGCAGCTCCTTCATGCAGGCGGCGTTGATGTTGACGTCGTCGTCCTGCGACGTGTCGTACAGGACGACCAGCGGCGTCTGCCGCCGCTCCAGGATCTCGGCCAGCAGGATGCGCCCGCTCGCCATCGCCTCGAACTTCTTCAGCACCGCGGGCTCCTGGCAGAACGGCTCCAGGCCTGGCGGAGGAACGCCCGTGTGATAAAGAGTGGAAGGGGACGGCGGGGGTCGAGAAGAGTCTCTTTAGCGTCTCACCTGCGAGTTTGCACTTGGTCGCCTGGAACGGCAGTTTGAAGAACTTCTCATGCAGCTCGAACACTTTCGTTTTGTTGATCACCTCTGAGAAGCCGTGATCCACGTAGTAGACCTAAAAAAAAAACAGCATTCACTGTATTTCTTTTCCTTCCTCTCTATCCTTCACCCTCTGTGTATGACCTCTCACCTTAACCTTGTCTGACATGACCTCGCACACCTGGGCCCTCAGAACCTCCTCCTCCTCCTCCGCCTTGACGGCAACGAGCTGGCCCGACAACGGAGACGACAGAGGAGTCTGGCTGCTTTTCTCCACGCCGTAAAACTCCCTCATGTCGTCCTCCATGGACTCCTGGGCCTGAGAGTAACCCTCGCCGATGTACCTGAGGGAGGAGGAGAGCCGGGCGGTGAGACACACCGGAACAATCTCTCTTATTCCTGAACGCTTCCTCCATACCTGAGTATGACGCCGTTGGTGTTGGTGGCCTCCACCACCAGCACAGACGGGTACTCCTCCTTGGGGATCTGCAGCAGAGGCACCTCCTGGCTGCTGAGCCGGCGGCCCAGCTCCTGCCTCACTCTCAGCTCCTCCTCACTGGCGGAGGAGCTCCTCCTGTTGCAGTTCTCATCGTCACCTCCGCCGCCGCCGCCGGCGCTGCTCCTCCTGTACAGGATGGCCCTCTTGGGGTTGTCGGGCATCGGGTAGTCGATGGTGCAGATGTCTGAGAGGAGGTCCAGGTTCTCCAGGACGTGTCCGGGAAGTTTAATCTGAAATAAAACGGCGTTACAGCGTGCCACTGATGTGTGTGTGTGTGTGTGTGTGTGTGAGAGACAGCGTGTCGGAGTGTTACCGACCTTGTAAGTGTCCTGGAAGAGTTTGGGCAGCGCGTGAGCCCACAGCCCGTTGGAGTACTTCACCAGCAGCTCCTCCAGCTTCTGCTTCAGATCGGGGCCGAGCGACGCCGGGGAGGAGGGCGGGCTGGGCGACCAAGACGACGGCGGCGTGGAGCGAGGGGACTGGGAGCCGGAGCGGGTCAGGGGAGGGTTTGGGGTCCTCTGCTGCGCCGGGGATCTCAGAGACTTGTCTGAGGGGATAACTGAAGTCGGGACATGGGCGGCGGAGGGGTTTGGGTTGAGCACGGGCGACACCGAGGACGAGCCGCTCTGTTCTTTGGCGGGGTAGAGAAGGAGCTCTGATGGGTTGCTGCTGCAAGTTTTTTCCACCTGAAAAGGAAGATACTGAATAAAACTGAACAAAACACACACCACACACACTGAAGGACACATCTACTAGAGCATGATCTGGAGGACATACGGTACATATGTGAGTCCAGGTGTCCAGGTCTTTGATGGCCTCCGTGGGGAGGTCCTGCTCATACAGCTCTTTGTAGATCTGTGGCAGCTTCGACACCCAGAACCCGTTACTGTACTTCCCCAGGATGGCCTTGATGCGATCCTGGACCAGCTGAGGGTTGTAGGGTTTTCCCTTCCCTGAACCAGGACTCTCATTTGGACTTAAGGGAGCTGCAAGAAACAGGATGTCTTTGTCACTGAGAAAAACAGAACTTTCAGAAGCCTGGGATGACCGGCTTCAGCAGTGTTTCTGCTTCTGCTGAGCTGCGCGGTTTATTAGAGGCCACTGTTTGGCCTTAGGCTGCAGACAAATGGCCTTCCTCAACAAATAGTTGAGTCTCGGCGAGGGGCTGCAGGAGAGGCATTCAGGAAGCAGAGGGCCGGCTCTAATAACAGACGTACAAATCACGGCCTTCCCTGACGCGAACTGCACTCGGAATGTAAAATAACAAAGGAGCCTGTCCTACTTACGTCTCGGAGCTTGGGCGTTTTTGGCGAGGTGAGCTTGCACCTCCTTCTGAAAACGAGACGGCAGGGGCATCCTCTTCTCTGGCCTGGACACGAGAAGACAGCGCATGCAAAAAACATTCTCTCTTAACCAGAAATACACACTAACTTCCCAGTCAGAAACTGTAGCTCTCGATCTTTGGTGTTAAACTCTCCAGTCTGCAAATGATCAAACTGTTTGTGACTTCTCCATCTGCTTCTAAACTGTCTTTAAAAGGCTTGATTGATTTCTACTTCCTGTCTTTGCATCTCAAAGTTCAGCCTGATACCTCATGAAGTGGTTGCTAAGTGTGTCTACTTTACACAGTTAAGGTAATCAGTGAAAACTGAATTTCCAACACACTGTCAGCGTGGTTTGTCTTGTTAGAAAGGCATTTCTCCACCTCAACCTCAGGCTACATATTGTCTGACTTGTGACCTGAATAGCATTTACAATCCTAAGACATTTTTTTTACACACAGAAGGATCTCAGACCATAATAATGGTGCGTGAATGACATTTGTTACAAAACAAAACATGTTGTGAACTCAATGAGTTATTGTAGCAGTTGCCAAGCCCATAAAGAGCTATTAAAATCTATTAAAAACAGACACAGAGTACTGAGACACCAGCAAGGTATTACTTCAGTTCAGTATGATCTGTGGTGTGGCTCTGTACTTCACATTATGAGAGGGAAACCTTGAAGCAGATAATAAATTCGGAGCACCTGTGTGTCAGCAGATCCAGGTGTAGATGAAGTTAAAAGATTCAATCTAATTCAAATATTGAATCACTGTTTATATAGTCCAACTCCTTCCTGAGGTGATCAAATTTGTGTCTGGAGTCCAAGTCATGTGACTCTGCTATGAGGCGGGGGTGGTGACTATTACACCGCAAAATTCAACTGAGCATTTTGTCAGATTTGATGAAATAGTTGTGGACTTTTCTGGGGAGTTGATTAAATTCAAACAGTGCAGCATTTACACGGAAAATTTTGCCCATCGTCGTAGCGACTCAGAAATGCTGCATCCCAATACTCAATACTCCAAAAACACGAGCTCTGATCTAATCAAGGCCACAGTCGACTGCTGCCAAAGCACTGATATGAAAGAGTGAGCAAGACTCATCTACTGACATGGACTCAATACCTGAATATGAAATGAGCTTTTCTAAAAGCTACTTTTCAAAGTAGACCTTTTTTTTTTCCTTTGCCAGGCACCCCATAGTACACTGGTCGGCCTGTGCGTGTGCACAAACACACCCTGACACACACACAATTGGCATATGCAGAGGGACACAGAGAGATGTGCTGATTCACTCTGTGTCGGTTTAGAAGTGTTAATCTACCGGTGAATGGAGCGGGGATTAAAACGGGCTCGCTCCGCTGCTCTCGTGCTCCGCTTGTGTCCCCCCCGCCAAAGCGCCGGCCTTCCCACCCCGCTGCCCCATTGTGCGGCGCGGTGCGGTGAGGACTGATGTCAGTTGTTTTCACAGCGGACGGATGGAAGTGACGGAACCAGCCAGTGAAATGGAATCATCTTGACTATTTGCTAACATTTGCAATGGACTTTTTTTTTTAATGACCCGAAGACACTTTATCTATACTTCATAACAAATTCAAAAGTTTTCACTTCCTGTTAAAAAAGGTATCTTTCATTAGTCCTCTGAAACAAGGGTATAAAACACATTTTAGTTCACATTTAGTGTGAAATTGTCTAAATTTTCAAAAAAACTGAAAAAAATACGACTGAAAATGACTTTATTCTTAACCTAAAGACCAGACTGGAGCCTCTGGTGGGCCAGTTTTGGCCCACGGGCCTTATGTTTGAGCTTTACTATCAAGATGTGGACTGTCGTGGGGCGACAGTAGCTCAGTTGGTAGAGCAGGTTGTCTTATAAGCAGGTTCGATCCTTGCTCCCGCAGGCGTAAAACTGTCGTTGTGTCCTTGGGCAAGACACTTCACCCACCTTGCCTGGTATGAAAGTTGTGAGAGTGAATGGTTGGTGGTGGTTGGAGGGGCCGATGGCGCAGATTGGCAGCCTCGCTTCCGTCAGTCTGCCACAGGGCAGCTGTGGCTACAGTAGTAGCTTGCCACCACCTGGTATGGTGTGAATGAATAATGCTATGTAAAGCGTCTTTGAGTGTCCTGAAAAGCGCTATATAAAACCAATGCATTATTATTATTATTATAATTGCAGCTCATGTCGCGGTGAACTGCATTGTGGTACCTCAAAGGAAAACACAGTTCAGTCATCTCTGTCAGGTTGCCTCACTCACTTGTCAGTCGGTGCGTTTCCCTTCCTGCTGGGCGTGTTCTGATTGGACATCTTGTTCGGATGCCCCCCGCTCTTGCCCTCCGACTGGCCATCCCTTATGTCTCTTGCCTGCCTGAAGTCTCCATGCCCGCCGCCGCGACCGCCGCCCCCTCCTCGACCGCCACCTCGCCCGCGGTGGTTGGGCTGCCTCAGAGAGGTCTGAGGTTTGGCTGTGAGAGAAAGAAAAGAGACAGAAGATGACTGACTCAGCTTGACCTGATGCTGGGACAAGTGACAGAATAAAGCTGCCACGACACAATCCTGCAAGTCAGAATATCTTTGTCTCGAATGTTTTGGGAGTGACCGGGTGAAACGTCCGTTAGGGAGCTGCTTCACTTAGCAGAAAGTCGAGTGCAGTATTAACCACGAGAGTCACAAATTCATTTATGACAATAAAATCAGAATTTGTCGTATTTGCTTCACCTGGGACACAGAATGCACTCAGGAAAATACACCTATGCTGATATTCAGGTCCCTTTAAATTCCATGTAGTTCGTGCTTAATCTCAGCTCGTCCTCTTCCATGTCTACAGAATTAAAAAGCTACTTTTTACTGTATTTTATGATGGAACATGAAACTACAAGCTTCCATGCAAAGAAAAGGAAAGTACATGTAACAAAAGTCACATTATTGCTTTAATGTGAACAAAAATAGCCAATAATACAGTTATTAAAAAGTAACTGTCTCATCTCTTTGTTATTACGACGCCTGACGTCACATTTCCTCTACCTGGCATCACCAGCTTACCTTACTGTGCACAACCATGAGTCATTTCCACTCCTACACACTGTCTTTTTAAGTTCCTCCTCCCACGTGTCTTCTCTCTTTTATCCACACTATTTTTTTCTTTTTCCTCGACCTTTTTCAGTCTCACTGAAATCTGGAACTTTCTCCTGCTTCATCATCCTCTCTCTGCTCTCGAAAAACGCAACAAGCAGCCTCATCGGGGCTCGTCTTCAGAAAGTCATCGACGGGCAGTTTTTGGTGACTCAGTCTCCGCTCAGCAGATATGAAATAACCAAACTGCGCTCGGTCATCGTGGAGAAACATGCACGCTCATCACAGAAAGTCAGCATTCACAGGCATAAATCTACATGCAGATAAAGGTCGAGGACAAGACACTCTCTCACACACGGTAAGAGCAGACGCCGCATCACCTCACCGGCATGGACACACAGTCCCTGGTCTGTCTGCCTGAGTGTCAGTGAAGCCAGGCGGCGAGAGAGAGAGAGAGCCGTGAATCAGCTTCCTCTTCGCTCGCAGCTGAGTCTCAGCTGCTGTAGGATGTATTAGCCTCAAATATCAACAGCAGCCCCTCTCTCTCCCTCTCTCCCTCTCTCGCTAACTCCCTCCCTCCCCGTCATCTGGCTGCTCCCCTCCCTCCTCACCATTTCACCATCCCAGTCTTCCTTTTCCTCCCAGCGTCTCACTGCGGCTCCTCCTCTCGCCTTTCACCCCTTTCTCTCCCACTTCCTCCTCTTGATGCTCGCAATGTTCTGCAGCATCGGTCTGGCTGAGGTGATTAGTATGCGGAACACAGACGCGGTTCCAGCGTTTCATTTGTGTGTCTGAACGTCCCTGTTCACATCGCTCACCTGAACGCTGTGTAAGCGTGTGTGTGAGTGTGTGTGTGTGTGTGATATTATTAGTGACAAAAAGACCTCCAGGTCCCCACAGAGCGACGAAAGAGGCCAGTCATTCATCCACAACCTGTCTGGTGGCGGCACACAAAGCATTCTGCTAATGTAGCACTGTCCCAGTGGTGGCACAGCCAGCCGACACGAGTTGTACTTCTCTTTTGCTGCAGCTCTGCCGCACTGTAGCAGCAGCAAAGTTTAGAGATCAAGTATGTTAAGTCTTCAAAGTATCTTAAGGAAAAACTCATTTCTTGGTCGTCCCGAATCGTACCGTTGAGAACGAGCGGGGCGGCCGGCTTGACCCGCATCTGGGTGTTGACCAGGTGGGGTCGCCCGGTCTTTTTGGAGCTTCGCTGGCGAGCCACCACCTTGGCGATGTGTGCCGTGTCACCCGCCCCGGATGCAAAGCACACCGTCTGCAAATACAGAGCAGGATGAGCACACAGTCAGATCAAGAAAAAAAATATTTGCAAAGCTGAAGAAGATTTTAACTCCACCAGTATAATCAGTCTTTTGATCATAGGAGTTAAAGGGGCCAATCAATATATCTTAAACTAGTGCCAACTCTGCAGGTGTCCTGCCTCAGACTCACCTCTCCTGACCGGCCGCGGTCCACGCGGACTAAAGACGGCATGCTGGCCAGCAGACCATCCAAGTGGTTGTGCCCCATCTGCTTATGTGGAATCTGCTCCCCTGTCAGCTCCTTGTACTCGGACTGCAGGCGTGACAGGGAGACGCCTCCTTTGTTGGCCTGGAGGACGGCCCGCAGCATCTTCTTCACCAGCTCTGCATCAGCCATCTAAGATACATTTCAAAAGATAAGACTCAAACGAAGTGTCGCCCTACATGGAGGGTAAATGCATGCTATACTACAGCCGACTGGTTAGGCAGGTTTTTATGCACAGTCGATCAGATTTCCAGACTTCATCTGGGTCATTGGTCATGCTAAATCCCTTTTATGGGTTGAAAGTGAAGTCATCTTTAGAAAAAATTGGATGAAATTGTGAGTGTACGTGCCGCTGAAAAGTATCCCCACCATACTTGCATTACTAGTAAGTTCATATAGCAAAAGCTCTGTCATTGTGAGTATGAAGAGAGGGGTGGGGGGGACAATAATGTGTAATAACCACAGTAATCGTGAAAAACTATTAATAACAGCAATTGTGAAGAAGTATCAACAAAGTACCCGTATAGCGAGCATAGTTTGTTTTATGGAATCACAAGTTTTGCTCTTTAGAGTGACCAAAACAAACACAGAGCTCTCAAAAGAAAGAGCAGATGCTTTAAATTCCACTGATGCTTTAGTTCATTTGTGTTTTTTTTAAGGCCGTGTGGTTTTATACAGAGTGCCACTTCAATTAAAATCACTTTCACTTTTGATATGACTTAAACAAACCTTAAAGAGATCACAAACAAAACCTACACCAGCATGTGCTCTTGTAAGAAAAATCCCATCATCTCTTTTATTGATCCATTTTAAACCTTCGACCTCCTTTTAAATAGTCAAAATGTGGAATGCATAAGCCACACTGTTGTTTTTAACAATGACAATGAAAATTCTAGATTGTAATGATTCTAGACTTCACCCCTTTTTTTTCTGTAACAGAAAATGTGTTGACACACCCTCAGCAGGCAGCTTCAGGCATCTATTCCAACACTGGTTGTAGCTTCAGCCACTTCTAAAATTATAATGCGATTTTAATTTAAAGACCTTCTGTTCAACTCAGGCTTTTTTAATTCATTTTTTT